>NW_015505523.1:2252523-2267573 GCF_001515645.1 Sinocyclocheilus grahami | reverse complement strand
TTTTTTTTCAGGATTCTTTGATGAACAGAAAGATCCAAAGATCAGCATTTATCTGAAATAAAAAGCTTTTGTACCATTATACATTATTCCATTCAAAAGCTTGGAGTCAGTAAGATTTCTTTCTTTCTTTTTTTTTTTTGGAAAGAAATTATAGAAATTAATACTTTTATTTAGCAAAGACGCTTTAAATTGATCAAAAGTGATGATAAAGACATTTTTATAATGTTACAAAGATTTCTATTTCAGATAAATGCTGTTCTTCTGAACTTTCTATTCATCAAAGAAACCTGAAAAAATTCTACTCCGCTGTTTTCAACATAATAATAAATGATTTTTGAGCAGCAAATCAGAATATTAGAATGATTTCTGAAGGATCATGTGACTGGAGTAATGATGCTAAAAATATTGCTTTGAAATCACAGGAATAAATTACATTTTAAAATATTTTCAAATAGAAAACAGTTATTTTAAATAGTGCAAATATTTAAAAATGTTACTGTTTTTGCTGTATTTTGGATCAAATAAATGCAGGCTTGGTGAGCAGAAGAGAATTCTTTAAAAACATTAAAAATCTTACTGTTCAAAAACTTTTGACTAGTAGTGAATGTTGGCCTATAGTTTTTTTTTTTTAAGTTAAAGATATTAATATTAATTAGGAGAGTCTGAGACGATTATTTGACAGTGATTTCACATTTCTAGTTTGTATGAAGGCTAAATACAATTAAAAGGTGAACATTAATTTATTTTTATTATTTTTGATATTATATTAAATATTATAAATATAATATATATAATATTATTTTTTTTATTTTATTATTAATTTAGCTTTTATTTGTGCTGTTTTTTTTCTAAAATATTAAATGGTTTTATATGAGGTGTCATAGACTTGGCAAATACATTTTTCAGAAGTTTGTATGCACAGACATCTGTTGTGGGCGTTCTTGGCAGTTTTTACGAGACTTTTTTTAATAGTGTTTATATCGATATCGGAATTATATCGTATTGACCGAAATTAAGAAATATATTGCGATATAAATTTTGGCCATATCATCCAGCCCTAGCTGGTAACCAATGCATTTACATAAAATCAAAAAGATTGCATTGCCACGGGCAGAATGTGGATCAGTACGTGTGCTTGCTGTCACACTTCACTAATGAATCCCATTTATATTGCCCGACAAGTAGAACAGGTTTAGTATTCGGAGAATAGCAGGTTGTATCAGGTTTCTATATGCTGCTATTGGTAAATATGAACCTGAAGTCAGACATGACAGGATGATACCAAACCAGTGTAATTTTTTTATTATTATTTATGTACTATTTTATTTTAATGAATAGCTTTTATTTTTATATTTTCAATTTTAATTTTAATTTTAGCCTAAGTTTAAGTAATTTTGTTATTTTTATTAGTTATTGTTTTTTATATATAGGCCTATTTCTATGTAGCATTTGTTTATTTTTATTGCAGTTGTAGTCATTGTAGCATTTCAACTTAAACTTAAAAATGTTGCCTTGGCAGCTAACTGAAAGTTAAAAATAGTACATTTTTCATCAAATATTTATATATATTTTTTATTTTACCTTTATTTAAATGATCAAGTTTTGGTTAATAACAACACCGCAACAAAAAAGCTGGATGTTGGCCATTTCTCTGAGACATAGCCCTGCACACCAGATGCTTCCAGATTTTTTCTTGTTTCTCGAATAACTATGCAAAGAAAGTTTAAAAGGAATACGTTGGTCTAGTTACATGCTGAATTTAATGTTAAATAGATCCAGATACTAAACATGAATATCTCTTGAATCAGAGCGAATACACCAGGCCCAGGCTGCAGCTGCCAAAGCCAAGAAAGCTCTGCAGCAGAAGCCCAAACCAGCACCCAAACCTGTAAGTTCTTCCACGCTCATCCATAATATTGTCTTTTCACACTAATTTGAAATGTAAAGTGTCACTGTTGGTCCACGCTGGTTTGCATCAGCTGTTGCATATGTTTATGTTTGTGTGTAATGTAGAAGGCAGGTGGTAAGGAGCCAGGAAGTAAGAACGGTGCTGCAGAGGCTGCTCAGAGCTCAGGGAGTGAAGGAGTAGCCATTGCAGCTGCCACTTTGTCTCAACCTCCCTCCACCCCCACACCAAGCACACATACAACCCCTAAATCACCCCTCCCTTCCACAGCAGCTACTCCAACCAAAGTAGGCGCCCCAGAACCCGTCAAAACCACTTCAAGGTCAGTGGCTGATAAACAACTAAGAAAGAATTTCCCTTAGGAGCGAATCTGGCAAATCCAATTCCTTTATAGTTAGCTCAACCAAAAATGGCAAATCTTGTCATTATCTTTTTCACCTTTGTCTTTTTTTTTTCAAAACGCATGACTAACTGACGTGTGTGGAACACTGAGGAAATTCAAAATTAGAAATTTCCAAAGAATGTTTATGCTACTGAAATTCTTAGAGTCTTTCCTTTTCTTTTCTGTTCAAGTCATGCAGGTTTGAAACAACATGAGGGTGAAGTAATGACACAGTTTCCTTTTTTGGTTGAACTATATCTTTAATGTGTATCTCACCGAGACAAATTCAGCCGAAATTTTGGTAAAGTGACGCACCTTAACAATGCAACACAAAGCTGAAATTCAGCTGTATCGTTACTCACATGCTCCATTCTTTATTATTTGATTTTATTTATCATAATGTAATTTCTTTTTTTACCCACAGTGTCCTGCTGGTGTCTCCTCCTTCCATGCCTCAGTTAGGAACGTTGCTATCTGCTAGTCAGCCTGGCCCACAGGTTTCCCAGCAGGCCTCTCTGCAGCCTGCAACTCGGGTAGTGGCACACTCTGCTGCCACCGGTTCTCTACCTCAGGTGCGAGTGGTCACTGCTCAGCCCGGTCTTCAGACGTCCTCTGCAGGCCAGGCGGCCACATTAGTGCATCAGAGCCCTCACCACATCCGGGTGCCAGTCACTGTGGCCCATGGAAAGAGCATCACGCAGGTGCACTACAGCATCTCAGATTACAATAACGTTTGTTCATTCAGTGTAGTATAAACAGATGACGTGTCCAATTCTATCCTGTCAAGTACCTGTATTAGATTCTTGTTTGTCTGTCTTTGAGCAGGCGGTGGTGACTCTACCACTAAGAGGCCAGTCTGCAGGAAGTCCCATTCAGGTGCAGGCTTCACGGGGTCAGGCCAGTCTTACTGTTTCAGGTCTTGCCTCTGCGGTCACAGTAACCAAACCTCAGACGAGCTCCTCTGCCAGCCCGGCACACAACCCAACATCACCTGCAGTACTGCAGGGTGTCAGCAGCCAGAATATTATCAAACAGGTATAAATTGCATTAGACTCTGTGTACACCAGGAATAAACAGTGGATGCATGATATATGGAACTCTCCTATTGCATTAAAAAACTGTATACACTTTTCGCGTTCCCAGGTCAGTTTTGACCTGGTAAAATATGAGCTTACAAAGCTTAAAAAGTCACTTAATATTTAAGTTAACTTAATATTTTTAAACTAAAACCATGTTGTATCTGATCAGTAACTCCTCATTAATTAGTGAATGTGCAGAAAATGTCAAAGTTTTGAATGTTACCATGTTTTGTTATGTTTTTACTACATTTAACCCCTTTATATTAATTAAGTTGAAAAAAATCTTTGAAATGTTAAGTTTTTCAAGAACTACAGCAAAACTGATTTTTTTTTTTTTTTCAGTATTCGTAATAAATGTTATTTCAGTGTATTTTTCTATGAAATTTATAAGAACGTATAAACTGATCATTGCCAGTATTCACTTTGGAATGAATGGAATTTAAATAAATTAGTCATTAAAAGCACTAATAATTTCAAATGCAAAATAAATATCCATTTCTCATACTGTAAATTATAGTGCTGATGCCTAAATTCACTTGTAGCATTTAAAATGATTGTTTTTAGTATCAAAATATTTTAATATCAGCCATTTATATTTAATATTTGAAAAATTAAGGAATTTAGTTTCCAGGATTGATGGCTTAAATATTAGGTAAAAAAACAACAATGTAGATTTGCATATCCAAAATCAAAATTGGGTTTAGGTGCAGGACAAAATAAAAGCAATAAATTAAGAAATTGGGATTATGTCTGATAAAGACCTGACTTGTCGAAACGTTGCACTGTTTTGTTAATAAACTTTCTGGAGCTGTAATTTCAGTTTGCATACATAACATCTAGTAGTAACAATTTTGTACCCATGTTAATATTAAATTGCTCTTATTTTATTATAGAAAAATGCCTATCTTTGTCATTGAATGCATTTTCCCTGAATATATATATATATATATACATGAAAATAATTATTGACTTATCTTTATTGGCCAGAATGTATCTATACATCTCTAATTAAAACACAGTATGATAAACGGAGGATATTATCCAATCTATTTCCATGTTAAATCTCACTCACTTTTGTTTCAACCAGGTTGCAATCACTGGGCAGTTAGGTGTAAAGACCCAGAGTGGGGCAGGGATCCCTCTCACTGCCACTAACCTCCGAATTCAGGGGAAGGATGTGCTCCGCTTGCCCCCCTCCTCAATTACGACCGACGCCAAAGGTCAGACGGTACTTCGCATCACCCCGGACATGATGGCCACCCTCACTAAATCTCAAATGGCCACTGTCAAACTCACTCCAGACATGCTGAGCAGCGCTACAAGCTCAGGCAGCAAGAGCATCTCTGCTACACTACATGTGTCTCCACCACAGCCCTCACCTCCTGCCTCGAGCACCGCTGCATCTGCGACAGCTGAGAACCTGGCTGCCAAAGCACCGGCCACCCTAGTCAAGGTTCACCCGGAGCTGAAATCCGCCTGTGACACCGCCATCCGCTTCATGCCCGCCTTGGCCATCACTATGGCTGACCCCAAGACCCGCACATTCTCCACTGTCACCTCATCTGACTCTAAAGCAGGCACCACTATTCGAATAGTGCCAAACCTTGGTGTGATCCCTCAGAAAACAGGTCAGACTGTCTCAATCTGCACAACCACCGCAAGTACAAAGCCTGTCACAGTATCATCAGGGGCGGCCACTGTGACCATAGCCACCAGTGGAGTGGGAGGGGCCAAAGGCGTGACTCTGGGCCCTGCAGGAACAGGCTCTACACTTTCACTGGGCACTGCTGCGGCCACGGTCAGACAGGTGCCGGTCAGTGCTACTGTAGTAGCCACACAAGCTGTAAGTTTATCTTTTAGTATATGATTCATTAACACCTTTCAAAATAAGGTAGTTTGAAAAGCACTTTTTTTTATTAGAAAAAATTTATTTTAAGTACTCTACTGTTCAAAAGGTTGGGGTTGGTGAGATTTTTTATGTTTTTAAAGCAAGTATCCTATGCTCACCAAGGCTGCATTTGTTTGATTTTAAATACAGTAATAACAATAATATTATGAATTCTTATTGAAATTTCAAAAAACTGTTTTCTATTTTAATATACTTTTAAAATATAATTTGTGCAGTGCGGTTGAAAAGTCTGAAACCACTAGTAAAAAGTATACAATATTACTTTTTTTTTTTTCCGTTTATTTAAAACCGAATTAGAATTAAACAGTCATTTTTTATTATGAATGATATTATGAGCATTTTTATTGTTTAATCGTTTAGACATTTAATTAAAAATAAACTAAATCTGTAAAATTTATTTTCACCAAGATTGCATTTAGTTTTTTTTTTGCATTTAGATCAAAAATCCACTTAAAAACTAACATTCTGAAATATTATTTAAATTTTCAATTACTCTTCTCTATGTTAATATATTTTAAAATGTAATTTATATGATGGCAAAGCAGAATTTGCAGCAGCCATTACTGCAGTCTTCAGTGTCACATGGTCCTTCAGAAATCAGTCACATGATCCTTCAGAAATCATTCTAATATGCTGAGTTGCTGCTCAAAAATATTTTTGATCATCAATGTTGAAATACAGTTTTTTTTTAGAAACTATAAAACCATTTTTTTCCGTATTCTTTTATGAATAGACAGACATAATTTGTTAATACATTTGTAATTTATTTGCATTCGTTTATTCTAAAAGGCAGCATTGCATGTATGTATCCTTTGTAGAAAATGCAATCCCATAACAAGCTTAGTTAAAAAATTCAAAATATAATTAATTCATTTAATCATGAATAGTATTAATGTAAACTATTAAATCTAATAAAAGTCACAAATACATACTGCTTATTTTTGTAGCACATCATTCACTTAGCAAAATGGAAAGTAATATTTGCTACTGTTTTTGTTCTTTTGTTGCTGCCTATAAAGTAGTGCTGCGCGGTATGACCAAAAATTTATATCACGGTATTTTTCAAAATTATACCGGTTTCGTGGTACATTACGGTATTTTTTTTTTTCATGCATGACCGGGTGTTAACCATATTTTCTACTGATTGAGAGAGGAAATACTGCAGTATATTGACTTAGAATGCCCTATTTTACTGTCATGATGAGTGAAATTGAATATTGTCAAAAAGTACCACACTAAATAATGAATAAACACGACCCCTTTTAATACATGTTAACCAGGAGTCACTCTCATTTATAATCGCGGCATCGTCTGATAAAATCAGCATGCATCTACACTAAAGAGCGGCTATGAGGTTGTTTTGGCTATATTACTTTTGCACTGCCTGCATCTGAGTAACAAACTAAAAAAAACAACATATGTGAACAATGTGATATTAACAGATGAACAACGCTCATATTTATAATTCCAAACAATCAGTAAGCGACAGGTGCTTGGAAACGCTGTTTTGTACTCATTTATTAACGAGTCGGTTGCGGTGCTGTCAACTGAATGCGCTGATTCTCTGCCGCTCACTGCACAGAACAGACGCCGAGAGAGGTGACACTTCTCCGGGAAAGTCAGACCTCGCGTTCGCGGGACAGCACTGGCGAAATCTTCCAACTGAACCATAGCTAAGGTTTATCCAAAAAAGTCGCTAGGTTTGTCAGGAGGAATATTCTATGGAAAAAAGCCGCTAAAAGGGTCTGAAAGTTGCTAAATCTAGTGCTAAAGTCGCGCTCGTGTGTGTGAGACGTGGGAGCTGATGGCAGGGGGCGGTGGATATTTGTGGCGGTCAATGTGGATATTGTGGATGAGTTCTTCTGTGTCATCATGTTCTATTAGTTCTGCTTCAGTTTCGGAACTTTCACACTTAGTAACACATACAGCTGTTCCCTCACCACAGTGCAACAGTGAAAAGGGACCCCTTTCAAACAGTGTCGCATTCCGAACATTGTTTAAGCGACATACACCGGTATTGCGGTATTTTAAAAATTCATATCATAACAAAAATAAACACCGGTATTCGGTATGAACCGTATACCGCCCAGCACTACTATAGAGCGGGGTTTAATTTCAGTTAGGATGCTGCCTATCAATGTAGACTTTGGAGCAGAGCCACTGTTTGTTGTGCATAACTTCCTGTTACAATGATGACTGAAATTCTAATCTTTGTTCTTTACAGGGAAAACTTCCCACAAGGATCACGGTGCCTCTATCTGTCCTTAGCCAACCCTTGAAAAATAAGAGTGTGGTCACTACTCCTATACTTAAAGGGAACATAAGCACCAAGTGAGCATTCTGTTTCATCATCTAATAGTAAACAAACAGCGATCTTAAATTGCAGACTTTTTTTAATTTATGTTCCCTGTCAGCTGAAATGGCAAATATGTCTTCTGTTTTTAGTATCAGCAATCTGGGGAGGAACATTATCCTAACTACCATGCCGGCAGGCACCAAGTTGATTGCTGGGAACAAGCCTGTCAGCTTTGTGACCGCTCAACAGCTGCAGCAGCTCCAGCAGCAGGGACAGGCCACACAGGTTGACTCAGCTCACTTCTAAACAAACGAAAACTGGTCTTGCAAGCCAAATCATACATGTGAGTTAACCGAATATGTTTCTCTGCCTCAGGTTCGAATCCAGACGGTACCGGCTCAACAGCTACAGCGCACAGCCACCAGCTCTCCGAAATCCACAGTGTCGACTGTGGTGGTCTCTACTGCACCCTCGCCAAAGACAAACCCAGACCCTCAATGAGAAGTACAGTAGTTAAAAGGCCATAGCTCTAGCCATTTCTCTTCAGATTAAGATAAAACATCATAAAAATAAGCATAGTCCAAAAAAAAAAAAAAAGTCTACTTTCCCATGAAGCTTGCGTATGGGCAAAGCAGTGTCAGATTCTAAGTGCTGGTCTTGTCCTGATGCAGCATTTCTGTAACTTTGTTCCCAGCATTTCAGTTATATGTTGAAAAAGGAAGTTTGATTTGAATGCTGATATATTGTAAGGGAAGTAGGGTGTCAATCTAAGATCTTAGTTAAAGTGAATGGTTTTTCCACTAGAAACTGTTGGCATGTACACAGAGGCAAGTTTGTTTATTTGTGCTTTTTATATCATATGTTCCTCTAGAGCAGGGGTGCCCAACCCTGTTCCTGGAGATCTACCTTCCTGCAGAGTTTAGCTCCAACCCTGATCAAACACGCCTGAACCAACTAATTAGGATCTGAAAGAGCACTTGATAATTACAGACAGGTGTGTTTGATCAGGGTTGGAACTGAACTCTGCAGGAAGGGAGATCTCCAGGACCAGGGTTGGGCACCCCTGCTCTAGAGAAATGTAATTTAACAAGTACTGTTTATGTTTGTGTTATGATATATAAATGATTGTGCTAATCAGATCAAATAAAATCAACTGTTACGTTAACTCAACCGAACCGAATCTAGGGCTTAACCCTGCATTTAAATTATGTATATGTAAAACAACTACAAATTTGCCTGTTTTGGGCCACTTCGTTTACATGATGTGGTCAGTAACAGGAATCAAACTGACAAACAATTGCATGCTTGTATAATCATTTACATTTCATTATAAAACATTTGAATGCAGTATTATGCAACTATTACAGGTATTTAGGAGTGAATATCATTCAAACGTGTTTTATATCCTGAAAGAATATCACAATCTATTCTTTACCTCTAGTTTGGCAAATCTCAGGGTCTTTCCAGGTGCTTCTGACACCTGTGTCAACCACATTATTTACAAGTCCATTTGGATGTGATATTTTCAGCATGAGCACTTTTGAGAATCATTTGCAGAGAAATGATGCAAACATAAACTCATATAGTCCTATTAGAAAGACCGCTTGCTAGAAGTGAAAAGGGCAAAAAGCTTTGCATTCAGCCTTGGCAGTCATCACAGGCTCTCACTACTCTTCATCTGATTCCTGGAGCAAAGCCTTCTGGGAGCTAGAATCCGAGGCGGTGCACTTTCTGAGGCCCATCTCCATGTCACCAAGCTTCCTTCCTTCACACCATTTTGAAGACCTGGAAAGATCATGGGCACAATGTAAGCACAATGAAATAGTGGAAACTTTTTGATTCGTCCAAAACGGTGTCCACCCACCAAAAAACTCCACAGTAGCAGATGGCCACAACCAGCAGAGCCACAGCGTAATGCCAGCAGAAGCACATGGTGATGAACATGATGTTATCATGACTGTCTAGAGCCCACTCTTCTCCATTTAGAGGATACAGCACAAACCCGATCTGAAACATAGCAACATATCTCCATATTGAAAGGACGCAATTTCTCATTTTAAACCAGATTTTTCTACACCCGATGTTGTCTTTACCTGATAAAACCATGTGCCTTGTAGGATGGCCAAACTGCACCTAAGAAGTTCCAGCACTGTGTTATCTCGCTTAAACACCTCCATCATTGTGCTGGCTGCTCCACCAAACACCGCAAACAGAAGCAGAAAGTGAATGTGCTGGTCCAGAGGAGGACGATTGTGGACATGAAAATAGAAAAGGAACCCTGGGAGGAAGAAGCGATGACATTTCAGGAAGCTCAATGGCGGGATATCGCTGCATATTCACTTCATTAATGGCTCATTTTGCTTGATACCTTCCACAAAGAGAGCCAAAGAAAGGGAGAGACGGTCAAGACCAACTGGCATGTGGCGAGAAGACATGGTGAGAACATCTGCAATGCCAGAGATACCGAAGAACATGTACATGGTGCTGTGCTGCCAGTTCATCAGCTTCACCCAGCCGTCCTGATACAGATGTGCATGAGGGCCATCGGGCACAAACTGCTCTGCCATGATTCCTGGAGACAGATTTCAGTGTATTTTTAAAGAAGCAGATTAAAATGATTTATTAATAAAAATTGAAACATAGGGGAAATGTATGTATACGTAAGTATATGTTCATTTTATTAGTGCAGTGTCATCCTCATTCTTTTACTATTATATAGGAAATTGGATAGGAAATCAGGGTAAAGAATTGTGTGTGATTTGCAGCTCACCAACAAATGCAAAAAAGATCTTCAGAGCTCCTTCGATTAAATCTATGCGGTTGAGTACAGTGTGCATTTGTCTGTCTCTGTTCCCATGTTGCCTCTCTTTTTTCCTCTGTATCTGTCGGAACGGGTACTTTATTGACCACCACAGGCCAAACAGCAGGAAGAATGTACCAGGTAATGCATGTCCCTTGAAGTTGGCCATTCTACCCCTGGAGAAAAACAATGGTTGCTATTTAAAAAAAATGTATAAAATGTCAAAAATGTAAATACTTCAATGTCAACTACAACAAAATACATAAAAATAGCCTCCAGCAATTGGAATGTTGTTTAAAGCTGGCTTTCATAGGACCTGGACATCAATCATTGTGTCATGCAAACCAAAGTTCAGTATGATAAGCCTTTATTACTTAAAGCTATTACAACAGGCAGTTCTCTGATAGTCATTAAATATGTAGATATGAAAAATGTTATTGATAGGAATGTATATTTATGGTGCTCATATCAGAGAAAATATTAAGAGTGCAATCTTATGGGGCCGGTTGCATAAAACGCTTAGACTAGTCTTAAAAAGTTGGTCATCTACTTTTCAAAGTCAGTTATAAAAAGGGAGAATGGTCTAATTTGAATCCAAAAAGTAAGTCTGGTTATCTCTTGGCTAGCTACTAGTTGGTCAAACTATTAAGACCCATTCAAATGTGAGTTATTAAGTCTTAACATAGCTGCTATGTTTATGCAACTGGCCCCTGGTTACCTGTTGGGATTCATATCAGTTATAAATAATTTGTCTTACTTACAAAGCTCTTTCTAATAAAGATAAAACATAGTTATTCCTATAATCCACTTTTATAGTGGATTTTATAATAATGTTTTATAAAAAATATATATATATAAATAAATATATATATTTTATAGTGGATCCACTTTTATAGCACCAAAAGCCCCACACCTTTAAACACGAAGCATCTAAGGGAGTTCTCCTTGTCTCTGTCACATTTAGTTTGACGGTTCATGTAATCTTCTGTCAGTGAGGTTGGAAATCAAGTTTTTCCCGGTAGGTAAGATAGCACTTTTATTTACTCGCGCGCGTGTGGGAGAGTTTATTGTTTTGCAAATAAATCAAGTCGACTATTGTCTCAGCACAGTAGTTTAACAGAATTCTCCAAGGAGCCCATTAACCATAGTAACTACCAGAGGTGGGACCAAGTCATTGTTTTGCAAGTCACAAGTAAGTCTCGAGTCAAGTCCCAAGTCAAGTCCCGAGTCGAGTTGCAAGTCCTCAACTTTTAGCTTCAGGTCTTAAACAAGTCTTTAGTGCTTTTTGCCCAAATTAGTGTCTCAGTATTAATTACCATATCAAATTCATAGTAATTTATATCAGGAAGGATATGTTTGGCATAGTTCAATTTCATGTGAGATGGGTGCCCTTAGTAAAACTACTCAAGTTCAATTTAGGGATTGTGCCAAAATAGGACAAGCAGTGAAAAAAAAAAACTATTTTATTAGAAACAGAATAGCAAAGACAACATAATTTCATAGAAATAACAGCTGCAACATACTTTGCATGTGTGCATAAGAATATATGCTTCTAGGTGTTATATCGAAGCCAATGAGCCATTATTTGGAACCTCAATGAAACAGATTTTAAAAATATGTGAGCGGAAACGCAGAAAGAACTCTTTGAAAGAACTAGAAGAAATAACTGCTAGCATACTTTACAAATGAGAGGAAACATGCAATTTGGATGCTGACAAACGCATGAAGACAATCATTCAAAAATTCTGTGCTACCATCCTTTATAACTAAGAGCAACAAAGACAAAATCATTTAATAGAAAAAAATGTTGTACGTTAAATGTTAAATTTAAAATATTGATCACTAAATTTATGGGCTATGTGCGCTATAGGCCTACAGACTGATTTACAACAGGTGAATTCATTCATTTCAATTCATGAGTGCCTGGTGAAGAGGGAGAAAAATTGAGTAGCCTATATTTTATAGTTCTATATACAATACTCATTTTGTGAAAGAAACACTTCTTCAAATGATATTTTAAATTATCGTTAGGCCTATTGCCGCTTGCCCACTTCAGACATTAGGCCTAATGTGCATTTTTTCTTCTTCAAATTATAGCTAAATGGTTTGCAATGATTAATTTTAAATCTAGATTAAATCAAGGTTTATCTAATAATTCTGTTGCACCAAACTTTAAAACTTTAAAAATAAGCAGGTTTACATTTTAACCCATCATTTTGATCCTGGATTTAAATTATATTTAAGATTAACTTTAATCCTGTTGCACCATAACTTTAAACTCAGATTTAAATCTCGATTATGGATTAACTTTAAATTGAATGGAGGTTTAAATACAATAAAATGCACATGCAAACAAAATATGTAACTGATCGACAAAAACAGTGGAGATCTGACAAAAAACAGGTCTCAGAGAGGTGTTTATTACAAATAAAAAAATTAAAATGAAAGCACATGGAACGGGATGCCCGGGATGCGTATCCGTCACTCTTGGTGCACCTCGGTGTCGAACAAACAGAAGAAGTGAGGACTATTTAACAGCAGCGGTCACGGTGATGATGAGGCGAGCTCCAGTGACAGCGGCAGCGCCTCTCGTTCTCATGCCCGCTCCGTGTGTCTGCTGGGCGGCGATCAAACGGACAGGGCAGCGCTTTTCACGAGCTTAGATCGCTAGACGAATCATGTCATTTTTATTTTTTTTCTTATCTCGGCTCTTTTGTCGTAAGTTATGTTATTACTCCATTAAAGTATACTAGTCTATAAATCCAGCTCTCCCTGAACACAGTCTCGGACGCGTCTATAACGACTTTGATCTGATCATAAAGTCTTTCCGAGTCACAGGGCTCAAGTCCAAGTCAAGTCTCGAGTCATCGCTGTCAAAGTCTAAGTCGAGTCTCGAGTCATTGCTATCAAAGTCTAAGTCGAGTCTCAAGTCTTCTTTAATTATGTCGAGTCGAGTCGCAAGTCATCAAATTTGGGACTCGAGTCCGAGTCAAGTCTGGAGTCATGTGACTCGAGTCCTGGTAACTACAGTATTGGATAAAATATAGGCTAACTACAATAGTTATTATTACTGAAATTAAACATGGGTAGCCACTTTCATTTAAAAAAAACAACCTGTAATTAAAGAAAATGAATGACAGATCTTTGAATATCTCTTGCTTGTTTGAAAGAGACGTGATTTATGATCATTTTACTGTAGTAACAATAATTCTAATTACTGGTATTTTGGCGAAAACTGTCCTAGCCTACTAAATGCAATTAATGTACAGATTTAATATCAGAAAAAACACCCAAGTTAAGTGATTGTTCGAGCTCGAGACTGTGCGGTATTAGTATTAATAATAGGCTAGTCCATAAAATAAATTAATAATCTCTGGTACGAATTTCCATAATTTAATTGTATAGGCTACCAAAAGATGACCATATGGAGTTGAAGGTGTAATCTTGTTTGTTTACTCTACCTTAACTCTGGCTTGTGTTGTCACGGCGGGGCGCCCAGTGCTCCTGTGCGGGACTTGTGATGGGAACATCCTAGTTACCTGAGCGCACCTGCTCACCTGCCTATAAAACCCCGCCCCTCTTGTGCTTGACTGACAGAACGAGCAACTTGGAAGAGATGACCCCGCCCACCTGCTCCTGGGTTAGTGACAACTTTTCTACGTTTTTCTATATGCAGCTGCTTTGTTATTTTAACATTTTGTTTCATATTGTTCTATAGGCAGCATTTACAGCATTTGTTAACACAAAAAAAATGGTAAAAAATCTGTTGAGTTATGCAGGTATTGATGAATTTGTACAGGAAAGGGTAATGGATGTTAATATATAAACCATTCACGGAAGCTGATACACAAGGACATACAACAAACAAACCTTAAGCAGAATGAACTTTGCTCTCTCTTGTTTTATTGCTGTTATGTAGGCTGAGCAACCGCACCAAACACTCATAGCAGCTGTATGGATGAATAGAGATTAACAAACATTTTAAAACTGTAGCGCCACCGTGAGGAAAAATAATATATTAATGAAGGCTAAATTATTATCTAAACGATGACCTGGATGAATGAAAATGCCAAAACACAAAGAAACCTGTTCTTGTAGCCTAAAACATATTGGGACATGTAGAGATTATTCACATTTATTGACATTTAAGCAGAGGCGGACAGTAACTAAGTACATTTACTTGAGTATTGTACTTAAGTACACTTTTTGAGTATCGGTACTTTACTTGAGTATAATTTTTTCTGGAAACTTATGACTTTAACTTCACTACATTTGAAAGACAAATATTGTACTTTTCACTCCACTACATTTCTATCAAGGTCCTCGAAGTAGAAAGTCGTTACTATGTAGTAGCTTTGAAAGTCAGTGGGTGATTTGATTCTTCTCTAAAATGTGACTTTCTTTTATGTGACAGTTTATCAGTAATCACTCTTGTAGGGCTACATGAAGAGATTTCCCAGCATTTTATGAACACTGACCAGTTGCAAATGTGATATTTATTTACAACAATTCAATAATAGGAAGTTAATATTGTGGTATATATTAGACACAACATTGTCTGATTTTGCTAAATTGTGTAGGTGAAAATATTACCTATGAACTTGAAGCAGCACTGCACAGACTGTTCTGTGTGTGACATCAAAGTACTGCGAGGGTGATTAGACAGCATTTAAAATGC
>NW_015505523.1:2189198-2252488 GCF_001515645.1 Sinocyclocheilus grahami | reverse complement strand
ATTTCACTGTCCACTCTGTTCAAATGTGGATGAATGGCTACACATAGATGTGTGCACACACTGTCAGAACTCTGTGAGATCACTACCATCCTGCTTTTGTGGGGTGGGTAGGGGTGTTAAATGTTTTTTGTTTTGTTTTTTCCCTATAGGTTTTTTACTTTCTAAAAGCTCTTTATTCCAAATATTCTACAAGCTAGTCAGTGTATTCAGTAGGTGTAATGTATTCTAAGTTGCTTCAGAAGTATTGTAAGTACTACTACGTACAACAATAAAACATTGACATAAAAAAGGAAATTTACTTTTGGTACTTAAGTACTTTTAAAAGCAAGTACTTCTGTACTTTTACTTAAGTAAAAATCTGTCTTTACAACTTTTACTTATAATGGTGTAATGTTTGACCAGCAGTATCTGTACTTTCACTCAAGTAATGGAGTTGAGTACTTTGCCCGCCTCTGCATTTAAGTGACATTTATGAAATCAACGAAACATTTGGCTTAATGGGATAGTTCACCCCAAAATCAAAATTCTGTCTTTAATTACTCACCCTCATGTCGTTCCAAACCAGTAATGACCTTCGTTCATCTTCGGAATACAAATTAAGATATTTTTGATGAAATCCAAGAGCTTCAGGCCCTCCATAGAGAGCAATGCAACTGAAATGTTCCTAGACCCAGAAACGTATAGGGCATCGTTAAAATAGTCCATTATAACATCAGAGACATTTTGTTTTTTACATTACTCTGTATGCAGGGTCAGAAAGCTCTCAAATTTCATTAAAAATATCTTAATTTGTTTTCCTAAGATGAGTGAAGGTCTTACAGGTTTTTGATCGACATGTGGGTGAGTAATTAACCTAATGACAGAATTTTAATTTTTGGGTGAACTATCCCTTTAAGGTCTAAGGTATATCTTGAAAATAATACAATAAACCTTGTAACCTATAAATAGCATCTACAAAATTGTACAGAATATCTTTTTCTCTCTGAAGGGATTTTCTGAGGATGGTGCGGGGGTCACCAGGGGGTCCTCTTTTGCATGCGACTCACAGTAAGCCATCAGCTCAGCTGCTGCTTTAGATACCTGTGCAAAGAGATACATACCATAAATGTGCCTTTCTGTGTATTTTCTTTTCCTCTTGAATAATTTTAAATAATTTTGTGAACGAGTATGTTAATTAATAAATCTAACAAATTATTTAGCATAAAAATGCGTCTTACCATCATCCTGTCAATATTAACCTCCAATTTCAGTTGTTCCACTGTTTTTCGCGCATCTGCAATCTTGGCCATGTTATTAGACATACTGCTCTCTTGTAGACACCAAATTAACCCTGCAGGAATACAGCAAAACAAACCCCAGGAGAGTCCAGCTAAATGCATCTGGTAGATAACAACTCTCCTCCAGTTCTACAGATGTCTGATGTTTTAGTTCCCTAAGAAGACAATGCTATTGGCTCCTCTAGACTATTAAAAACATCTCTGTTGCAGAGTTGCAGTAATTGTTTTGCTGGGTCTCAGCTGGTTGTGCTTTGAATGAGGCTCAGTGGGAGAGATGAGTGCAGAAATCCTCTAGAGACCACAAATAATCTGCTCACTTATTAATATAAAGTCATATAATATGCTTCACACTTTAACATTAAAGTGACAATTTCACAAAATTCACAGTTTACTTTTAGCTCAAAAGCTGAACAATATGTTGTCTGAGATGTTCAATTGAAATGAATGGTTTATGCATTTTTTGAAAAGTTTTTATGGGATTTAATCTTTTACTTCATAAATTTAACACACGGAACCTTTGTTACTAGGAACATATTTTCATATGGAAATCAAAGCACCACTAAAATTTGAATTATGCAGTTGCAAAGCAATGCAATATAATGTGGCATAACTGTTTGTCATATTACATTACAGTTACTGTATATTACATTATATTACAAAACAAAACTTTATCTATATTTAACACAGCATGCTGCTTATATACCTTAATGACTTACCACAGTTGATCCAGATTTATTCGTGATGCTGGCAGAAGAAAAGTCTTGTTATCGTAGATTGTTCGTTGTACACATTACGACCTGCAGGACTGAATGAAGAGATAGTAAGGAGTGGAGGGATGGGAAAGGCTGCCGCCTCTCATAATTAGCTTTTATTCCTCCCCCATATTGGGCTGAAGAGGCAAGTCACAGGCATCATGGGGTGTGACCTTCAGCTGAATATCTCAGTCATGCATAATAGCGTATATGAGTGATACCTGCCACCACAATGAGCTGCACTGAGCTATTATGTTGAGTAAAAAAATTGCTGTTTCAACAGATAGACAAAACATTCATAAATTATTGAACTGAAGAAGATCAGATAATTAGTGCAAGACGGTTGTAATAAAAGAGAATAATTTTTATTCTTTGTAGAGTATATAGGGGTCTGGGCTAAATTTACACCAAATGATGATTTTCATGCCCTCCTCCAACAAATGTTTGCTACCTGTCAAGACAGAAGGCTATTAATCCTGCATGTGATTACTTGCACTATTGTTTCTCTTTATTTATTTTTTGATCTTTTATTATTTGTGAAAAATAAATATTTGCACTCTAGATTAACATGTCCCTCTTACTACGAATCCCACCCGGATGTGATATTGAACTGAAGAAGATCAGATAATTAGTGCAAGACGGTTGTAATAAAAGAGAATAATTTTTATTCTTTGTAGAGTATATAGGGGTCTGGGCTAAATTTACACCAAATGATGATTTTCATGCCCTCCTCCAACAAATGTTTGCTACCTGTCAAGACAGAAGGCTATTAATCCTGCATGTGATTACTTGCACTATTGTTTCTCTTTATTTATTTTTTGATCTTTTATTATTTGTGAAAAATAAATATTTGCACTCTAGATTAACATGTCCCTCTTGATACGAATCCCACCCAGAGGATGTGACACCAGGAGAGAAACTGATGCTGTGGTTAAGTGTTTCAGTTCTCATCATTAATACCTGGGGAAGGATTGCCTGTTGAGCTCACTGCAGGTGGCTCAAAGCTCTTCTCCAGGGCTTTAATGTCAACTGGCTCATTAGCAGCTGTTCTCAGACATGATTTATTGGTCTACATGTTAGTGCAGATGTGAAAAATGTAGCTAAATCCAGCACTGAAAATTCACTACAACAATCGGCTTTGGCATTTAAATATTTCATCATGGCACTGGTGGATCACTGTGAGGGAGTAAGGGAGGAAAAAGAAAAGAAAAGACTCTTCCATTCCAAAAAAATAAACTTTTACATAGTCATTGCCTGATCCTCTTTGGCTCAGTGCCATATTGTAAAGCTACTTAGTATATTTGGATAAGAACTCGCCTCTGCTGGTTGTAGTAAAATGTTTGCACACGTTATTTCTGAGTAAGATGCATTTCAAAAATCTGAATATCCTTAAAACATCAATCTACTTGAGAAGAAAAACAGCTAAATCTGTTGTTTTCAGAGAACAAATATATTTTTTATTTAACATATTTACAGTGCCTTGCGAAAGTATTCATACCCCATTCATTTTTTCACATTTTGTTATGTTGCTGCCTTATGTTAAACTGCTTTAAATTACTTTTTTCCACATCAATCTACACTCCATACACCATAATGACAAAGCAAAAACAGAATTGTCACAACTTCATAAATTTATTAAAAATAAAAAAAACTGAAATAAGTACATTGCATAAGTAACTAAACTAAATATTTAGCTGAAGCACCTTTACAGTCTCAAGTCTTTTTTGTTTGATGCGACAAGCTTTTCTCATCATTATTTGGCAATTATCTGCCATTCTTCTCCTCACCTCTTCACCTCTCAAGCTCTGTCAGGTTGGATGGGAGAAAATTCACATTTTTAAGTTTCTCAAGAATTATTTGATTGGGTTCAAGCTCAGGCTGTGGCAGGGCCACTCAAGGACATTCACAGAGTTGTCTATAAGCAACTCTTGCTGTGTGCTTAGGGTCATTGTCATGTTGGAAGGTGGACATTCTGCCCAGTCTAAGGTTCTGAATGCTCTGGATTAGGTTTTCATTAAGGCTATCTCAATATTTTGGTTCATTGAGCTTATCTTCTACTCTGACGAGTCCCTCGGTCCCTGCCACTGAAAAACAGCCCCACAGCATGAGGCTGCTACCAGCACACTTTACTTTTGAGGTGGAACTCTGTGATGAGCAGTGCCTGGTTTCCTTCAAACATGATGCTTGGAATTGAGGTCCATCAGACCAGAGACTCTTGTTTCTCAGAGTCTGAGAGTCCTTTAGGTGTTTTTATGTAAAATCCAAGTGTGTTTTCATGTGTCTTCACTGAGGAGAGGATTGAGTTTGGCCACTCTGACATAAAGCACAGATCGGTGGAGTGTTGCAGTGATATTTGTCCTTCTGTAGGTTTCTCCCATCTGCATATATGATCATGGAGCTCAACTAGAGTGACCATCAGCTTCTTGGTCACCAGTCTAACCAAAGCCCTTCTCCATCAGTTGCTCAGTTTGGCCAGGAGGCCAGCTCTAGGAAGAGTCCTGGTTGTTTCAAACTTCTTCCATTAAGGGTAACAGAGACTACATGCTTCTGTGACCCTTCAATGAAGCAGATTTTATTTCTGAACTCTTCCCCAGATGTGTGGCTTGACACAAATCTGTTTCTGAGCTCTACAGGCAGTTCTTTTGACATCAGGGCTTGGTTTTTGCTCTGATATGCATTATCAGCTGGTAGACCTTTTATTAAGATGTGTGTGCCTTTCCAAATCATATACCCATTCAATTGAATTTGCCACAGGTTAACGTCACTCAAAGTGTAGTAACATCTACAAGCAATTTGAATGCTCCTGAGCTAAATTTCAACTGTCCCAGATAAGGGTATGAATACTTATGCAATGGAATCATTCAAGTTTTTTATTTTTAATAAATTTGCAAAGATGTTAAAAACGTGTTTTTTGCTTTACCATTGTGGTTTATGGAGTGTAGGTTGATGTGGGAAAAAAGTAATTTAAAGCAGTTTAGCATAAGGCAGCAACTTAACAAAATGTGGAAAAAACATAATTTCTACACATAAGTCCTAATATTAGCTTACACAATTACAATTTTTAAAGCACATATATTTTGCACATTAATTATGTATAATTTTTTCTTGTTTATAATTTGTGACCCTGGACCACAAAACCAGTCATAAGGGACTGAAGATTTCCATTGATATATGGTTTGTTAAGATAGGACAAAATTTGGCCGAGATACAAGTATTTGAAAATCTGGAATCTGAGGGTGCAAAATTTTTTTTAAAATTATTGAGAAAATCGCCTTTAAAGTTGTCCAAATGAAGTTCTTAGCAATGCATATTACTAATCAAAAATTAAGTTTTAATATATTTACATTTGGAAATTTACAAAATATTTTCATGGAACATGATCTTTACTTAATATCCTAATGATTTTTGGCATAAAAGAAAAATCGATAATTTTCTAAGGTTTTTTTGGTTATTGCTACAAATATACCCCAGCGACTTAAGACTGGTTTTGTGGTCCAGGGTCACATTTTAAATGCGAATCAGTTAGGAAAACTGTTATTGTTTGTTTAATGTCACCTTTTCCATACAAAAGTGAAGTGATCATAGAGAGAAAGAGAGAGAGAGAGAGAGAGAGAGAGAGAGAGAGAATCCATGAAAATATGAGACTTTAAACTTTCAGAGTGTCTGCTAGTCAACCCGAAAATTTCAAGTTTTATGTAGCAGTTGCAAATATCTGTCTTTCATGAACGACTAGATGCATGGATTATTTCTTTTTGAACTGTTGGAACTGCTGCAATGGTTTTGATATTTACATACTTTTGAATGTGTTCACATAGCTGTTGATAGTTTATTGAAGTGAAAGCAAGAATAACAATAAAACTGAAATTAGGCTTCACTTTCAAATTTCAAGCACTGATGTTGGTTTTGTTAACTCATTTTACTAAAAGGAACTTGACTGCATCTTGCAATACTTTCAAAACCCTTGTGAGATTGTTTCATTAATTCAATAAAAAAAGAATCACGCACCAGGTCTTGAATGTTTCTGCATCACGTTCATGCAGAGATTCCCTGCAGCAACATGTGGTGTTTAATTCACTTGCAGGAATCAAGCAGAATTACATAGAGCAGAATTTTACATCTGAAAACAGATTTACCAGGGTTACAGCTTTTCTCTTGTGTCATTGACATTATTTCTTAATGTCCTTTCAGCCTCTGTCTTCAGCCTTCATGCTTCACGTCTAGCATGTGCAGTAGTATCCTGAGATGGAATCGTTCCAGTCTCCAAACAGGCCTTTCTGCACCTCCTTAAGTTGGTACACGATGCCAGCAGAAAACTTCTTCTTATATCCTTGCTTCTTGGATTTAGACCACACTGTCAGGGAGCAGCCTCGGCCCACCACAAGAGAAGAAATACGGTTATTCCAAGCCCATGACATGATGGGGGTGTCTTCATCGGGATAAACGTACAGGAAATTGCCAGTACAGCTTTCATCGTAGTAGTAGCTGCTATGCTCAAACATCTGGGCGCAGAGCTTGCTTCCATAATCATCTTTCAGCGTGGCTGGGTCGGGACACTCTGCATTGAGTCCCTCGAAGCACAGAGCTGCCAGGAGAAGAGCGATGACCCCCTTCATGTTTTCAGCGTGTTGAGTGAAAAGAGATCTTTTGCCCTGACCTATATAGATGGAGTTTCTCCATACGAATGACGTGTGTGAGAAACTTCAGATTGTCCAACAGAATCTGTGAAGGTCATCATGCAGATTTTACACAAAGTTCTTTCACACACAGGTAAAAAAAATGCAATTCTGCAAAAAAAATGCAAAATGTGTATTCACATGTATTCATGTAAATATATTAAATCTATATTAGCACAAATATTTTTGCTCATATTTAACAAATTTATCTGAAAAGATGTGGGTTATATAAAATGGGTTATCAGTCATTCAATTGGACATAACATACAAATTATAACAATTTTTAGACTTTCTATATGTTGTTTATTGTCTTTTTATTCAGTTTTAGTGAACTGAGAATGTAATTTTAACAAAAACAAACAAACATCACAGATGTTCACAAACCACAAGGCTATGTCTGAATGTGCGGACACTTATGTAACAACATGTGGAAACCAGCCATATGCTGTGACTTTCTGTCAATAACATAATTTAGAACAGTAGAAATCTGCATGTTATTGAATATTTGGGATTTTTTTAAGTTTTGAAAATGCCTATATCTGCAACAGTTAAAACGAAGCATTTCATTCATAACAAGATCGTGACATTTGACTGTGCATAAATTATCACTATGTAATGTGAGCTCCTGTAAATAAAATGTTTAATAATGAGATCTAACACTATATCATAATCGTGGCTGAAAAAAAAATATTTAAAAAATCTAATGTGTTAGCATGATTTTAAAAGGTTAAGTTCAAATCTGGATGCATTGCACAGTCAAAATTAAAATGATTGTGTAGGTTATTACTCTATAAAATGACATTAATTTGTCACATACATTATTAATCATATTGCCACATGGATGTTAATGTGATTAGTTTAGTTGATTATATGTCACTAATGTTGCATTCAAAAGAATCAAGAAAGAGAAAATAAGCAAACTAGTTTCTGAATTTTTATGCATAATGTGCTTACAGAGGTAAAATAATGCTTGTATACTGACTACACTGATCTGAAAACTGTTCTCTTTACTTAATAAGACATAATGTCTTTTGAATTGTTCCAATCTGCAAACAAGTTTTCTTCATTTGGTGGTAAGCAATGCCAAAGGAAAACTTCTCTGAACCCTCCACACCCACAGAGAACAGAACAGCAAGCAGATAAGCATCATGTTGAGTGAACCTGGCACAGAGCTAAAACAAACTTACTGAGAAGCCTCTGGTTTACCGACAGATGCTCTGAAGGTTGAGAATTCAAACAGCTTTGGCCTTAAGATAGCTAATTTACTGTAATGTAATCTAACTTAATATTGTTTCAGATCAAACAGGCTCTTGTCTGTCATTATAGCGCTGTTTTACTGTAAACTGTTCAATCATTTTCATTCAAATTACTACTATTATTGTAACTGACACCTGACACCATATTTCACACAATTTTATATTCAGTGATGAAAAACTATAGACCACTTGATGCATTGTGTTCATTCTGTAACATTTTGGTATAAACTAGTCTACAGAAAATTATTCAATAAAACATTGTTAGCGTTCTTGACCTATTTCATCAAGAATGATAAGCAATTTTGTTAAATTATTCTTACATTAATATTAATATTATTTTCGTATTTTTGTTTAATAATGTTTTTTTAAAAATAGTTTTATGAATAAAAAGGTCATTTGCACAGCATGTCAGGCACAGTCAGGCAGTGTGATTTGGTTTGGGGAGTACTGATCTCCACAGCTTCACAGCTTTTATTTGTGCATATAGGCACAGATCTTGTTGCGATCGGTATCTACAGCAGAATCTACTTGTTTTTGGGTCGGCCATTGTGTATTCAGAGCAGCTATAAAGCCATTATCATCTTCATGTTTTCAGTCTCTTTAGGGATCATTGTCCTACATTTGAATGCAGACAATCTGATCCATTTTTCAGTGTGAGAAACTTTAGACTGGCCAACAGATGCTCTGAAGGTTACTTTCAACAAACCTAAAAGCAAGTCAGTATTTTCATTCATTCATTCAGTCATTCATTCATTCATTCATTCACAAATGCATAGATAGATAGATAGATAGATAGATAGATAGATAGATAGATAGATAGATAGATAAGGCTTTTTGCACATAATCTATTCAGTTAATTCTGTAATTCTGTAACATTTTGATAGATAGATAGATAGATAGATAGATAGATAGATAGATAGATAGATAGATAGATATAGTGTGTATCTTTTGCAATAGGCTTTTTGCACATAATCTATTCAGTCATTGTGTTAATTCTGTAACATTTTGGTGTAAAATAGCCTGCAGAAATGTTTTAATCTAAAATATTGTTAGTGTTCCTTTAACCTATTTTCTTAATAAGGAATATAAACTATCATTTTATTAGTTAATTTTATTATTCGTTTTTTCTTTTTCCATTCCAGTTTGTTACGTACCAGTGTTATTTCTTTCTTTCTGTCTTTATTTGAATTTAAAAAATCACGGGCTCCCGTTGCCGGAAGTGGCGTCATTTCAGATCTGTTTAGTTCCTGTCTTGGCGGGAATACGCGCTGCTCACGGGCGAGTAGGCAACTGAGGCAACATGGATGTTGAAATGAAAGAGGCAGACAGTGAACTAAGTCAAGCCGACGGACCGCCTAAAAAGGATGATACTGCACCAAAACCCTCAACGAATGCTTATGAACTACCATGGTACTGTTTGTGGCTGTTTGTAAGCGCGCTATCGTGGTTTTTGAATCACTTTAATGTCGCTAAAGATAGCGAGCCTGTAGCTATGTTTACAGCAATTGAACGGCCAAGCTCGCGTTCCTCTGCAGCTGCATATTTGCTCTGATGAATAATTGTGTCATTATTACTGACAGGGTTGAAAAATACAGACCTCTGAAGCTGAAGGAAATAGTTGGAAATGAGGAAACTGTCAGCAGACTGGAGGTCGGTATGACATAAAGTACAGTACAGTAAAGTACAGTACATACTGATTTGTCTGATGTGGTTAGTATGACACGAGGCAACATGGATGTTGAAATGAAAGAGGCAGACAGTGAACTAAGTCAAGCCGACGGACCGCCTAAAAAGGATGATACTGCACCAAAACCCTCAACGAATGCTTATGAACTACCATGGTACTGTTTGTGGCTGTTTGTAAGCGCGCTATCGTGGTTTTTGAATCACTTTAATGTCGCTAAAGATAGCGAGCCTGTAGCTATGTTTACAGCAATTGAACGGCCAAGCTCGCGTTCCTCTGCAGCTGCATATTTGCTCTGATGAATAATTGTGTCATTATTACTGACAGGGTTGAAAAATACAGACCTCTGAAGCTGAAGGAAATAGTTGGAAATGAGGAAACTGTCAGCAGACTGGAGGTCGGTATGACGTAAAGTACAGTACAGTAAAGTACAGTACATACTGATTTGTCTGATGTGGTTAGTATGACATGTTTGCTCTTTTGCTCTGTTATTGTCGAAGGTGTTTGCACGAGAAGGAAATGTGCCCAACATCATCATTGCTGTAAGTTAAAATATGGTTTCACAATCAGGTGCCATCTGAATTTACTAATGATATGTCACTATGCACTAAAATGAAGATAACGTTTGTTTTTAGGGTCCTCCTGGCACTGGAAAAACGACCAGCATTTTGTGTTTGGCTCGAGCTCTTCTTGGTCCAGCTATGAAAGATGCTGTGCTTGAGTTGAATGCCTCAAATGACCGGTAAGAAACTTAAGCTGAGTGTTTTCAAACACGTTTTCTGTTTATCCAATATTTTGGATGATCATATTCTTATTTTAATGTCTGTTAATTAATGTTTAATTGTCTATTATCAATTTTAGAGGAATTGATGTTGTGAGAAACAAAATCAAAATGTTTGCCCAGCAAAAGGTCACACTCCCTAAAGGTCGCCACAAGATCATAATCTTGGATGAGGCTGACAGGTAAGAGTAATCATTTTCTTTAAAATATTTGTAATTAAAATATTTAGGTTTCATTCAGTTCAATAAATAGTTATTTAAAAATAAATTTAGAAATGTATACATTTGAAAGATTTAAAACATGCTTAATGCATTCATGTTTTTGTATTTCTAAAACAGCATGACAGATGGAGCCCAGCAGGCTCTCAGAAGAACCATGGAGATCTACTCCAAAACCACACGCTTTGCTCTGGCATGTAATGCATCAGATAAGATCATAGGTGAGCGACATGGCACATAAAACTAGGGTGACCATATATTAGTTTTCCAAAAAGAGGACAGTGGATGTGGGTGGGCAGGATGGCTGTGGTGTAGTTGGTTGGTGGTTAAAGTAATGCCTGGCCCCAGAGTAGTGCCCAACGTAGTGCAATGGCCATCCCAAATATTAAAACTCAAAATGAGTCATTTCCATACCTAAAATACATATTTTACAGTCACTGTTATGCATATTGATCATAAACACAGCTAAAAAGCTTCCTACCAGTGGCCGTCCTTCATTATTATTATTATTAAAGGGGTCCTGTTATGCTCTTTTGCAAAGTCTTGATTTTGTTTTGGGGGTGTACTAGAACAGGCTCTCATACTAGGTTGTTCGAAAAACACATAATTTTTCATATATTTTACATTATTACAACACCTCTCTCCCCAGTCTGGCATGAACGGCTCGAATAGTTCCTGTATCAAATGAAGGCCCTCCTTCTGAAATACGAAATGTGCTGTGATTGGTTCGCTGGGCCAGTGTGTGTTGTGATTGGCAGCACTGGTCGGGAAATGACATGCCCCTTACCATAGCCGCCTGCGAGCTTCAGTGTAAATATTGCGTCAAAATCAAATCAATTTGAGCACGATTTAAACCCGAATGATTGTAACTACTCTAAGTTCGTCTGCCTTGGGAAAACTAGCGTATCTCCGACATAGTGATAACACTCATTGCCTTCTCTAGTGCAGCTCAACCAGGTCTCGTCCCATTCGTCGATATTTGTGATATCACAAATCCCGGAAAATATGCGTTGTAGTCCAAACGAGTCGTTCGTTGTAGTTTTTGAAAAGTGATTTTTGTTCAATAAAATATCTCCTTTTGAATTGGACTTTGAGCTTTGTAACTTTGCAGATCTTTTTTTATGCTCAAACAGCAACATTACAGACTAAGTAAAACCCTACATCCAACTCGAGCTGCAGGAGTCAGATTTCACTGATCACGGGTTGAGAGGAGAGATGGCTGACAGACCATGCTTTGCTGCTCAACAGATTCTGAGCTCATTGACAAATATCTGATCTTCCTTTACACAGAGCGTGCGTGATCGCGAAATCGAAAGTGAACAGTAGGGTTGGGAATCGAAAATCGATTCCGATTCTAGAATCAGATACTTAAGGTCAGGAATCAGATACTTGTTGTTAAATTAAAAATTCGATTCCGCCTATCGATTCCTATGCGCTTTTTTGTTCTTCATCTGTGAGGACCAGACCTAGCGATCTGCCAGGACCTTGCTCGCTAATCTAAGCGCTCCAAAGTTTGGCTACATTTGCGATCAGAAGCCAAAGAAGCGAAGTATAATATCTGAGATCGCTAGAGATCAGGGCCGGAGTGGGACTCATTTTCAGCCCTGGAGTTTCATGCCGGCCCTTTTTGTTTTTTTTTACTGGCCTTTTCAGTGCCGCCTTTGCGCTTTCTATTAGGGGTGTGCGATATATATCGTCTGCGATAATATCGTAATTGCTGTTTTAACGATGTGCGATTTGACATTATCGAGTATTTAGCAAAAACCTTTCAAAACATCCCTACAGGGCACACGCATACATTACGTGAAGTCTAGACTAGTGCGTGTGCGCATTTAGTGTTTTCTTTCACTGCATGATTCAGGCTATTAAAATGCATTTAGAATGATCACAAATTCAAGACATGATGGCAGAAAATGTATATATTTATACCACTTCATATAGTTATTCAATTTCACACAAAGAGTGCCGTTTTTCTCCAAAAATTACCATGATTACAAATGTGACATTGAATTCAATAAACAATAAGTTAATTAAGAGACTTATGTTTTAGACACCATATTGCTTGTTTTTTTTCACCAACAAAAATCATTCCGAATACAGCCACAGCGCTGTTCTGCATCTCTGAGCAACATGACGGTGTTTCGTTCTTGAATGAATCAACCGTTTAAATGATGCGGTTCAATCGCAATGACTCACTTATTAACAGTTATTTGCTGCCACCTGCTGGCGGTTTTAATTTCAAATTTCGGCTTTTTCTTTCTTTTCTTTTTGATTTTTTTTATGTTTTAAGTCATTTCAGATATCAGTATTCAACGTTTGTTTAATATATCAAAACATTATTTATGCATTTGTAATTGCAGGTTAAATGCGTTCATGTCTTGCATTAAACAAAATACATGTGTGTAAATACATCTAAATGCCACTTCAGATGCAGCTTCTGTGTTGATTTAATTTGCTTGGTAACAGCCCAAATGTCTTATTATTCTAATTCCCTGATTAAATGTAAGAATTTGACTCAAAAGATAATGGACACTTTTAGAAAAATTGGCTTTATAAAGGTAAAAATGCCCATAAAATGCAAAAATCAGTCTGAACTTAATGGAAAAGATTAATTTCTATCAGTATGAACTGACCACCACACAGAATATGAAGAATATTAAAAACATTAGGAGTCAGCTGTCTTCGGCAGTCCTTAAGGTACCAGCACAATAACACACTCAGCAAAATATCGTCTAATTATCGTTATCGATAAAATCACATAAAATATCGAGATATTATTTTTTGTCAATATCGCACACCCCTTCTTTCTATTATGCATTTTTATCTATTATTTTTTGCTCGCATATCTCCAACAATTACTTTTTTTTTTTAGCAAGGTTCCGCTGTCAGGGGAGTCAAAAGATAATTACGTCATCATTGCCAATAGAGAATGGGAATCCACGTTGGATTCCACCATTTTTTAAGGTCACGCTCAGGAGCACACAGTGTAAACACATGCAAATCACCACAGAAAAAGCAGACCGTTTACTATTAATATTTTTTTTGAAAACCATCTAACATACTCTTAGAATATAACGGACTAATATGTAAATCTCTTTAAATATAAAAAAATCTCTCTGTGGTTTGTCTGAGAGGCTGCAAATATTAATTATTCAGTCTCCTTCACCACAGTGGCACAGGTTTAGGCTAACTGCTAAAACACTTTGGTTAGAGTAGCAAACCCATGGCTATTTTTTAAAGGGGAGAATACATAGCTAGATCTCAAACAGTGGATCATTTATCATTGTTATATATCGTCATATTACCCAGTAAAACTGCTCAGTGTAAAGAATTAAGCTATTATAGATGTAACAGAACTTACTAGAAGCTGCTTTGAAACGATGTGTATTGTGGATGCTCTATAAATACCTTGACTTGAATGAACCAAGTTGCAGATTCTTACTATTACAGATGCCGAACAACGATGCAAGCGATCAAATAAATGAATGAATTAAACTTAATCCGTACAAACAAGTGGCTGGGTATCAACGAGCTGCCGCAAGATAACGTTTCCATATATGATTTTCTTTTATTTGTGGTGTGAGGGCTTATGTTTAATGCAAACCACTGTATATATAAATCTACAGAGATCAATTGTTAAGACACATCTTTTTTGAGTTGTTTAACATACCGAGTTTTCAGTTTAACTTTTATCCGAGTTCCGTAGTGAATGTAAGTTAGACATTTTATATTATTTTATGTTTACATGATTCACCTTAAGATCGCGTTGGAATGATTAACGCTTTCTGTATCAACATAGCGTTAATCAAAAGCAGAGGTATTTAATGCAGACATTGATAAAGGCTGTGGAATAGCCCTTATGTCTGCAGGAATTGCCTCCGCTTTTTCAGCTTTTGAACGCTGAAAAAAGCAAGTTTTTCACACCGGCCGTGCAAAGGGCTATGGCAAATGATGTAAAGTGAGCCATAACCACTCCAACGCGATCTTAAGTAGATATAAACATTAAATAATATCAAACGCCTACATTCACTATATTGTCCAGTCTCCGCTGTAGCTCCTGTGACCTAATGCATTGCTGCTGTGACGACACATTCGCATAAGAAATGGAAAATAAGTGACAATTGTGATTCTTTATCTTATTCTTTAAGAAAATTGTGTTTATTCTTGTAGAAAATAAGTCTTTATTTTTTAAGAAAATAAGGGACGTTCCAAAAAAAAAAAAAGTTCTCAGAAATAATCACAATTGTTTTGCTTAACCTATTTATGTACAATTATTCTAAAAATAATTTTAAATGTCATACAAAAAATGCCATCGGCCTGAGTAAATTGTACCATTATAGAATTGTGACTGTAATTGAGGAGGTGAAAATACTGTAAAATTACAAATGGCATGAAATTTGAAAATCTAACAACTGAAGGTCTATGAAACGTCAGTCAATCAAGCATTTTTTTTTAAACAATGGCACTTAAAGTTTTGATCTAAAATATTATTGCAACTATATCCTTTGAATGAATGAAAATGCATATTTTTCAATTAAAGAAAACTTAAGAGAGTGTGGGCCCTTCTGGTGCTTGGATTTTTACTTCAATTAAGTAAAAGTTAAGAGTCAACCACGCCTACCTAAAACGGCTCGTTCTAACACGCCCCCACATGTCTACGTCACGATGTGGGAAGATTTGATCCGGCGATCCACAGCGCAAAGTTGATGTATTCCCTCAGCGACCAGCACGGATCAGCTCTAGGCATGACAAAGCGGATATCCTCCTCTTTTGGAAGACCAAACAAAGTAGTTTCGCCTTCACAACGAAACACACGGCACCTTCACGGCATGGCGGCGACGGTAGCAACAATACTACAGCGAGAATAAAAGTTATGCCTTCTTTCTTTGCGTGAACATTTGGGCGGCGTTATGCAAATCTTCCCACATCGTGATGTAGGTATGTGGGGGCGTGTTAGAACGAGCCGTTTTAGGTAGGCGTGGTTGACTCTTAACTTTTATAAAGAATATCTCTTTGGATTTGGGACTTTAGTCTTTGCAACTTTACAGATCTTCTTTATGCACCAAGAGCTTGTAACACTCCAAAGAGAAAGCCAAAATTTAAATCGCATCATATGACCCCTTTAAATGTTTTCCTGCCGTGCTGGATGTTGGGCTCATGATCAATAAGTTGTTTGCATTTGCCCAAACTGATTTTGTAAAATAAAAAAAGCGGACGGTGAAGAGTGGAGTTAGCACGAATCCCGCTCGCTGTGAAGTGGGAGCAGCTGGCAGAGAATTCCGCTTGGTCTTAAAGCCTTCCACAAACGCCTGTGTTCACAAATAAAACAACGATTTGTGGAAAAATAACGATTAGTTATCAGTCTATTTTAGTTATCAATTGAGAATTTGTTACTGATATGATCTGGTAAAAATAATAATATGGCCTGCGAGAAAATAAATAAAAAAGTGTGGGTCTGCTATGAGTGCAGGCAGGAACAGCATAGTTCAACCCAGTGGCATGACAACACCGGCCCTCGCGGCCAAAAAACAGACCGGCCCACCGGGAATCGTCCCAGTGCTCCCGATTAGCCAATCCGGGCCTGCTAGGGATGCACCGAAATTAAAATTCTTAGCCGAAGCCAAACAAAATGAAACACTGGGCCGAATACCGAACACGGTTTTTCGCATTTTTCCCCCCCATGTAGGCCTATTTTGCCCTTTTTTCACCATTGCATAAATTAAATAGCCAAAATGTGCTTTTTACTGTTTTATCATGCATTTCAAATAAAAAATCAATTACAAAACAACAATTTAAAAATATTTACTTAACACTGAACTTTTTTTTTAAAACATTCTAGCAGACATTATACCAACAAAGCACAATTTAACTTAAAATTAATAAGTTAGTAAAAAGAAAAAATGTTGGGCCCTTTTTGAGACTTGAATCAGGCATGTATTTTTTACTGTACAAATAAAGGCAACCTTGTTGAGCAGAAGATAATTCTTTTAAAACATTAGAATATATTACAGATCCCAATTTGAACATTTTGTGAATGTTATAATACTGTACATGTATTAATAGAGCTGTTGTAGGGTAATTATTATTATCATTATTAGTTTATTTTTCAATTTTATTTTACAGTAAAACAGTAAAATTAAAATACTAACATTTATGAATGTTGGAGTTGTTGCTTTTTCTCTGCTTTTATTTTGGCAGAAACCAGCAGGAAGATCTCAGTGCTTCTTTTTGTTGACAACAGCATGCAGATTTATAAATGATTCTCATTACGAATTTGGGAAGATGTTTGTCGCACGTATCACATTGTCACGTGCCTTTAAATAAAATTCACAAAATGTTACTGAGTAACTGACGAGTAACACCAGTGCGTTGTGATTGCAGGGTGTCCATGGGTCCTTAAAAAGTCTTAATGTCTTAAATAACATTTTCCTAATATAAGGCCTTAAAAAGTCCTAATGTCTTAAATTCGGATTTAAAAAAAACTTGAAATCGCATCATATGACCCCTTTAAAAGAGTAAAGCACCTTTTGAACGTAATTTGACACTTCAAATGAAGATTTATCGATTACATTGTTACGCCAGTAGGTGGCGAAAAGGGGCTGTTCAAATGTTTTTGTCTTTGAATCATACAAGAGATTTGTTCAAGAACGCTGATTCATCCAGTAATGAAACAAGTACATCTTGAGTGAGTCATTTAATTATTCATTCATAAATTATATGTGATTTAGTTTAGTTTAGATTTTTTTTTTTTTATCCAGAGTCATGCAGTTCTATTTTGCACTCAAACAGCTCTTAAAGAGTCCAGTTTTTATGTAGCCTGTTGATTTTTGTTCATGGTATTCAGCTGCAATAAATGGTTTGCAAAAAAGAGACACAGGATAAATGTTTGATGTCATTATTTAATCACATTGGAATCGAAACTGGGAATTGAAAAGAATCTGAATTGATGAGCAGCGGGAGCACTGGACACAAAAATCGCGGGAATGGGCAATAATGGTCAGAAATTCAGCGGAAGCAGGTTTATGAAAACAGTCCCTCGCAGGGCTCTAATACAAAAACGCACACAATGAATGGCGATTGTTGAAAGCAAAAGCCGAATCCCGGCCGGATGCATTTTTTTAGGTCAGAAAAGAGGACGTATGGAGATTAAGAGGACGTATGTATTACAAAATGCTGTTTATAATAGATTGACATTTAAATCTTTGATGACATGCTTCAAATGAACTAGAACACTGAAGTACATGCCAGCGTACACCTAACACAGAAGTGTTTCAGTTTATCTTCTCATTCGATTGCAGAGCCCATCCAGTCCCGCTGCGCAGTGCTGCGTTACAGCAAACTCCGAGACGACCAGATCATGATGCGTCTGACGGAGGTGGTTGAGAAGGAGAACTTGCATGTCACCAATGACGGCCTAGAGGCCATCATCTTCACCGCTCAAGGGGACATGAGACAGGTTAGGTCAATTATTTTTTCCTATTATGAACAATAATAATAATAAAAAATAAAAGTAACATTTTAGGTATACATAATAATATCAATTATATGTTAATTTATTCATTTAATTTTAATAATATTATAGGTAGGAAAATAAATGAACATTTTAGGTTGTTGTTATTATTATTGTTAAATTTGCAATGTACAGTATTAATAATAGCAACCTAATTATTTTAATTTTTGTTTATTTTTTATTTATTTTTTTTAATCATTTTTTTTACCTGCAGTATTCGTTTATTGTTGTAACACATTTCACTTTTTACATTTTTTTTTAAAAATAATTTTTAAGGTCTGAATTTAAAAAAAATTTTTTAGGTAAACAACAATATTATTATTATTAATAAACCTTTTAATAATTTATTATGATTTACCTGCAATGTCAATACTTTATTATTATTTATTTTTTAAACTTTTTTTTCATCTAGGCTCTGAACAACTTGCAGTCAACAAATTCTGGATTTGGTTACATCAACAGTGAAAATGTGTTCAAGGTATTTTTAGATACATTTTATTTTTGTCTTTTTCTAATGCATGGAAATCATTTCAGTATAAAAATGTATTGGTGATAAAGTACCAACAGTGTTGCTTCTGCAGGTGTGTGATGAGCCACATCCTCTGCTGGTTAAAAGCATGCTGGAACACTGTGTCAACGCCAACATTGATGAAGCCTACAAGGTACCACTAAACATTTGCCCTAGAAAATATTCAGGATCAGTTCAAAAAATGACAGATGCTGGGTAAGATCGAAATGGTGTGTCTTTCTACAGGTCATTGAGCAGCTTTGGTCACTCGGATACTCACCAGAGGACATCATAGGAAACATCTTTAGAGTGTGTAAAACCTTTCAGATGGCAGAATATTTGAAGCTGGAATATATTAAGGTGCGTATTGCCCTTGTAGTGTCTCCCTAAGCAGCATTTACATTAGCTTTAATCTTTAAAAGTTTCATTTAGTAATGTATTTGTATATATTGCAATGACATCTAACACAATAGAGGCAATGTTTTCACCAGTCGATGTGAAACTATCAGTGATGTTACAGAGATAAAGTTATTGTTATCTGGTCTCAACACGAGGTGACCTGCTCTACGTAAAATAGATTAGCTATTATTTGGCTACTGTTGTGGCATAAGTGTTTTAATGTGGGGAGAAATTACTTCAATAAAAACAGGTATTGTACCATGTTTATTTTAACTACACTGTAACTATACTTTTGATTCCCCAGGAAATTGGCTACACGCATATGAAAGTTGCAGAAGGGGTGAACTCTCTGTTACAGATGGCTGGACTGTTGGGCCGCCTTTGCAGCAAGACTGCTGCACCTGATGCAAGCTGAAGAGATGTTATCAAATGATCACACTTCAGCCTCAGTGTTTTTAATCTCCAGACCCTGTACTAATACTAATAATTGTAAAAAAAAAAAAAAAGACAAATTGCAGTAATAAAAATCCTTTTGTTGTTTGTGAGTGATGGCCTGTTTTTGATGTCAAAGTACTTTTACAAATGCAGCACAGTAGAACTAACTCCATTTACTTAATGAGAATTTGAAGCAGTTCAAACAGCCCAATTTAACACGCACAATTAAGTCCATTCCAACAATGAATTTCCATGCTGTACCATACTGTATAGCAGAACAAGTGACAGTTCTACAGGGTTCAGTTTCAACCTAGTGATGCCAATGACAATTTTAGCACAAGGGAGGAAAGCATTATCAAGAGCAGATACCAAATTACACCTTCCGCCTTATTTGTATATAACGTGCCCCCACTTAAACCTGCCTCATGCCCTGATAGGTTTTTGTTTCACTTGAGATGAAAAGGGCAGGATACTCATCTGACTCATTTGTCACACCTCAAATCTTCATTGCACAGCTCTTGATGTCTAGCCCTCATGTTTAGTGCCTTTGTTGCGTAAAATATTTTAGAGATCTTGTAGTAGTTTATAGCACTTATTCATTGACGGTTAATTATATCATTGTTGATCAGAAGACTATGCACATTCACACTCAATCTTAATTGACTACTTCAAAAGGTCGAGCAGTATGCATTTTAACATTTTAATTTAATAACAGTAAATGCCACCAAGAACAAAATGAAAATCTAAAAGAAAAAACAAACATATCTTAGAACAGAATCTCCTCATTCTGATACAAAAAAAAAGGTTCCTATTCACTGTATGATTTCATTCACGTAGTCTGGTTCATCTGAATAAAGGGGAAAGAAAAAAGTAATTGGTGTTTCATGAATTAATCGTAAAATGTTTTATCAATGTTATTGGTTTAATAATGACCATATTACCATCCTCAGATCTATTGTCCCAGTTTTCATAATTACAGCTATCTGCAAAAACATTGTCAAACGATAAGCAAAGAAATATTTTTCTAAAAACCATATCGAGTAAAAAAGTTCAAATCTCAATTTGTTCTTAATCGATTAAATGTATATGTATTTTAAATAGAAAAAAGATTAAAAAGAAAGAACAAATGTATTATATATATATATATATATAACATGTTATCTTACTGTTGAGTCCTGGGTGACATTGTAACTGAACATCGGTAGTGTTCATCGTTATTGATGAAAGTTATAAAGAGGTACCAAATATCATTTTATAAACTAATAACAGATTTGATAATCACTGAAAACACCAACCTGAGTCATGTTGCACTTCTGGTGTTGGAAAAACATTCTCGTATGTTCCTGTGTCCAAATTTGGATCCGTATCTGGGGAATATAAATGAAGCATTTCATTAAAACAACTGCTTCAAGCATTTTGTTCACTTGTGCAGTGAATCACACATCCGTGAACACTTTTTCAGTTTTGTGATTAGTGGCCTCGTTTTTTTATCATCTATGGTTTTCTGACATGTTTACAGGTTCCTTGGTGCTCAGTTTAAAATGTGTCACTTGACCTCATTTTTCCTGTGAACAACTGAAGAGAGTGAACCGTGTAAAATGGTTGCATTAGACAATGACAATTACCAGCACACATTTACCTGTGTCGTCCTCGTTTGCATAAAGCGAATTTGGAATTGGGTCCCTATGAAAAAAAAAGCATGTATGTGTATCAAATACACAATGTACAAATCATTTTGAGCAAGCTTAGCTTTTGTAAAATCTTAGAATTTACAGAAAGGCTTTACAAAAAAAGTCTTTGATGAGTATCTTGTAGACTTGTTTCCCTCACAAAACCATATGAAAAACAACACTCACACGTATGTTGGTTCCAAGATGCCATTTTCTACTGCAGAAACAAAAACATGCATTACTAGGTTAGAAGTTTGCATTTAAAAATGGCTTTCATCAAAAGTAATGTCTTACGATCGCAACAGCGATGAATCTTACCATCTGTAAGGTTTTGATAACTCCATTGGGTGTCACCTGTTTAGAAAGTCAAAATAACAAAAATAAATGAATAAACAAATAAAATCACTCCAAATTTTGGATACATTTTAGAAAAATAGATCCTAAATTGGTACCACAGAGATAACAGTTTAAACATCCCAAATTTCAAAAGAAAAATTCTTACTATTCACAGGCCTGTTCGTCGGTGATCGCCTGTGAAAATACAATTGATCACGCCTGTAACATTTCCTTCATTTTGATCTTTCTATCATGACGGTTCAGCAAATATGGCAGTTAACATTGTTCAGTTAAACATTACAGACTCTGAATGCTTTCAGTTATGTAGAGAAACATTTCCCTGCACCCAAAATATTAGATAAAGTAGAAAGTGGACATGACTATAACACTAAATACAAAAACAAGTAGCTGCACTGACTACTGCTAAAAAGATCTCACCTTGAGGTTGAAGGCATCTCTCTTTGGTTTGGGCTTAGCACTAAAAAAAATAGACAAGATATGAAGAAAATCTCATTCTTGGCTAATGAGCGCATTTTGAATCTCAGCTTTCCTCTGACAGAAAATGTGTGTAAAAGTAAGTGCTTTGTAATATTCTAAAGATAAAACACTGACGCTAAATATAAGTCTATAATGAGATGCGTTTTTCTTCAGAATGTGTTAAAAGTGGACATCGCTTACCTGCTGTACGTTTTCTGCTTTCAGCATATTCACTGTCCTGATTGCTGAAAACAAAAAATTATGTAATTATTATATATATATATATACATACACAATTATTAATTAACATTAATAAATATATAAAACATTTTTCTTACAAATCATCTTGGTCATAGAGGTCATTGTCCTCTTGTTGCATAGCTCAAAATAAAATACAGCAACATTAGACGACAAAGACAAATATATGTATCGTGCACAATTAAGAGCTGAGAAAAACAAACTGCTTTTTTTTTTGGAGCTGAAAGTATTGTAATGTCAGACTACTTACTAGGTTTCTTTCCGCAGCACAGACAGAGAGCATAAATACAACCAAGGCAGGCCAGAGAAACAATGGCAAGGAGACCTCCTTGCTGGCTTTGGACTTCAATCATGCTTTAAATAAAAAGATTTTCTTTAGAAGATATACTTCTCTTAAATCTAATTTGACACTTTCAGAGGTTTACAGATTTTTTTATATAGGCTATATATATATATATATATAAAAAGAAATCAGCATATGAGAACACATTTCAATGTTATCTATTCACAACCACAAATACAGCTCTCACCATTCTGACACAATGGCACAAAGTATTAGTGCACAGGATAAGAGCATTTTTAGTGTGTAAGATGATTCAACGTGATAGTGTTCGATGAAGCACTATGCCACATGTTTGAAAAGCCTGTCTTTTTCATCAGCAACTAACTGAACCGCAGGATGCAAGTAATGTAACTATCGAAAGTTTCTTTCTTTAAGTTTTTATTTCTTTTGTTTGTTTGTTTTATTTATAACAGGTCCTTTAATGAGAAGAAATGCAAGTGTCTGATAACATCAAAAACCAGCTTCCCCCGTGTTACATATTAAAAATCAGTTTTCTTCTAAGCATTTCAAACATGTCACACAGTTTTCTATCAATCATAGAGTTGAGTTATGAAGAGTATTAGTAAGTAATCGGTTACCTTCAGTGAGATTAGGCCTCTCACTCCATCTCTGCTCTGATGGATATTGCTGAAGTCAAATGAAGGACTAATGAGAGCAGTATGAACCTGTGTGTTTCCTGTTTTAAACTGAATCTAACCACATCCGTGCAGCATCGTGCCGGACACCAAGAAGAGACCCCCACAAACCCACAGCAACACACAAGACACAGAGGTGAAAACTCCTGCTTCAAAGTCTGCTTGCTACATGTGTGTTCAAAATGTCAAACCTTTGAAATGCAGCCTTTCATTCGCATTTGGTGACAAACTGTTGCAATCAGTATCATGTAGAACCTGGTTTTTGTGTCTTCAAATGGAGCTCTTACACTAAACTTCCTCTTTTAGTTTCCGACTCAGAAAATCTGATAAACTCCTAGAGACTGGGTTTATAATGAGATCACATACGTTGGAGGCTCTATGGAAGCTGATGAAGGCTAGTTAATGGTTGCAAGACGTAGTTTTTGAAATGAGAGGATGATGTTTCATTATTTAGGGTTTATGACATTTGGCATCTGAGTCTGTAGGTGGTGTGTGGGTATGTTTTTCCGCTTTTTAAGCGTTTTGTAAGATTGTTTTCTTACAGCAACAATGGTGTAACAGTTGACAAAGACCTTCATTTTGATATATACTTAAAAATGTTATGCTAAGAGGGTTAAAACATTGTTATGATGTAATTCAATTAATTAAAAGTCCATGCATTGTGTTCTTCAAACTAAATATAAAATAGTGCACATGTGAGATAGTTTTTAAGGCACAGCTAACATGTGTGCGTTGTGTTCAAATCTGGAGGTGACTGAAATTTCACTGTAGCACTTAAACTTTGGAACAGATCGTTATCTTTTTTTTTCTTTAGCCTACAACTTGTGATGTTTTATGCCCTGTTTTACATCCTTTATGTCTTATGTTGGGTTTTATTGATTTTTATCATTTTTGCTTGTACATTGTACAGCACATGGACAGCTGTTGCTGTTTTTATAAATCAAATTGAGATTGAGATATGTTTGAATAGAGTATATTTATTTAACAATTTGTAGAAAAACATTATTTAGAGTATTTATATTTATAAATATTTTAATTACATTTCGCAATAAATTTCCATTTATTAACATGATTTAACTACATTAGTTAACAGAACTGACAATATAAAAAGGTTTCTAAAGCATTTATTAATCTTAGGTAATGTTAATTTCAAAATGTACTAATCTATTATTAAAATTAAAAGTTGTATCTGCTTATATTATTTAATGGACCTGAGCTAACCTGAACTAACAATGAACAGTCAACATTTTAATGAACTAATGTTAATGTTAACAAAAATTAATAAATACTGTAACAAATGTATTGCTCATGGTTACTTCATGTTAGCTGATGCATTAATTAACATTAACTAATGGAACTTTACTGTAAAATGTTACCGACTTTTTTAAAATAATATGTACATTTTATATAGTTTGCATATATGTGACCCTGGAGCACAAAACCAGTCATAAGTAGCACGGGTATATTTGTACATTGTATGGGTCAAAATTATTGATTTTTCTTTCATGCCAAAAATTAGGATATTAAGTAAAGATCATGTTCCATGAAGATATTTTGTAAATTTCCTACCATAAATATATGAAAACTTAATTTTTGATTAGTAATATGCATTGCTTAGAACTTCATTTGGACAACTTTAAAGGTGATTTCCTCAATATTTAGATTTTTTTTTTTCTAGAAACCCTCAGATTCTAGATTTTCAAATAGTTGTATCTTCTCCAAAAAATTGTCCTATCCTAACAAATACACCATACATCAATGGAAAGCTTACTTATTCAGCTTTCAGATGATGTATAAATCTTAATTTAAAAAAATTGACCCTTATGACTGGTTTTGCGGTGGTTGGTCACATATTAAATTCTTTATGGACACACTTTATTATTATTATTAAATTATGTGAATTTAATTTATCATTATTAGAACTGACATGTTATTGACGTTATTACACGGAAAGATTGAAGACCACTGTGTTTTTCCTCAGTAATAACCAGAATGGAATTTTTATTTATTATTGTAGCAGTGATGCATGGAAATACAGACATTTTGATCTGGTGTTAAATTAGTACAGAATTTGGAGACTCATCGAACAGCACCCCACAGATGGTGAACTGATCTTTCATAATTTTGTTTTAAATGTACGTGATGGTGCGGTCATAATATCAAAACTTATGGGAGGCGTTCTTCATGAAGCATCCTCGCTGCCCCATATGTGGAAGCTCAGCATTCTGTTGTGGCTTGAAGAGTGGAGGCTGTGAATCTTCAGTAAACAGTGGATGACACTGAGTGAAAACAATGGAAAGTGTGACTACAAGCGAACGTGACATTTCACTGCAAAAAACATTCCTTCGTGAACGTCATTTTTCCATTTGAGTTCTGATTCAGTGATGAACAGCATGTTAGTGGGACTCTTAAAGTCTGAAAACACTAGGAGAATTGCTTTTCTATTTTCATTATCACTTATACTGTATTATCGGCTGCAAAAATGGAGGGAAAAGATGAACTGAAAAGTTTATATATTCTAAGTCTCTTAGTTTGATTAGGTTACCATTGACTAGGTTCTTCTTCTATTCTTTGTTTCAAAATGTTCATAATCTTCATGAACTTTTATTTCATTTACAGCTTTACATTAGATTTGAAATCCCAGTTTTTGGCCTCGGACTGGAGCGAACAGTTTACATGTGCACATGTATGAAAACATTTATGAATACTCACAGGCACTGCTGCTCAGGCTGGAGGACATGTAACTGCTCCCTGCACCTCCTCCGAAGCCCAGTCCTCCACCGAGTCCCAGTCCTAGACCCCCAAGACCACCTCCTAAGCCTCCGCCCAGCCCAAATCCACCTCCACCTCCAAGACCTAGACCGGCACCTCCTCCCAGGCCTGAGGCACCTCCACCAAAGCCTGCACCTCCTGCACCCAGGCCTAGACCTCCTCCTCCGACCACAGTCTTAGACATGTGCACGGTGACACCACCTCCAGATTTCAACCTGGTCCACGAGACAGATACAATGTGATTGTTGAGTGAAGAAAATCTCATCCACTCATGTTAAACAACCTCACCTCTTCTCTTCACTGTCCAGGAGTTTCTTATAAGCCGTGATTTCAACATCCAGTGACATCTTGCTGGCGAGAAGCTCCTGATACTCTTGACCATAATGAGCAATTTGCTGAAGAAAAAAACCCATTTAGATTCTAAATCTGAGTGATAACCTAGGTTATTTCATTGTTTTATTTAGTAAAGATAACTTCGTGTTTGTTAGTTTTTATCATTTAGTCTTAATCGATTTATATATTTATTTACCTTTCTGAGATCATCAAGCTGGGACTTAAGAGTAAGAACCTGATCCTGGTATGTTTCTGTGTGGGAGCTGGAGTGAACTTCTGCCTCCTCCACCTGAGAATCCAACTGCAAGTTCTGTCAAAGGAAAGGACATCGTTATTCACAAGAACTTTAATATAGGGGGGTTTAACCCTTTGTGACAGCATAGCAAGTGCTTACCAGAGATTTGATCCTCTCAATCTCTCTCTGCACAGAGTCAATCTGTAGTTTGTAAACTCTGAGCTCTTCCTTGGCTGAGGTGAGTGTTTGAGACGTGGGTTGAGAGGATACAGACATCATGGAGAGCTAAATAGCCAAAAAAGAGGTCGTTAGCTTTGCCTAAAGCATGTTACTTGACCTGCGATACAAAGACTCGCCACTTGGGGGAGGCAGTTAGTAAAAGATGAACGGAGGTTCACCGGGAAGTGGTACAAGGATGCATTAGATTTATGTTATTCATTAGGAAAGTTTTATATAATGTACATAGTATTTGGCATCAAATTACAACTAGGTTCTATATGTTAAAACTGCACTAGATAAATGAAGAATGAGTACATTTTCTCTGTATTAATCTTAATTTATATAAATAATCTAAATATTATTAAATAAAGTTAAATTGGAATAATTAAATAAAATTATATTGTATTAAATTATTATCTAAAATGATTTTAATTCATTAACATCTCAGTTAATACATTTGAACCACGATACAAATATATTTAAATATTATATATATTTTTAATAAGTTTTATAAATTTTAAATACATTTTTATGTTAATGATTTATTTAGAACCACATTATAAAGATATTTATATACTACATACACAATTTAAATGAGATATATGATATAATTTAAATACTATGTGTGTGTGTGTATATATATATATATAATTTATAAATATAATTTAATATAAATAAATAAATATAATAAAATAAATATATTTATAATACATGAAATAAATTCATATTTAAAAAAAAAAGGTTTTACCCTCATTTCAAAATATTACAGTACCTAATATTCTAAATGGGAATTAGTAGAGTTTTCTTATTAAAGAGCAAAGGTTTCTTACACTGTCCTGCACTGAGAGGAGGGCGTCCTGCTTGCTGCGTTGAGCCAGGATTTCATAGTGAGCTTTGACTTCAGTCAGCGCTGAGGTCAGATCCTGTGCCTGGGCTGCGTTATCCACTGAGATAGACACTGCTGACTTCACACCACCAGTCACAATGTTCCTCACCTCTTTCACTTTCTAACACACATGCAGACAGACAAACACAAGCTTAGGCCACTGGGAAATGAATGATCCATTTTAACACTGCTGAAATAAACGGAGGCACAGAGGTATCCTGCAGACTCACAGCATCATACACCTGTTTGGACAGAGCAATCTGATCCTCCAAACCACCGATGCTGGTTTGCAACTCAAAGATGGAAAGGTAGAGATTATCCACTTCCTAATGGAGGAGAATTCGTGAGAGTCATTCATTAGTAAGCCATAAAGTACCATCCTGATGACGTATGTTTCATACCTCTTTCAGCGCAGTCCAGTCAAACTCCAGAGTTTTGGTTTGAGCCGTTTCCTCATCATACCTGAGACAATAAAGAAGGAGAGAATGTGCAGGTACATCAGTAATTGTCCTCTTGTCTGGTCCTTTCTTACCCAAAGGGCATATTTTACCTGTGACAATCACCTAAGCAGGTGGTCAGAGATATAAAGACCAATTTGAGAAAGTTTAAATGCCTTCACATACTCATCTGCACAATTACTTTGGCAATACAGATGAGCACTATTCACGTAGAGTATTAAAATCAAACCACAAAGTGCCAATAAGAAGGCAGAACTAATATCGTTGGGCAGCAGTTAAGTGGAATATAATTACAAATGTGTATTGAAATGTCATGAAAAATTTTATTGAAAGATAAAGGTGCTTCTAAAATGAGCTTTAATGTCAGGTAATCAATGAAGTTTCTTTGATGAAGCTTTCAAAAGTTTGGGGTCGGTATTATTTTTTCATGGTTTTGAAAGAAGTCTCCAACAAATATACAGTAAGAACAGTAATATTGTGAAAGATTATTAAAGATTATTTCAGCAGTCATTACTTCAGTCTTACGTGTCACATGACCCTTCAAAAATCATTCTAATATGCTGATTTGGTGCTCGAGAAAAACCCCCCCATTATTATCAGTTTTGAAAACTTAATATTTTATGTGGAAAATATGATACATTTTTTTCAGGATTGTAAATGTCTTCTGTGATCAACATGATGCATTCTCTCTGAATAAAGTCCTAATTACTTAAAAAATCTTACTGACCCCTAACTTTTGAATGGTAGAGTATAATTTTTATTAATATATATTTTTTTAATTCTTGAAAGTACGTTTCTTCAGATTCTGTGGACTCACCTGGCCTGAACATCCTCAATAATGCCTTTATAGTGCTCAATCTCAGCAATGATGGCCTCTTTAGTAACAGTGAGGCTGTCGATCTGGGATTTATACATTCCGATGGCAGAGGTCAAAAGGATGGAAGTGCTAGCAGGTCCACCCTGCTCTGGGTTAGTAAACATGGAAATTTTGGCTTTTAGTACTGCGTTGTGCTGCTCCAGAGACCTGGCCTGTGACACGACAAAGTTATAGCCATTAGAACCTATTTGTAAAAGTCTTTTCTAATTACTGACCATATGTTAATCTGACATAGCTTGATATTTGTAAAAATGCTTGTAAATAAACCCAAATTTGACCCACCTTATCAATGAAAGATGCAAATTTATCATTGAGGGCCTGCAGCTCCTCCTTCTCTTTCAAGCGTGTGATCTGCACTGTGTCCAGTGATGGGAGTGTTGGGTCGATGCTTAGCATCGGACTGGCACTTGCGTCCACTATAGTGGTAGAGCTGATGAAGGATGGGTTGAAACCATAGCCTCCGATTTTAAACCCTCGACCCCCTAGACGGGCTCTCAGTGGAGCCACACCAGCCCTGATCCCCACTGCTCTGGCTCCGCCGGCACCCAAACCGAGGCCTCCACCGAGAGCGAGAGCACCTCCGCCGAGACCCAGTCCAGCTCCAGCCCCAAAACCTCCTCCCAGGCCGAGACCGGCTCCTGCTCCACCCCCTCTCGCCAAGCCGAGCGAACGGGACAGAGCCGAGCTAACGCCTCCACCGCTCCTGGCTCCGGAGAACAGACGGTTGCCTCCATAGGTGGCTCCAAATCTGACGGCTCCCCCACTGATACGCAAGCTTGACTCTGTCATATCTGCACTCAGAGCTGGGGTCCAGGTCTTTGCCGAGGAGTCCTGGTGCTCAGTCAGGATGCCTCGATCACACTTTGTTCTTTAAATACCCAGCTCCATGAAGGGCCGCCCAGAAAGGTTCGCTGTTATCAGTGAAAGTCATATGTCCCGGTGGAAACACAGGCAAGCGTCCTCCCTGAAGGCACTGATTTCTCTCCAACATGTCTGAGGTAATTTAACAGCCTTGGTATGTGCGATTGAGAGAAATACAAACCCTGCAGCAACTCTGTGCACATTTAAAGAGAGTATGACTGACATTTTGAAACTCATTTTAGATTTATGTATAGTTTTATTATTAACCTTTAATTCTTTAAACATTCTTCAATTAACATTAATAGACTGTTCATTCAAATGTATCTAGTTTTTAAACATTCTAAAAAGAGTAGCACAACAACATCATTAATACATTGTTTATTTTAGTTGGATTTTTTAATTAAAAGTTTGTTAAGTGGTGATTCAGATGGTTTAGAGAACATTTTCATAATGTTTGCAAAATGATTAAATGGAATGTTCCATTAATGTTGTCCCTAATGTAGGCCAAATAAAATGTATAAAAAACTGTACGTGTTGAACATTCAGAAATAATGTTTTGATAACATAATGGGGACATTAATGGCATTAACAAAACATTCTTAGAACATTTTTGTAACATTATAAATGTAATTTGTAGCATTGTAAATGTGTTTATCATTTTAATCCATCCTTGTCTGTGTATGTTTAAATAGAGTATCATATGATTGACATTTTGAAAGTCATTTTATATTATTGTATAGTCTCATTATTATTATTATCATCAATGTTGAAAACAGTTGTGCTGCTTAATATTTTTATGGAATCTGATACATTTTTTTCAGGATTCTTTGATAGAAACTTGAAAAGAACAGGATTTCCTGTGCAACATTACAAACATCTTTACTCTCACTTTTGATTTCAATTTAATGCATCCTTTAATGCAAGAGCGCATCGTATGATTGACATTTTGAAAGTTATTTCATATTCGTATTTAGTCTTATTCAAGCGCGCACGGGAGATAAACCGTGAATTTCATGTTACTGAGCTGACAAGCCTGTAAGAGGAACCTGTCATAAATCAAGATGGCTGTGACAGTGAGAGGCAGGTGAAATTTATTTTTTTTAACCCAAAGGATAAATTGGAGTTGCGGCAAAATTGCTGACAGCTATGCAGCGTGCTGTAACAGCTTCCAGAGTGTAATGCTGGGTCAGGCTATATTCTAACTGTTACTTAATCAGTTTAGCTGTATCTTAGTTACAGGAATCAACCTTTTTCCCCTTTAAAATAAACAGTTACAATAGTTGGCAGTTGAATATTCTAGAGTCAGCTGCATCCAGATCAAAAAGACATGAAAAGCTATTGTCCTGACCCTGATACACCATCCAGGAGATCCCATGCTTTTATATCTCTGGAGATATAGTCAACTGAGATGGAAAATCAGCCTCTTTTTAATCATTGTTTCACCAGTATTATAAGACGTATATTACAGAAAACTGTAATTCTGAGATTACTGATGAAAGTTGTACGGATTCATACATTTATAAACACATAATCAGAGATGCAGTGGGATCTCATTTAAAGATAACACCCAGACTAATAAGAAAAGAACAGATTTCTGTCTTAAAATGGTCTTCAACTGTGCTTTTTCATGCTTTCTAATAACAAGATGCAAATGATTACAAGATAATCTGCAGTTTGGCATGGATTACTCTGAAACTTTGCCAGAGGAAAAACAAAAGCATGTCCAAGCATGTGCTCACTGATACAGAAGACTCAAGAAATACAGAAAATAGCCTTGCACAAATAAAATCCCATAAGAAATGTGGCAAAATACAACAATGTTCAATTCATCTGCTGGATGTGTAGTCAAATAAGCTTTATTATTTACATGAAAGTCATCACAACCATTAGAGTACGTGTTTTAATAACATTAAAGAGGTATAAATCTGAAAGAAACGTCTTACCAATGATGTTTTAGATCAATGTGCTTTAATATTGGTATGATTAGTACATGGGTCTGCTAAATGCTTGGTTATGGATATGGCAAAGTCAAGGGGATAGGATAACAGAAAGTTGACTAAGCTCCTGTCTAAGCTCTGTAATATTGTTTTATCTTCAATTACAAACAAATATATAGTCTAATACTAACAGTAACTATTCTAACAGTAGAATAGTAAAGCTATAGTTTTATATCATTCTCCTCCTGATTAGACAGAGTTAACCCATTTAATCTTAAATATTGTTTTACACTCCTTGAATAGGCCTATGAAATGAATGGCATACAAAAAAAAAGTTTTAAAAAATGGTCACATTTGTAGACTGTGAAAAATGTCAACATATTTATATTTTAATTTTAACATAAAAAAAGTAAATGCATTTTTATCAGGTAGTTTTGGAAAAGGAAAAGTAAGAATTAATTCATTAATATTACTTTGTGTTTCATTAATGTAACAATACATTGATTGGATTCTAATCCGTTAATTATTCAAAAGGGGCTCTTGGTTTCCCACCAGGCACATATGTGACCATTGACATGTTTGCATGTATGAAAAGAGCAATTTAAATCCTACATTAATAACATGCTTTTTCGAATCTACAATTATCAAACATGGAATTTAACCAGAGGTCATGTGACGGTTTACACCAGCTATGTAAACATGTTCACATGAAATCAAGACTTAGACTAGTCTGCAGATTAATTTACTGTGTGTAAAACACCTCAACTACTCGTTTAAAACCATTCCAACTCAAAGGTACATGTCATTTGAGGGATTAAAAGGGTTAAAGGAGTACAGAATAATAATCAGCACCTTGGACAGCATCTAGAGATTCCTTTCAAGCACTGGCCCACTGTTGTGTTTCACCATCCATTGATTTCCAATTATAACGCATTCAACTCATTATTCAGATACATTGTAAAGTCCACCATTCGATGATTTTAGGAAAGACCAGTCGCATCTCCCAATGTAGACAAAGAGATTATAGATGCCTGCTCATTTTACATATTTACAAAAGCCACAGTTGTCATTGGTCCGGTTATGAGGAGCCTGTAACTCCGTCCAAAACGACTCCGTCGGCGTCGCGGTGTTTAGCGTCAGTGTTTGTCGGTGGATGTTGCGGCGGAGCGGGGCGAGCGATCACGCAGCGGCTCAGCATGGGCTTCACTCTGACCGGGATAGAGGAGCCACAGTTATCCCGCTCATATTCCTCCTGAGCCCTCAGTATCTTCCTCTTCTTCATCTTGCTTTTGTGAAAGTGGTAGGTGGTCAGTGACAGTAATATAACCCCTATAATGACCATTCCCAGCACCAGAAGCGCGACAGTGGATGAGAAGGGCTGGAGCACGTGCTGAACTTTCTCCGCGCGCGTCCCGTTAGTCTCGGTCGCTCCGTTAAAAGCGCCCCAGGTAATCTCAGACGTCTGCATTATTCACAATCCGTGAATTCAGCTTGACCTGAATGTCCGTTAGTCGTTGGATTTATTTCAGCCAGTTAGCCATCTCGTATGACAGCCCTGAAAAGAATTCAAAAAGGAGAAGATTGAGGATGTTTCGAAACTTGAAGGATTTAATTTAACTGACTTCACAGACAACAAAAATTGCTTGGTTCTGATTATCATGTGTATCGCGCTGAAATCATGCGTTTTAAATCATATGAGTTAAAACTTCTGATATATGGTTTTCTGAGCACACACATCCGAAGCACAGGAACAGAAAGCGGCCACCACACAGCATGTGAGTACTAAACTAAGTTCTCATTCACACACAAGTTTATGTTAAAAGCACACATGAGCTACAAAAACAGTCGGTTATGTCTGTGAAGGTAAAAGCTGGGAAATAAATCGCTTGTTTATTTTAGATCTGTGTGGCAGCAGCAATATACATTAAATAAATCAATAAATCCACTGCTCTCGTCTCCTCTGAGGCTGGGACTCTAAATAGTGTTCTGTGCTCGTCTGTGCAGTCAAAGACAGAACAGTTAGCATGTGTTGCTCAAACTTTCGCCATGGCATTAGAACTGGTACACCATTGTCGCTTGCGAAATCAAAATGACGGTGCCGTGGGTGGGAACTCTTTTAGATTAAGGGGTGGTAATATTATAATGAGATCCCTTTGCCACGTCACCAAGGGAGCGAAATAAGACTCGTTCATTTTCTCAGACGCTTGCAGAAAAAGGCTTCCCTAAACAAAGTTACTGGGTTAATCTTTTTCACGTTTCCTTGGTTGGTAGATGCACCAGGGACCTGATTATAGCACTTAAATCCTGGAAAAGTCAGATTTTCATGATATGTCACCTTTAAGTGAAATCTCTGGCAGTCGTGGTAAAAATGACTTAAGTGTGTATAAGAGTTGTTTAATTCAGACTTAACGTAAACAGTAGCCCAAGAGAGCATTCTCATTAATCTCGCGATCCAGTGCGCGCTCCCCTATCATTTTTCGCCATTTATTTTTAATGACGCATGAGCTTCGGACTGCTCACTCTGCCAAATAAACCCCATGAGAAGGAACATTTGGAGCACCAAAGGCTAGTGAATCAATGAAGTGCTCCAGTAAACACTTCACAGAGAGGGATCGCGTGGACATGCATGTAAATAAGACAACAACCAACAATAACAAATCCCCAGAAAAATAAGCTAGAGACAAGGTGCTGTCCAGTGCTGAAAACATCCTGTAGCTGTAAACCACATGCATACATCAGGATGCATTTTCCTTTTAAACAGGCCATTTTAATGTAAATTTCTTTAGGATTTAAAACATTGTTTCAGACAAAGAATATCCAAGAAATTTCATTGTGATATACTGTCACTGGGCTGACAGTTTACGTTCCATTGCTAGCCTATAACCACAGTCTTGACTCTACAGCTGTTTACTGTAGAGTTAGAATTTATCTAAAATTTGAATTTTCTAAATGCTGAAAATGTACTCATCCTCAGGCCAAGATACAGATGAGTTTGTTTTGTTTCATCAGAACAGATTTAGGGAAACTTAGCATTACATCACTCGCTCACCAGTGGATCCTCTGTAGTGAATGGGTGCCATCAGAATGAGAGTCCAAACAGCTGATAAAAACATCACAATAATCCACAAGAAATCAACACAACTCCAGTTCGTCAATTAACATGAAAAGACATTAAAAGCTGCGTTTGTAAGAAACAAATCTATCACTAAGTCACAGTCAAGTTAACTTTAACTTGACCGTTGATCTTGGCCAAAATACGATTCCATAATCTTTAATGAAGCTTCGTAAAATTAAAAAGTACATTCCATGTTGTTCTCTCACATCAAAATCCACCAATATATTAGTTTAGAACTGCTTTTACTTGTAAACGGTGCTAGATCTGTGCATATTTCTCTCCTGATTCAGACAAGACTACTTCTTCACTGCAGAAAGCAATATTATGAATAGATATGCTGATGTCCATTTAATGGAATCTAAGCTGTACCTCAGGCTATTCACTGTCCGCACTGGGTTTCTTCTTTGACACAGGAAGAAACTTCTAAAAGTTGTTCTTATAATCTGTAATCTCAAGCAGGGTAAAGATGCTGACCCTTAAACCCAAAATGGTCCAGTGATTGTCAGACATTTCTTTTATAGTGGTCCTGCCTACCTTATCTAAAGTCAAGTGACAGCTGTCCCCATCTCTTCACAGGTCAGACAGCTCTGGGCACATCTTGAAACTAGAGCTAAATTGCCTTATAATCTTCACCTGGACCATTTACATTTACATTTAGTCATTTTGCAGACGCTTTTATCCAAAGCGACTTACAATTGGGGGATACATAAAGCGATTCTTCTTAAAGAGGCAAACAGATACAGGAAGTGCTTGTAATACCAAGTTTTTAGACATTGTTCAAATAAGTACAAGCTAGAAAGAGAAGGAATAAATAAAGAGATAAAAAAGCCAATAAGCAATTCAACCACTTGGCTGACCTCCCAATACTCTATAATTAGATGTGAACCCATTCACCCCAGCCACAATATACATATGAGTAAATAATGGGCAATTTAATTAACACAATCCTTATAATTTACAACAATACTGTCACCATGGGTAAATAGAAAGCTATGATCCAGGGAGTAGGAGAGACAAACAGCGCCTTTGGCATCTCATTACCTCTAAGTTGTGAATCATAATTTTCAGTGTTACAATCTACAGTATATGGAGAGCTGCTCTCATACACCAGATCAGAGACACCAGATGTGATAAATCTAAGCTTTTCTGTCGCTAATGACAACATGGCACGTCTCATCCTCTCCCAAAAGGCACTACAGTCGATCCATTCTTTATGACAGAGGAGCCACGGTAACATCAAGCTAGAGACATCAACTAGCATGGAATCAACTCAACCACATTGTAGCTTCATCTTTGAGGTGTACTGGAGATACCCATCAATTATGCTTCCTTTAGCCTTAAAAGGAATAGTTCACCTAAGAATGCAAATTTGCTGAAAATGTACTCTCTCAGACCATCAAATATGTAGATGAGTTTGTTTCTTTGGAAATTATTCTGATAAGTTTAGCATTACATCACTTGCTCACCAGTGGATTCTCTGCAGTGAATGGGTGCCGTCAGATTGAAAGTCCAAACCGCTGATAAAAACATCACAATAATCCACACGACTCCATTCCATCAATCATGTCTTATGTCAAATCAGTCTTACGAAGCATTAAAATGACTCAAACAAGTCATCTATCCATAAAATTGCTTTCTCCAATGAAAAAGTTTTCTTTTCTGAATCGGGAGAGAAATATGCACAGATCAAGCAGTGATCCACAAAAACAGCTGAAAACAGTTCTAAACAAATATTTTTGTGGTTTTTGATGTGAGAGCACAACAGGGATTAGACTTTTTCACTTGAGGAGGTGTTATTATAGATTATGGACTCGCTTTTTGACCAAAAGTGACAGTTTAAAGTTAAAACGCCTTAAAGGATTTGTTTCTTACAAACACACAGATTTTCACTTCACAAGATGTTAATTGATGGACTGGAGTCGTGTGGATTACTTGTGGATTATTGTGATGTTTTTATCAGCTATTTGAACTTTCATTCTGATGGCACCCATTCACTGCAGAGGATTTATTGGTGAGCAAGTGATATTCCTTTTTTTCTGTGGAATATACAAGAAGATATTTATAGCAGACTGTCCCAGCTTGTTTTTCCTATTCATTGAATTTGAATGGTTATCATGGCTTTTTATTTGAACTTTCATTCTGATGGCACCCATTCACTGCAGAGGATTTATTGGTGAGCAAGTGATATTCCTTTTTTTCAGTGGAATATACAAGAAGATATTTATAGCAGACTGTCCCAGATTGTTTTTCCTATTCATTGAATTTGAATGGTTATCATGGCTTTTTCAAAGCAACATTTTCAGTGAATAATGACTTCCTTCCATTCCATTCCATCTCTGCTATTGTGCTTTTTAAAAAGACTTGGAATATAGTGCTCGATATGTATGGGCTACCACTGTGGTAGCACATACATCTTTTAATGAACTTTTAATGGTGCTTTTAGTCTTTTTTTGGGCTTCATCCACCTTTATTGCATTGAGGAGAACTGCTAAAATTCCAAAGAAGAAAGGCACAGAAGTTCAGAATGACATAAGAATGTAAATGATGAGTATTTTCAATGTTGGGGTAAGTTAACAATCCTTCTTTGTTAAGCAAAACAATAGCTGCAATCTGAATTTGTATAATCATTAACATGTGCTTGTACATTAAGCTCTGGGTGCACAATGCTACAGAGAAACCACTGAAGGGCTACACACTCCTCAGTGCTGAAACAGTCATTAGAGGGGAGAAATAGCACCAAGGGAAATAGCTTTCCAGGCAGGATGAAGGCGCCTAATAAACTCATGCCTGTGATGGATGACTCTGCACACACAAACCCAGAGGACAAAGAGAATATATGCAACCCAGTCATATACAAACACAATACATCAAGGTGTATGCCTGTCACATCCACCACAACACTACGAGTACCGCCTGCCTGCAGTTGTTCGGTAAAGGTGATAAGTGATAAGAATCAAAGACGAATAAACAAGTCATCTCCAAACTACTCAAAGTGAGTAAAAACAAGCCCACTGTGAAAAGAGCCATTCCCTCTCATGCCTTCACTATGTATGTCCAGTATACTGGAGAGCACAATTAAATGTGCATTAAAGTTTCCATGAAATCAAAAAGGAACGTTTTTTGGCTTTTAGTACAAGTATGTTGAAGCATAATGTATTTGAAAATAGTCTCATCAAGGCTGCTTTTATTTGATCGAAAATACAGAAACAGTAATGATGTGAAATTTTATTACAATTTTATTAAAATAAGCTGAATTTTCAGCAGCCATTATTCCAGTCTTTAGTGTAACATGAACCTTAATAAATAATTCTAATGTCCTGAGTTGGTGCTCAAGAAACATTTCTTATCAATGTTGAAAACGTCGGGCACACACCCGTCTATAGAAGGTCTAAAAGCTGAAAACACATATTAGAGAACGGCTTGCAGAGCTGAGAGACAGGAGAAGAAAAAAAGGCACACAAAGGACTCTCAGACTGTGAGAAACAAGATTCTTTGGTCTGATGAACCCATCAGCATCAGCATTGATTCCAAGCATCATGTCCGGAAGAAACCAGGCACCACTCATCACTTGCACAACACCATCCCAATGAAGCATGCTGGTGGCAGTATCATGCTGTGGGGGTGTTCTTCAGTGGCAAGGACTGGGGGACTTGTCAGGGTTAAAAGAAAGCTCACTGCAGCAAAATACAGATATATCCTTCATGAAAACCTGGTTCAGAGCGCTCAGAACCGACAGAAAGTTTACCTTCCAACAGGACAATGACCCTAAACACACATCTAAGATAGCTCTGTAAACTCCTTGAGTGGCCCAGCCAGAGCTCAGACTCGAACACACATTTCTGGAGAAACCTGAAAATAGCTGTCCACCAATGGTCCCCATTCAATCTGACAGAACTTGAGAGGGTCTGCATAGAAGAATGGCAGAAAATGCCCAAATGCAGATGTGCAGAGCTTGTTGCATCGTACCCAAAAAGACTCGAGTCTGTAATAACTGCCAAAGGTGCTTCAGGTACTGAGTTAAGCGTATGAATACTTACGCATTTCAATTGTTTCAGTTACCTAAAATCTTTTTTTTGCTTGTTTTTTTGCACAATTTGGTGTATGAAGTTTAGATTGATGAAAAAAACTATTTAACACAAGGCTGCAACAACAAAATGTGAAAAATGCGCGCGCAAACTATTTTCATAGCTTAAAGGGGTCATATGTTGTTGCTAAAAAGAACATTATTTTGTGTATTTGGTGCAATGCAATTCGTTTATGCGGTTTAAGATTCAAAAAACACATTATTTTCCACATATCGTACATAATTGTTGCTCCTCTCTGCCCCGCCTTTCTGATATGCATTTTTACAAAGCACATCCTTCTGAAAAGTGCGGTGTGCTCTGATTGGCCAGCTATCCAGTGCATTGTGATTGGCCAAATACCTCAAGTGTGTGACTTAAATGTTACGCCCCTTACCATATTTGGAAACACACAGCGTCTTCATGACACAGCGGCGGTGGCACTACAGCGAGAATAAAAGTAACGCATTCTTTCTTTGCGTATACATTTGGGCGGTGTTATGCTAATTTTCCCACACAGTGACAGATTTGTGGGGGCGTGTTTGAATGAGGTGTTTTAGGAAGGGGTGGATGAGTCTTAAAGGGGTCATATGATGCGATTTCAAGTTTCCTTTCTCTTTGGAGTGTTACAAGCTGTTCATGCATAGATAAGATCCCTAAAGTTGCAAAGACTAAAGTCTCAAACCCAAAGAGACATTCTTTATAAACGTTAAGACTCGTCCATGCCCTCCTAAAACACCTCGTTTGAACACGCCCCCACATGTCTACGTCACTGTGTGGGAAGATTTGCATAACACAGCCCAAATGTTCACTCAAAGAAAGGAGGAATAACTTTGATTCTCGCTGTAGTATTGTTGCTGCCGCCGCCATGTCGTGAAGACGCTGTGTGTTTCATTATGAAAGCGAAACTACTTTGTTTGGTCTTCCAAAAGAGGACACAACTAGAAATCAGTGGTTAAGTTGTATTTACAACACTGTTCTGGAACAGTTCAAACCAAATATTTGTGTGTGTGCAACGCATTTAACAGAGGACTGTTTCCTTAACCTACAACGCCGGCTTTTCTGACTCACAACCTGTAAGTATGTTTTCATATTTAAAGAATTTGCCACTGATGATTCAAACGTGAGTTTTGAGCAATGTAGAGTAGCGCTTGTTGTTTGTCGTTTCTCTGATCACAAATGCAGACATGGTTTTATGTTTACGTGGCGCGATAAGCAACGCAACTCGTAAAAAGACAGTATAAGTCATTATAATGCGTAATTATGTCCCCACTGGATGCAACAAATGCCACGTGTATAATGGGTTTCATTGTTTTTGTCTCGTCGCGCCGGGACACGGCATCACCGTCACCGCTTGAGGTATTTGGCCAATCACAATGCACTGGATAGCTGGCCAATCAGAGCACACCTCGCTTTTCAGAACGATGAGCTTTGTAAAAATCGACGTGTTTCAGAAAGGCGGGGCATAGAGGAGAAACAATGTACAGTTTGTGGAAAATAATGTGTTTTTTTAACCTTAAACCGCATAAACACATTTCATTACACCAAATACACAAAATAATGTTCTTTTTAGCAACGTCATATGACCCCTTTTACTTTTAGAAAGAATATCTCTTTGGGTTTGAGACTTTAATCTTTGCAACTTTACGGGTCTTATATATGCACGCACAGCTTGTAACACTCCAAAGACTAAGGAAAACATGAAATTTCATCACATGACCCCTTTAATAACATTACGGTTGAACCACTGATGTCACATGGACTATTTTAACAATGTCTTTACTACCTTTCTCGGCCTTGAACAAGGAGCACAGCTTACCCCATCCCATCTCCTACATGTAAACACAAGAGATCCTGTGATGTGCTACTCGTACTTGATCTTTAAATACAACAACAGCTTTCAGCTGTCGATCTGAGACCACAGAGCATAGATATGCACTGAGAAAGGAAAGGACTTTCCTTCAGCTGACTGAAACTTCTTTGGAGAATGTGCATTTGCAAAACAAGGCACTGAACATTTCCCACAGGACCACTGATGCACCAAAGCGCTTGCAAAAGCAATCATCTGAGATACATCTAGGAGGCGCTGACAATTCCCATCATAAATGCGCACTGCATTTTAAAGGCATCTATGTGCTGTTGAGGTGAATGGGTTTTTTAATGTACCGGCCCATGCGGGTGACCTTGATAGCCAATGCAGACAATTCCTAACTTAATTAAATGAGGCTAGAATGGTGCATTCATGCACATCCAGGGCAAGTAATACTATTAAGGTCCTGTCAATAGACTTTGAGGTGTGAAATGCTGTCCTCTGGTCTATAAAAGTCACATTTATAGCAAGAACAAAAGTTCAGCTGTTTTGTAAAGGAAAGCTATTGGACTTCCACCATTTTTGGAGTTATTATTTTGAGCTGCTTAATTATCAAAAGTGGCACGTTTTTTGCTTCACTGTGAGTGCTAGACTGTTTAAAGCATATTTTGATGAGAACTTTCTGTGCCTTCCTGAACTCTTTGCAACAGATAAGGTTTTATATGTAATGAGATATGTACTTAATGGGAAGGATCAGTGCATTTGTGCCCAAGTTATTTATTAGGGATCTCATGCAAAGTGGTTGCTGCACAGCTCTTTTACATATTATAACCATGAAGATAACAGGAAGGATGACAGATCAGCACAGCATTTAATTAAGTTAGAAGGTCTTAAATGGTCCTAACTTAATTAAGTGAGTTAATACATAAATGGTGTACACATGAACATCCAGGGCAACTATTATCATTAAAGGTCTGTCCAGAGACCACCTGGAGGTGGGAAAATCCATCCTCTGGTCTATAGCAGTCAGGGTTGTAGCTAGCACACATCTTTAAAGGGTTAGTTCACCCAAAAATGAAAATTAGACTGTTTTATTCACCCTTGAGGCATCCTAGGTGTATATGACTTTCTTCTTTCAGACGAATTCAGTCAGAGTTATATTAAAAATTGTCCTGGCTATTCCAAGCTCTATCATTACAGTCAGCGGGTGTTGCAGTTGAACAGTCCACAAGCCGTCAAATAAAGCGCACGCATCCATAATAAACGTGCCTCACACCGCTCCTGGGCGTGAATAAAGGCCTCCTGTAGCGAATCCATGTGTTTTTTTTAAAGAAAAATATCCATATTTCAAACGTAGTAAACACTTTTCTCTCACTTCCGGTATCTGTCATATGCGGAAGGCATTCCGGCGGATGACGTAAGACGTCAGCGTTGCGTGATTAGTGACAAACGCGTAGAACAAAACAAAACGCCGGTCACGAATTAGAAGTACAAACCGAGGATTTGCAAAGAAAAATGTCATAGGATTTCGATATAAACCAAGAGGAGACTGGTTTTCCTTTGCTAAAGTAAGGAAACTTTGCTTTCTTTGCTCTTATAAACAAACTCGCGAGACTAGCATATCTCAAAGGCGCGCACACTGCGCATACGTCTTGCGTCATCCGCCCGAACGTCTTCCACGTATGACAGATACCGGAAGTGAGAGAAAAGTGTTTATTACATTTGAAATACAGTGACATGCGAAAGTTTGGGAACCCCTTGCAGAATCTGTGAAAATGTGAATAATTTTAACAAAATAAGAGAGATCATACAAAATGCATGTTATTTTTTATTTAGTACTGTACCGAGTAAGATATTTTACAGAAAAGATGTTTACATATAGTCTACAAGACAAAAAAAATATAAAAAAAATAACCCCCTTCAACAGTTTGGGAACCCTTGGTTCTTAATACAGTGTGTGGTTACCTGGATGATCTACCACTGTTTTTTGTTTTGTGATGGTTGTTCATGAGTCCCTTGTTTGTTCTGAACAGTTAAACTGAGCACTGTTCCTCAGAAAAATCCTCTGTGTCCTGCTCTTCATCCTGTTCAAAAGTTTTTTCTCTTAATGCATCGTGTTTCCTGCTGTTCCTTTTATTTGACGACTTGTGGACTGTTCAACTGCAACACCCGCTGACTGTAATGATAGAGCTTGGAATAGCCAGGACAATTTTTAATATAACTCCGACTGGATTCGTCTGAAAGAAGAAAGTCATATACACCTAGGATGCCTCGAGGGTGAGTAAAACACAGGCTAATTTTCATTTTTGGGTAAACTAACCCTTTAAGTTGTTAAGGGCTTCTGGTCATATAGAGTTTCAAATTACTGGCTATGTCCAACCAGCTCAATGACTCAGGAATAGGGATGTGCAAATCAACTAGCTAAATAAAGCACTGCTGGTAAAAAAATATTAAAATGAAAGGGAAAATGACCAAAAATGAAAATCCGGTCATCATTAACTCATGTCACAGTTTTTTGGTCAATACAACGGAAGTTAATGGGCAACAAAACTGTTACCAACATTCTTTGAAATATCTTCTTTGGTGTTCAACAGAATAAAGTAGTTGCTTATTATCGTGCCTATTATTAACATATTGGCTGTTTATTAGTAATTATAAAGCACATATTATGACCCTATTCTACAACCCTAATCCTATCCAATACTTAAATTTAACAACTACCATACTAACTATTAATAAGCAGCAAATTAGGAGTTCATTGAGGCAAAAGTCGTAGTTAATGGTTTGTTAATAGCAAGAATTGGACCTTAAAATAAAGTGTAACCAGAAAGTCATACGTGTTTATAATGACTTAAGGGTAAGTAAATTACAGAATTTTCATTTTGGGTGAACTATCACTTAAGGAACACTGTGTATGTAAGAAAATCTATATCTTCTTGTCAGTTGTTGGAAGGGCTGCACGATTTGGAAAAAAATAATAAATTACAAATTTTCTACAATTTAAAATATTGTGATATAAATAAATATGTGTGTATGTGTGTGTTTCCAGGTTTGATGTGCTTGTTTGTAGGGCTACTTGGTATAGGAAATTATGATCCGCACTCACGAGAACAATCTTCTTTTTTTCTTTTATTTTACATTCATTATTGATGGGAAAAGACACAAACGTTTCGGCTCAAAGCCTTCCTCAGTGTGTCTCAATGTAAAATAAAAGAAAAAATAAGATTGTTCTCGTGAGTGCAGATCATAATTTCCTATACTAAGTAACTCAACAGATTGACGCTCCAAAATAAAAAGATCAAGTAACGCAAGAGCGCAGTGCAAACGACATTGTTAAACTTGTTTGTAGGGCGGCACGATTTTGCCAACATTTTGTAATATTTATTATTATTTTGTAATTATTATTATTATTATTATAAGCTGCATAAAAAACACTAAATAAAATTAACAAAATAAAAATGAACACTATTGTACTTCGACCATAAAATAAAAACCAATTATATATTTAATACAAATTAAATAATAATTTTACTGTGTAAGTGTAGAATTACAATACTCATATTTATGGCTGTCTTAATTTCTTTATCATCAACATTTTATTTTCAGTGCAGAAAGTCCTTAAAATATATATTTTTTGTTGAGAACAGCCGCTTTATTTTAGGCAACTTAAATTCAGAGCAGATCCAGAGATGAGTGGAGTGAGGGAGTAGCATCTACTCCTACTTGCGTGTAAACACAGTACTGCACTTCACTCACGCAGCAAATATTTATTGAATTAAACAACAGTTTTTACGATTTGATAAATCACACTAATATATATTGCATATCGGTTTTCATTTCAATTAATCATGCCACCCTAGTTTCAGGATTCCCGATATGATCCGTTAACTGCTGCGACGGGACCAATGAGTCAGTTAGTTAAACTTAAGACAGAATCATTGAGAAGAGAGTCATAAATGAATAATTTAGAAATGTTTATGACCGGATCGACTGATTCACTGAACAGATTCATCATTCAAAAAACTTATCATGAACCTCTACAAATGGACCACTCATTCATTTTACTGTAACTGCACTCTCGCTTTATTATAAAGGATTATATGCACTCTTGAATATTTCCAAAGATTTGTACAGCATCTTGCTATTCTTGACACAAAGCGCTGGCAGGGGCAGAGGTGAGGCAGGGCCAATAAGATCCAATTAGATTTATGGGAGGGAGGTATCTGTCAAGACAGCAAAGCAGGAAGACCGGTACCGCAACAGGAAAGAGCTCATGGTTAGTGAAGCCTCTGGCTCCAGTCCCGAACACCAGCCTTCCATATAACGGAAGAGAAAATGGGCGAGCGAGCCAAAGGAAGAGGAAGAAAAAGAGATTTATCAGATTTACAGCACCGGAGCCTCTCCTGCATTCAGTAAGTGTAGCCATGCAGTAAACACACCGCACCAAGTCATTAATCAGAGCCGCTGCTGCTGTCTATGCCGTATCACCTGCACTGCTACACCCCAAGTGTTTATATGTGTCAGTGAGCGTCCTTAATGCGCATACATGAGTGAATGACAGAAAAACAGAGACATAAAGGTACGGGATGACAGATGGAAAGACCGAAGGCGAATGAGAACAGAGGACGTAACTGGGTTTTACAAGAGAAGATCGGACGAAAGACAAAAAGCGAGAGTGAGAGTGTGAAAAAAAAAGGCATAACGTATGGTCCTGTCTCTTACTTTAAATCTGGATGCAATTATGCATTTTATAGATTATCTACCGCGTACTAAAAGATCTATGGTTAATGCTGCCATGGGGAAAATGAATCATCATGAATCTTTTTTCCCCTGTAGAAGGATACCTCCTTCGAGAGGCAATTCTGCAGCGGACCTCAGTACAAAAAGAACACTGGATCAGCATGCCTGAGCCTAATCGAACGCTACAAACTCAATACAAGCAGAGAGAGCTGAGAAAGCCGCGGCAGTAATTAAGTATCAGAAGAATCAATTCCTCATTTCAGAATAATTACGGCCTCGTGATGTGGTGTCGGACTGATTGGCTTGATTTACTGGTGTAATGGTTTTCCACTAACACAAAGCCCTGCATACCTTCGCAATGCACTGATAAGGGGAAAATATGATATTTGGTTCAACGCTCAAATATAGGCATTCAATTTGAAGCTGTGTGTGCATAATTAGAAACTTTGTATTTTAGGAGGATCACTATCCTTTAGGCCACGTCCTGTGCCTTTTTAACACTCCTAGCTTTTCATGAAAAACTCAGTCGGTCTTCATTGAAATGAATCAGAGGTTTTAAGAGATGAAATTGATAAACGACCTTTGAAAGTGATTCAAGTCATTAATGTTGTTCGCAAAAGTTTCATTCTTACCATTCTTCCTCCTCAGAGGACTCAGAGTTGCGCACTTTGTCGGGGTCAGGAAGTGTGCTGGGGTCAAATTCTTCATCGGCACCTGACAGATACGCTACCGCCTCCTCCTCATCATCATCGTCGTCATCATCACCTTTCTTCTTCTCCTGTGTGACAGAGAGAAAACTTCAATTACATAATGTACTTATTTATCGTTAATACTGATTATCTGATATCTTTTACGATGGCACCTTTCGCAATTAATATTTTCTTTCCCCATTAACTTGTAACATTGAATTTGTAGTGTAAGGGGTCCTGCACCAGCTGAGCAACTGCCATTGAGAAAGCTAATGGATAGATCTCTCTAGGTATTATAAATGCACTTGTGGCCATTAGAGGTCCTTCACATCCTGTTCAATGGATACCATCTCCCGGAATATGTCAGGTCTTTGATCATTTACAACTAAAGTGTGTCCGTTTCCTCCAGCGATAGTGGTAAAGGAATCGATTCCAGCCCTGTCTTTGTTCATTAAAAGTTTCAAAAACCTAACAACTCAGACCTTGGGCTGGTCACAACCAGATTTATTTTCCCACTGGACTGCTGCACCTCCAGACGGACTAGCTGTGCCCTCAAGCAAGGTTCTTAATCTTGGTAAGGTCTATAGTGTGCACCATGACCCCCTGTTCTGACCTCTTCTTCTTTGGTTTAAGACAAAGAAAAACAAATGTCTGTGGTCAAACGGTTTTGTTTCTTACACATAACTCCATAAATCTAAATCTCAATTCACAGATCTACAGTAATATGCACATCTAAATAGACCGCCCATATTGGTAGAGGCTGAATTGTCTGTGCCAGGATAATATTGTGGTATAATCTATTACAGATAAAGGAACAAAATGAAAATCATATAAAAGAAACTGTGCTTGGTCACTTCACAGGTTGAATTCTTCATGTCTAAGTGGGTGGTACTTGGTCTGAATAATCTACAGTGTAGAACAGCTTTCTGCAGTCAAAGATTTGGTTAGGGGGACCGTGTATATCTGTGCTTGGACCTGATATGGGGTTTCTTTAGGTACAGGATACTCTGTATTCAGCATTGCTTCTGTCGGTGCTGTAATCTAATCATGCTTTGTAAGACCTATTTGAATTCTGCTGACAGACCTGCGCTTTGAACAGATACGTCTATGTGTGCTGAATAACGCCAGAGAACGAGAACAGATATAAACGGGGGTCAGTATAAAATACTCTGGAATAAAGCAAGAACTTAAAACAAAACTAGAAAAAAAATTTAATACACTAAAATGACAATAAATAGTACTCTACCATTCAATTGCTTCTGGTCAGTATTTAAACAAAAAAAATTAATACTTTTATTCTGCAAGAATATATTAAAATTATCAAAAATTTTGGACTTTTTAAAGGGGACATCAGATGCTCATTTTCCACAAGTTGGTATGATTCTTTATGTCTTCATGAAAAGTCTATAACATACTTTGATTAAAATTTCTCAATGGTAGTGTAAAACAACACCCTTTTTACCCTGTCAAATACAGCTCCGTTCACAGCGACCCGTTTCGGTGCATGTCCCTTTAAATGCTAATGAGTTACTGCTTGCCCTGTCTTCAGTGGGGTGACGAGCAGCTCTCTGAGATTGTAACTTTAGCTACATTCGTGCTAACTAGCACACTATTAGAAAAGGCAATTTGCAATAACCTTATACTCACTTCTGGATTTGAGGCTGAATCACGAATGATTTGCGTGAACAAAACGCATTTAGGTAGATTGGGGGCACATTCACTTCAAAAACAAACATAATCCACTGCGTCTACAGCAGCTCAGATGTCGGGAGTAAATGACGACTGCTATGTTCATTATTACATCCAACAACAAAACACCTCAATCGCTTGCCATTCTTGTCTACTTCAGCTCCGGCGTTGAAACAATGGCTGTTCAGGGCAGGTCTATGCTAAAACGGCAGTGTCCGTCAATAGTCGTGGGAAGGGCCTTGGTGTTGTCACTCTGCCAATCTGTGAATAGCTTAATCTGAGACAGTGCTTATGATTAGAGGTGATTAAAAAAAAGGCACTGGGTGGATTTTTATCATTATAGTGTGGTTGTGTAACACACACTGCCAACACACATTTATGTTCAAACACAATGTAAAAGTGAATTTTGCATCTGATGTCCCCTTTAAATCATCATATAATCCTAAAAAAAAAAGTATCACTATTTCCACAAAAAGTTTAGGCAGCAAAACTGCTTAAGGCATATTTTCTGTGACTGTGGCAACCTTCTACAAATGAAATTAAGGTATGTTTTTTTTGTAAATGAATGGCGTTACATTAACGAATTTCTCTGTAATGACTGTCACCGATTGAGCAACAAGACTCTGTCGGGTCCATCTATTTCCTCAAACGTCTCGGGAGGAGCCCCAAAAGAAGCGAAATTGACAGGAAATGAAGCGGCACTGCTATCTGTTACAGCATATGCTGTCAAAAGGGCGATTCAATAGCTCTCTAAATTAATCTGGACCACGTGTAATGACGGACAGATCGACCACCAATCGGGCTGTTAAGTCGAAGGAATGAGTGAATGCTAAAAGAGTGCTGAGATTCATTGTTAGGGTGGTGATGAATAGTCACGCGTTCTTGGACAGACCGCTGCATTGATCAGATGACAAACGAGAGGAGAGCAGCAGCTGCATTTCCATATGGATGCGCAGAGCTCAATCCCCCAGCGAGGACAGGCAGAGAGAGACAGGACACATGACAGCTGCCATCCTGTGAATTATGCGTTGTCTGTGGGAGGGAAAAGCCAGAAACTGAGGGGCATCTTTCCCCTCTGACTTCCTGTGACAGGAATTCCTCATTTCAAATCATAAACCATTTATGGACCTTTTAGATCCTCAAATTTGCTTTAAATGTGCTGTTGCTTTAAATTCACATACAATACCGGCAGCTATCATCATTAACATCCAGCTTTCAAGATGACTTTGAGCTATGGTTGACGTACCTCTTTATGCTGTTTGCTCGCTTCCCTCCGAGCTGCTTTCTCCTTCAGTCTTTTCTCCTGTTGAAAACGAGAGAGAGAAAAAAAGAAACAACTTAATAAATAGGCGCTCAGGTACTTGTATTTGGTCACTCCACAATCTCATAAACATGTCAAACAGCAAGGGGTTGAAATGATTACACAGACTCTGGGAAAAGAAAGCACAATTTAACTTCAGTGCTCTGCATTTTTTTCAGAGAGAGAACGAACAGGACTTGATGTTTGTCTTGTGTCATTTTCCAATATAAAGGGGCGACTGGACTACCAGACACAACTATACACATTAGTGACTCACAGATGTCTGGAAGACGGGAAATATTAAAAGGTTGAGGGTTGAATAGAAATCAGAGCGCTGAGAGTGTAATAAACCCAATGTCAAGTGCATTTCATTGGCTTTTCATTACTTTCGTCAATGTCAAATGATGCTAAATGTGGAAACATATCCACCGGTTCACTTGGATACGTCATTGCACAAATATCAGTGCCACAAAATCTAAGTCAGTGACAGTGGTGGGTTGCCATTAAATATGTCATAATATATTGCATAAAACATTTGGTAACACTTTAGAATACAGAACAAATATTCACAATTAACTAAGAGTTTTCCCTGAACAAACTCCTAATTTGCTGCTTATTAATAGTTAGTAAGGTAGTTATTAATGTTAGGTAGGACTAAGGGATCTAAAATATGGTCATGCAGAATAAGGCGTCAATATGTGCTTTATAAGTACTAATAAACATCCAATATGCTAGTAATATGCATGTTAGTAATAATAAAGTGCTACCAAACATTTAAACTAATGTTTAAATCTCATTGGAGATCTCTTTTATAGAAATACTTAATTTCAAATGACGTCACTACTGCTTATTAAAAAGTATTTCAGGCGTTTCTTCTGGTGTTAATTTTGTTTCATGTGACATTTTTTAACTATAATAGTTTCTTAATTTCTTTAATAAATTTTTAAAAAAAGTTTAAAAAAGTGTGAGTTTGACCTGAGCATATTTGAGAAAGCCAGGAACATTCTTCTATCTAAAAACTCTCTAAATAGGTTATTATCCTCCCACAGATCAGCAAGAACACTGTGGTACTCTATAAAACTATATTCTTATTAAAATAATGCATAAGTTTGATATTAATAGCTTAGGAGGTCTAAGGACTCAGCATACCCTTAAAGTTCAACTTTACTGACACATCTTGAGTTGCTGACTTGACAGCAAACAGCAAAACCCATCAGCAGTTTTAAAGGAACAGAAAAAACCCTATGCATGATGTAAGTCTTAGGGTTCAGCTACAGATGTTGTTTTGCTGGAGTAATAAAGACTCCATAAGAGAATATGAAACACAAAGGCACCAGCGAGCCTAGCGTGTCTGATTAATGAACATGAGCACGTATCTGATGGATTACTGGGTAGCTGCCTCTCAAAGTCTCTGACAGCACAAAATACTAAATCAAAATGGATTAGGATGGTTAGGCTTTTCACAGGAATGTTCACAGACAATGTCTTCTGCCTCGTGACTTTCAGAGAAAAAATGAATTTTTTTTTTACTGTATGCCAGTCTGCATGTCAGTACTTGACAGAAGAAATTGGCAGGAGAGACTGGCACCAGCATGTTTTATTTTAGTTTTTGCTTGGCTGAGATATGAAAGATTTAAAATGTACTATGCTGGGTTAACATAGACAACAACCTCTCTGTTTATAAAAAAATAGGGCCAAATATTCAGTTTCAGCTTATTAAAATCAAAGAGAATTTAGTTTATAACACAACTTAATTCCACAATTTGATGTATTTCTGAGCAAAATAGTTTTTTTTATAAGATTAAAAAAAAAAGGTGATTGTATTGATTGGAAAAAAAGTGGCCATTACATACAAATAGAGCCTGACCAGAATGAGAGTTTACCAAAACATGGGCTAAATAGCTGTGTGGCTATTGGGGAACATTACATATAACATGTAAAGTCTAAGTAATGTCAGAAGAACAGGATTGTTGTTTCAGAGATTACGTAAAAAAAAAAAAAATTATTCAATGAAATACCTGCATCTTATTTTACATTGACTTTAATATTTGCTTTTCAATGGATGACTCATCTGGTTAAATGTTTGGCAAAAACCAAGCCAAGACCTAGTGCAGGAACTACCAAACTTTTGTTGTCTGTCAAAGCTTTATGACAAAATATTTGCTTGAAGTACATCTGAGATTTGAATTGATTATTTAGATATTTTAACAACACATTTCCATGTTCATGATTTACTGATGTAGGTTAATAGTCACATGACATGCAGGTAAACAAATAAAATATTTATTATTTTTAGAGTTTTTAATTTTTAAAAAGGTTTACTTTAATTTAAAATGTTTATGATTAATTATTTGTCCGTAAATCATTTAATCTTGTGAGTAAGCATTTTATTTTGACTGTCTTTATTCTAAGATTTTTATGATTTTATTAATTATTCATTTTTATTTCATTTGTATTTTTGTGATTTACTTTGGAGTTTGGAAAACCCTGATCTACTGTTTAGCAGACATATTAAGCCATGGTGCTCATATGATTGCTGCAAGTTCAACTCTTTTTCCAATCAGTTCCTGCCTTCTGTACTCTATCGTTAAAAAAAAGTGGAAAACAGCCAAAAATCGAATAAAAACTAACTCTAGGTTTAACTGGAATGAAAAAGGGCCACTGAAACAGGACATAAAGAACATGGCGCTCATCTGCTCTGTGTCCAGTTATAGAAATAGATCCCATTACTTCTGTGCTTTCTCACTGAGCTACACTCTCCCAGCGATCGATTTCAAAAAAACAAAAATAAACTGAACTACATCAGACATAAACTAGGGATGCACTTCACCATACTTGACTCTCAACGAGAAAGACTCTTTGCTGGAACAATGCAAATGGTGTGACTTTGCCGGAGAGCAATCCTTTAAAAGCTTGTCCAATAGCTTGTCTCAGAACTACAGTAATAATTCACGGAGGCCCAATCTCAGCACTGACGCCTGGAGCTTCAAGCCACGCTGCCTGCTCAGGCATCTGTTATTTCGATTTGCCTGAACCTGCGAGAGCACCAGCCACAGGGCCAGAGTGTCTTTTCGATTGCCCACTGCCCTCAGCTCCTTCAATATTACTTTAATCTGAAACACCTGGAGCTGAACACAATAAATAAAGTGATTCAAAGAAGCCTTTTGACTCCAGGAGGATCTATATAAACTTGGCATGAACCAGGAGGATGGAAAATATGATGGTATGGTCTATCTCACCCTATGTTTCTCCTTGATTTTACGACGGTACTCGATCTTGTCGAACTCCTGGTCTTCCTTGCGAAGCCGCTCTTTGGCTGCTTCCATGTTAATGCCAGACGTTTCCTCCTCCTCTTCATCTAGTACCATGGTCTTTTGCAATGGAGGCCACTGCTGCACCACCTGCACACATACATCACAGTTAATGTACACTGCCTTTTATGACTCTCAGTAATGTGTTTCTGATCATACAAACCTCTCCCTCCTCAGTGAAGATCTTCTTAGTGTTGACCCTGAAGTTCTTTTTCTGTATTTTCTTTGCATCTTTGAATTTGGATTCCTTTTGTTTCTGATTCTTGGCCTTAGCATCTGTGCCCTACAGAAAGAGAAAATGTATTTTACACAAGCAGATGTAATTATAAAAGCTGTCATTTTTACCTCCCTGGGGCCAAGATTAAAAAAAGCGAATTCATAAAGGAGCTCCGAAAGCAGTTCATTTGATCCCGTCATTCAACCAGGACATTGAGACACCCAACACCACTCCACAATATTACTTTCTCCTCTCTAGTCATTAAAGTCGATTGCTGATGAGATGTGAAAAGGTTCAGATCTTGAGGAAAACCACTTTCCACTTAAACACTCTGCAAACTCGAAAAAAGATACAACTATTAAAGTGCAGATGAGCAAGTGTGTCGTTGTAACAGCCTTTAGCCCTTGTGCATCAAATTTTAACAAAAATTGTTGACTTAATTGACTATAAAAATCTAAATCAAATCATTTACAAGGTGTTGACTAATCAATATATCCACATTTGCAGAGAAAAGCCAGCAAAAGATGATAATTCAAAGACATTTTATTATTGTGATATGTAATAATTAAATAGATGTCAAATGTCTTTAGAACTCTCTATATATTGTGTTTTATTACCATATTTTAATTATAAATCGAGTTGTTGCTTTGATCATTTAATTCTTTATATGCATGTACAGTGGGTAAGGAAAGTATTCAGACCCCCTTAAATTTTTCACTCTTTGTTATATTGCAGCCATTTGCTAAAATCATTTAAGTTATTTTTTTTTCCTCAATGTACACACAGCACCCCATATTGACAGAAAAACACAGAATTGTTGACATTTTTGCAGATTTATTAAAAAAGAAAAACTGAAATATCACATGGTCCTAAGTATTCAGACCCTTTGCTGTGACACTCATATATTGTAAAATATTAAAATTTAAAATAATTGTTGTTTTCTATACTTTACGATTAATTTATTCCTGTGAATATTTAGCAGCCATTACTCCAGCCTTCAGTGGCACATGGTCCTTTAGAAATCATTTTAATATGCTGTTTTGGTGTTTAAGAAACATTTCTTACTGTTGAAAACAGTTGCTGCTTCTTAGTTTTGTTAAAACTGTGACTGATAAAGAACAGCATTTTTTAAAATGTCTTTACATTTGAATTTAATCGGTCAATAGAATCATTATTCTTTAAAATACTAATAATAATACCAAATGTTTAATAATTAACTATTTTTAATAATAACAATAAATTATAGGGCTAAATTAATACAACTGACAGCCCTTGTTTTGGCAAAGTAGCTGTATGGAAAGTTTTTAAATTATTTTAATATTATTTAAAAATATATATATCTGACTGTACTGCAGTATTTGATTGTGGAGCCTCAAGACATATCAGGCAATTCTGACATGACTCACAGGTCCGCGTCTCTCATAAACCTGCCAGGTCTGCACAGGAGTCATGTTAACTGCGTCTCAAAGGCATATTCAGAGGAAAGTTACATAATTTAGCATGTTTTCATATCTAGAGGCCTATTAAAACCACGCGCTCTGAACGCCAAGTGCACAGAACCTCGAATAGAAGCTCTTCTGAATCACAGTGCAATGGGTCACAACAGCCGAGACGTTAGGAGGAAGATGACTGAAAAAAAATGTCAATTTCTCAAGCACCACAGACACAATCTTCCCACTGTTACAAAGATAAGCTGCATTCACTATTTTCCATGTTTCATGTTAAGGATAAAGCTGAAGTGTGTAATTTGTATTCAAACATTTTTTAGATAATTTGTGATTCTGTATTCTCAATTGAATTCCTGCGTTATGTTAAAATAGATGCAAATGATGCATTCAGGAACGTCCTGTTTCTGCATGACAAAATGTGACTATTACTCGGTTATAAAGCCAAAAGTATATGGACATTTTCCTCTAATTAATAGTTTGAGCCATTTCTGTCACACTTATTACTAGCAGGTGCATAAAATCAAACATTCAGCCATGAATTTGCCTTAGGCAACCATTTACAGTGGTGTGAAAAAGTGTTGGCCCCCTTCCTGATTTCTTATTTTTTTGCATATTTGTCACACTTTAATGTTTCAGATCATCAAACTAATTTAAATATTAGTAAAAGATAACACAAGTGAACACAACATGCAGTTTTTAAATGAAGGTTTTTATTATTAAGGGAAAACTAAATCCAAAACTACATGGCCCTGTGTGAAAAGTGTTTGCCCCCTAAACCTAATAACTGGTTGGGCCACCCTTAGCAGCAACAACTGCAATCAAGCGTTTGCGATAACTTGCAATGAGTCTGTTACAGCGCTGTGGAGGAATTTTGGTCCACTCATCTATGCAGAATTGTTGTAATTCAGCCACATTGGAGGGTTTTCGAGCATGAACTGCCTTTTTAAGGTCATGCCACAGCATCTCAATAGGATTCAGGTCAGGACTTTGACTAGGCCACTCCAAAGTCTTCATTTTGTTTTTCTTCAGCCATTCAGAGGTGGACTTGCTGGTGTGTTTTGGATCATTGTCCTGCTGCAGAACCCAAGTGCACTTGAACTTGAGGTCACGAACAGATGGCCGGACATTCTCCTTCAGGATTTTTTGGTAAACAGCAGAATTCATGGTTCATGGTTCCATCACAGCAAGTCTTCCAGGTCCTGAAGCAGCAAAACAGCCCCAGACATCACACTACCACCACCATATATTACTGGGCCATGTAGTTTTGGATTTTGTTTTCCTTTAATAATAAAAACCTTCATTTAAAAACTGCATGTTGTGTTCACTTGTGTTATCTTTGACTAATATTTAAATTAGTTTGATGATCTGAAACATTAAAGTGTGACAAACATGCAAAAAAATAAGAAATCAGGAAGGGGGCCAACACTTTTTCACACCACTGTAAATTGAAATGGGACCCCTTAACTGCTAATAATTCATGTGTTCACAAAGCACAGCCCATCAGAAATGTGCAATAACTGTAATTACACCAGATGCGTGTTGTTTATTTACCTCATCATCCTGGCTCTCTTCACTGATATTGAACACATCTTTACGCTTGACAGTCAGTAGGTCCTGATCTTTCTGGTCATCCTCATCCTCTTCATTAAAGCCACATAGCAGAGCTGCAGGCTTTAATGTCTCCTCATCCTTATTCTCATCCTCATCATTCTCATCCTCTTCTTCCTCAGACTGTGAGGACTGAGACTGCTCTCCTTTGAGTTGGGCTTTGAAACTCTTCAGCTCATCTTCAGACTGGTGTCCTGCAGCGCCGCTGTTGTCCTGCGTCACTCCACTCTTCTGCTGCTGGGCCTTATTGAGGAAACGGACCCGCGGAGCCACCGCCAAACCCAGTGACCTGACAGCGACAAGACCATACAAAGATGTCAGCTTAACATCAAATCAAATGCATTTAAAAAAAATCCCATTTGAGTTATTTTTGCCACTTTTTATAAAGTCTTAAAAATAAAATGTTTTGTAAAAAATAAAGCATTTATAATAGAGTATATATTCTATAATATATCAAATGTGCATTAATAAAACGCCAAATGTTTTTTAAAAATTAAAACAGTTATATGCTGTTTTAAAAGAAAGTAACTGCTCAAATATGATTATAAACGATTACTGAATATAGTGACAATTTTTTACTATTTCAGTTCTTTTAACCACTTTTTATTAATAGAGACATTTGCAGATGGGCAAAAAAAGCTTTTAGAACAAAACATTTATATAATATTTGTATATTTTTCATATTAATAAAACAATTTTTTACAAATAAATTAAAAGGTACATGCTGCTTTAAAATGTTCAAGTATGATCAGAAATATGACCTCTGAACATACAGTGACAGGTCATTTTTGACACTTTTTATAAATAAAGACAGTTTTGGACAGGGTATGGAAAAATAGAGACAAGATTATGGACACAAACCACTAGACTATAATGAATTATGAACAAAATAATTGTATTAAACAGTCTCTGCTTTCAAAACAGATGGTGATGGTTTCTTTTTGGATGATTTAATTGCATAACAATGACACATCATTTGAAGTCCTCAAGAGTGTGTTCAAAGTGGACACGCATGGCACACACACAAACACATTTACACAGAGGACTGCTGGGCATTACTTCATAGCATCCACTCACATGGCATATTCTGGGAGTTTGAGCTGGAAAACATCAAAGACGTCTTTGTTCTTCATCAGATAGATGGAGCGGAGGTAGGACACAAAACACTGCCGTTGAGAGGAGGGGAAAAAGAGAAGAGGCATTACGGAGGATAAAATCTGAAAACTTATCCCTGATAAACACATTAGTGAGAGTGCACTAGCAGGCGTTCATGGCAGCAATTTGGCCGATTACATTTCATGCTGTTCTTCTCTCTATAATGAGCCTCACAAAGCTCAGCCCTGAGCGTGAGGCAGACAATCAGATTATCCTAAAAGCATGGCTCTGCTCTACAGTATAGCATCAAGCTTTAGTGTTTGAGACGAGGTGTGACAGACTGCACAGGAACTCAGGTCTCCTCGGGCCTTACCCTCTGTGCTCGTTCCTTCTGCTCCTTCTCCTGTGCCAGGAAGGCCTCCAACTTCTGCTGGACGAACACCAACTTCTCTGGGTTCACCCTGTGAATGAATTAAAACAAATGATTAAAGGCATAGTTCACCCAAAAATAGAAATTCTGTCATTAATTACTCCGTTCGTCTTCAGAACACAAATTAAGATATTTTTGATGAATTCTGAGAGCTCTCTGACCCTCCTATAGACATCAGTGGTTCAACCGTAATTTTATGAAGCTATGAGAATACTTTGTGCGAAAAGAAAACAAAAATAACTTTATTCAACAATTTGTCTCCTCCGCGTCACCCTATAGCGCCATTTTGGAGAGTATCACATACGTGAAAATGGTGCTATTTTTAGCTATTTTTCTGTTTTCTTTTTGCACAAAAAGTATTCTCATAGCTCCTTGAAATTATGGTTGAACCACTGATGTCACATGGATTATTTTAACGATGTCCTTGCTACGTTTCTGGACCTTGATCGTGGTAGTGCCCTTGCTGTATATGGGACGGTTAGAGAGCTCTCAGATTCCTTCAAAAATATTTTTATCTGTGTTCCGAAGATGAACAGAGGTCTTATGGGTTTGGAACAACATGAGGATGAGTAATTAATGACAGAATTTTCATTTTTGGGTGAACTATCCCTTTAAGTCAATGGCCTTATTTACACCTGGTATTAACATCTGTCAAGCGGTCAGTGCAGGTGTAAACAGAGTCCAACATATTTGTGATTGGATGAAAATTTAAAAATATAGAGGTTTAATTAATTTTAAGTTTATTAACAACTCAAAAAACACTTTATTAACAATGAAATGGTTTATAATAAAACACATAAATAAACAAATACTTAGTTATAAAACAAATAAATTATTAAAAAAAAACACAGAAGCACATTATTTTATATTATTATATTTTGTATGATATAAAATGTTTAATTGAACTTTAAATTGAAATCATCGCATGCTGCTTTGAAAAAAAAAAAAAAACACCTGTCTACAAAAACGGCTGCTGATCATATAGTGACATAACTTGCTTTAAATAAAAGTGTCTAATTATGGAATATACACTAAATAAACACAAAAGTATTGGGACATCTGACCGTTACACCAACAGGGATTTCAATGAAATTGAAATTAAACAAACAACGGAATTTTTGCCCATTCCAGTCAGGCACTGATGTTTGTAAATGCAGTTGCAAATGCAACTAAATTAACTGAGCATTCTGGTTAAATTGGGACATTTCTGTGAATACAGTAACACTGAATAACAGCAAACATAAAATCAGGCCTGTGGAGACTGTGACTGCAGCTGCATTCTCACAGCAGATATCACAGATCATAATGATCTCACATGATCACATGCATTAAGCTGCCATCTTTCATTCTCAGCATGCATGTGGCTTCCTCTATTATTCACAAAGCCCATGCATACAGTCTCTGCTAAACACGTCACACACTACAACACTGACAAAACTACACATTAGCTCCTTATTTTCACTGCAAAACTGACTGCATGCAGTCACAGAGGAAAGGAGAGATGCACTCACTCGATTTTGTTAATGGGAACTTTCTTCTTTTGAAGCTGTGCAATCATGCCCTTCTCCTCTGAGGCCAATAGGACAAGGAGAGCTTCGCCTCCCTCCTTATACCTGCAGAGAAAGAGAGAAAGAGAATGCGTGTGTTAAAGGAATATTTCACTCAATTTCCTCATTTCTGTGCCACATAAAAATATCAGCAATCGGGTTTGGAATGGCATGACAGTGAGTGCATGAGGTCAGAATTTTTTCTTTTTTGGTGAACTGTCCCTTTAAGGACACACTAAGTGGTCTGCTGCAATACAGGCCTCTCACACAACCGTTTCTCTTTTTTTTAAATGCTCAGCTCTGTGAGTGTTCGTGTTAAAGCTCATGAGCTTTCTGCAGAGGGTGGTGATCTATGAAGGGGAGTTACTGAGATTATCGATTCCACACTGAAAAGACAAGCGTAGCACCAAGAAAAGAGAGTGAAGCTGGCAGCTGGGTGGATGGCAGGTGTGTGCTGTCTCGCTCTAAGCGCTGAGAAACTTGACATGTTTCTGTAACTATCCAGTGCCTAAAACGTGCCCTCAAGGTGAGACTGTAACAAGTCCAAAAATGGAAAAACTAAATAGCTGAGCTGCTGTTAATCCATCATGTGTCCAGTGTAAATAGACAAATCTGTACAGTGGTTAAATATGATTTTATGTAAGAGCTTACTCCAATGTCAACATTGTTTCCATATGTATTAGAAAAATGGAAGTGATGAGGAACGGTTCAAATCTGCCATCTAGTGTTTCAGATAAAACACTCTTCTGTTAAGATTTTTTACAATGCTTTATGAAAAATTAACCGTCACTAAATATACAGATTAAAACAGTTAATCAGTGTTACCTGGCTGTTCTGCCAACTCTGTGGATGTATGTGTTTGCATCTTCAGGACAGTCAAACTGCAGCACCCAGTTCACTGCAGGGAAGTCTAGGACCACAAACAAAAACCCATTAAATGTGTTTCAGTTACAGCTGTCCATCAAACTGAATTATTTACAGGACATGCTGCTTCATTAAAAAAATATTCACAAACATTTGCTGAGATTTGTGCTCAAATCAAATATTAAATTGACAGCAATTATTTCAGTCATTCAAAGCTAAAATGTGCATTTTTCCACAGAATAAATTTCCATTACCAAGTCCTCTGGCAGCGATGTCTGTGGCAAAGAGGACGGCTGAGGTCTTGCGGACAAAGTCATTATAAACCTCCACCCTCTTCATCTGCTGCTGTTTGCCATGCAAAGCAAGTACGGAGATACCCGGACGCAACCGGCAGAAGACCCGGAACAGATACTGAACCTGCACATACAGAACAACACCAATGCATTTCATCTTCATTACACTACTAGTAACACACTACCATTCAAAAGTTTTTTTGATCAATACTTTTGTTCAGCAAGCATGCATTTAATTGATTAAACAGTGAATATATTTATAATGTTACAAAAATGTTTGTTCTTCTTAACTTTCTATTCATTCAAAATTAAGCAGCACAACTGGTTTCAACACTGATAATAATAATAATAATAAGAAATGTTTCTTAAGCAGCAAATCAGCATATTAGAATGATTTCTAAACGATCATGTGACACTGAAGACTGGAGTAATGCTGCAAATTCAGCTTTGCAATCATGTATATTACATTTTAAAGTATATTCAAGTAAAAAAAAGATGTTATGGCAAATGAAAATAATATTTCAAAATGTTACTGTTTTCAAGTGTATTTTTGATCTAAATGCAAAATAAATTTCTAAAAGCAACCTTGGTGAGCATAAGAGACTCAAGAAAGGTTTACAGATTCTTTTGAACAGTAGTACAAGATATGTTTAATCATTTTTACTAGTGGTTTCAGACTTTTTAAACCCACTCCATTCTATGAAAACAGACACGGAGATGTACTACAGAAATGGTTTGAGCTGTTACCTCTTTGCAGCAGGCAAAAAAGACAATGATCTTCTTCTTAAGATGACTCCTCAAAAACGAGAAGAGCATGTTGACTTTCTGGTGCAGCTCACACACCATATAGTTCTGTTCCAGAGTGGCTGGTGTACTGCAGAGAAGATCAGTGTTTAAGAGCTTCGTGTCCATCCATGATGTTAAAAAGACATTAAAGGTATTGACCCCTCCAAAAAAGAAGATATTTGGAAGAAAGTGGGTAACTAAACAGTTGCTGGTAGCCATTGACTTCCACATAATTTTTTTTCAATACTAGGGAAGTCAGTAGGTACCGCAAACTGTTTGGTTACCAACATTCTTAAATTTTTTTGTGTGTGTGTTCTGAAGAATAAAGAAATTCTTACAAGTTTGGAACAACATGAGGTTCAGGAAATTATGACACAATTTTCATCTCTTTAAGAGCGGGCTGACTAACACAGATGCTCAACATAAATCACTATAAAACCATGAGCTTACCTGAACTTGGCCTGCTCATGGACCCACACATACTCTGGGTTCTTCAGGCTCAGTCTGGCCAGATCTTTGACAGACTTGGTTTGAGTGGCAGAGAAGAGAAGGGTCTGCCGTGTTTTCGGAAGGTTTTCAATAATGGCATTGAGCGTGTCGGCGAAACCCATGTCCAGAATTCTGTCGGCTTCATCAAGTACTGCCATGGAAGAGAAAATATATCATGTTATTTAAAGGTGACATATCATGAACATCTGACTTTTCCAGGTTTTAAGTGCTATAATCAGGTCCCTGGTGCATCTACCAACCAAGGAAACGTGAAAAAGATTAACCCAGTAACTTTGTTTTGGTAAGCTTTTTTCTGCAAGCCTCTGAGAAAACGAGCACGTCCGATTTCGCTCCCTTGGTGACGTGGCAAAGGGATCTCATTATAATATTACCACCCCTTAATCTAAAAGAGTTCCCACCCACGGCACCGTCATTTTGATTTCGCAAGCGACAACGGTGTACCAGTTCTAATGCCATGGCGAAAGTTTGAGCAAAACATGCTAGCTGTTCTGTCTTTGACTGCACAGACGAGCACAGAACAATATTTAGAGTCCCAGCCTCAGAGGAGACGAGAGCAGTGGATTTATTGATTTATTTAGGATACTGTATATTGCTGCTGCCACACACTTATTAACATGCAAATAATCAAGTTTGCTCACCTTTCAGAGTCTTTTTTGAGAGTGGAAAATCAGAGAACTTCACAGCCTCTTTGGGATTGATCTAGGAAAACAGTTACTCCTGTCAAAACCTTCACAGTGGCATGTTTTAAGATGGATTAGGTGTCTTCTGAAGGATATCAGGACTATTATCAATCTCAACAACAACACCACATAAAATAGAAGATGCTGAACAGTGCAACACGTCTGAATACTTGACATGCTGAAAAAACCTTGACATGTTAACTTTTATGTCTGTTACGTGGCCTGTTCTGTCCCAGGACTAAAAAACACTGACCACCAATAAAACAGTATCATGTTTATGTGAAGACCTGTGCTGACAAACAACCATCAGCAACACTTCAAGCACAACATCCACAGGACTAGTACTTGTAAACATTGCTTTTAAATGTCAAAAGACTGATCTGTCAAGCCAGATGCCACAACAGCTGCGTAACAGGTGGGTAAACACGTGGCAATCCCTAGAAACAAGTACTGTACGAGAAGTCAGAAATGCTTTGCAATATCAGCCTCATGATATCTCACCTCCGAGTATTTATTCACCAGCTTCTGTATGTTTTCTCTCTCCACCTCCCAGTCGCGTTTCTTGGTGGTCTTTTGAACTAGTTTGACTCGTTTCTTTGTTTTGTTGTATTTCCTTTTCCATTTGTCAAAATTCTTCACAGGGTCATCGGACATCTGGGTCTTCTCTTTATCCTTTTTATCCCGCATTTGCACTCTGTTTCGTTGACTAGCTATAGTGTAACAACACGTGAATGTTTACTTCGCGAGATGTTTTGCTGGCAGTGAGCGTTGCTGAGTAAGTGAATCAGCGCCATCTAACGACCTTCTTCTTCTTCTTCTTCTTCTTCTTCTTCTTCTTCTTCTTCTTCTTCTTCTTCTTCTTCTTCTTCTTCTTCTTCTTCTTCTTCTTCTTCTTCTTCTTCTTCTTCTTCTTCTTCTTCTTCTTCTTCTTCTTCTTCTTCTTCTTCTTCTTCTTCTTCTTCTTCTTCTTCTTCTTCTTCTTCTTCTTCTTCTTCTTCTTCTTCTTCTTCTTGGTGTTTAATGGCGGATGGCATACAACTTTTAGGTGCATTACCGCAGCTACTGATTAGGAGTGTGGATTATGGAGGACCACGAGTGTCACGGAAATAGTATCAGGACCGTACTCTTCACTAAATTCTATTATATAATCCCGTGTCCTTTAAATAACGCATTAAAAATCGAAAGTTTTTATCCCCTGATTCATTGCCCAAAATGTTCATCAAATTAAGTTTTTCTTTATTTTCCTTGAGGACATCAATCAGTATCTGTCTTTCCTTTCCGTATCTTGGACACTTCATTATAACATG
>NW_015505523.1:2118450-2188223 GCF_001515645.1 Sinocyclocheilus grahami | reverse complement strand
ACATAAAATAGAAGATGCTGAACAGTGCAACACGTCTGAATACTTGACATGCTGAAAAAACCTTGACATGTTAACTTTTATGTCTGTTACGTGGCCTGTTCTGTCCCAGGACTAAAAAACACTGACCACCAATAAAACAGTATCATGTTTATGTGAAGACCTGTGCTGACAAACAACCATCAGCAACACTTCAAGCACAACATCCACAGGACTAGTACTTGTAAACATTGCTTTTAAATGTCAAAAGACTGATCTGTCAAGCCAGATGCCACAACAGCTGCGTAACAGGTAGGTAAACACGTGGCAATCCCTAGAAACAAGTACTGTACGAGAAGTCAGAAATGCTTTGCAATATCAGCCTCATGATATCTCACCTCCGAGTATTTATTCACCAGCTTCTGTATGTTTTCTCTCTCCACCTCCCAGTCGCGTTTCTTGGTGGACTTTTGAACTAGTTTGACTCGTTTCTTTGTTTTGTTGTATTTCCTTTGCCATTTGTCAAAATTCTTCACAGGGTCATCGGACATCTGGGTCTTCTCTTTATCCTTTTTATCCCGCATTTGCACTCTGTTTCGTTGACTAGCTATAGTGTAACAACACGTGAATGTTTACTTCGCGAGATGTTTTGCTGGCAGTGAGCGTTGCTGAGTAAGTGAATCAGCGCCATCTAACGACCTTCTTCTTCTTCTTCTTCTTCTTCTTCTTCTTCTTGGTGTTTAATGGCGGATGGCATACAACTTTTAGGTGCATTACCGCAGCTACTGATTAGGAGTGTGGATTATGGAGGACCACGAGTGTCACGGAAATAGTATCAGGACCGTACTCTTCACTAAATTCTATTATATAATCCCGTGTCCTTTAAATAACGCATTAAAAATCGAAAGTTTTTATCCCCTGATTCATTGCCCAAAATGTTCATCAAATTAAGTTTTTCTTTATTTTCCTTGAGGACATCAATCAGTATCTGTCTTTCCTTTCCGTATCTTGGACACTTCATTATAACATGCTCTACATTTCCCTCCATACTACAATATTCACATTTTCCAGTTTCATGTCTCCCCATTCTCTTCAAACTGCTATTAAGAGCAGTATGGCCAAATCTAAGCCTTGAGATGATAGTTTCCTCATGTCTATTTCTTCCTGTTACTCTGTACTTACCAACAATTCTTTGAATGCTATAAAACCATCTCCCTGTTCTTTCTTCTTCCCAATATTTCTGCCATCTATTCATCACATGTTGCTTGAATACACACTTCATTTCACTCTTACCATACTTTATCTGCATATCTATGTCTACTTTCTTTGTTGCTTCCTTTGCATATTCGTCTGCTAACTCATTTCCTTTTACTCCCACATGCGCTGGTACCCAACAGAAAGCTACAGAAATTCCCATCATCTGGATCCTATATATTGTTTGAAGAATCTCAATCATTATATCTGCTCTGCTCTCTGAATGACATATTTTAATTGTAATTAAAGATGAACTTGAATCAGAACATGAGCGTCCTCATTGGCTTATTTTCCTCCACCCATTGCAATGCCAGTAAAATTGCAATCATTTCACCAATGTAAAATGACAAATTATCTGTGATTCTTTTACAGACTTTGACATTAAATTCTGGGATACTAAATGCCACACCTACTTTGAATTTTATTTTATATTCTTTTTTTAATATTCCCTTTAGTTTCCATAAAATATGTTAGTCTCTGATTTATAGTTTTTCCCATTACCTTACATAAGCGCGAAGTAAGAGAAATTGGTCTGTAATCACTTGGACTTTTACCTTCTTTCCCAGCTTTACGTATTGTCCAAAAAAATAGTTTTTGAAATGTTAACGACCTGGAGCGGCGAGATACATTTATTGACCGCTAACATTTCAAAAACTATTTTTTTACATTCTACACTCGAAGAGATCATCAGGATTGGTCAGTTTTTATTAACATTTATGGTTATATTTTATTTAAATAATTAAATAATGGTCCAGTGAAATTATGATTTTTTTGTTTATTTTTTGTTGTTGCTAAATTGAATATAAAGGGGTGATTTTATAATTGGAGATACATTTGGCATTTCAAAAAGTTAAGAAAAAAAACGTTCACTTACAAAAATTCTTTCTAATATCGTATTGAAAACCTATTCAATTTTTATAATTCTGTGCTTGTCAAACACTAATTACTTCCTTTTTTACTTTTAATTAAAAAAACTGATTTATTTATAGTAATATTTGTCAACTTTGTTACAGACAAACTGGGCAATCTGTAGAAATAACAATAAATCATAACAGGAAAAATCTTTCTTGCTTCATTAGATAAACAGTCCTTACATTCCAATAATAATTCACCAATGCACACCTTCCACCGTCCACTTGCCAATAGTATGTTCGGGAGCAAACATTTTTCATCTAAAAATGCATTAAATGCAAAAAAAAAAATATATATATATATTTTGAGTTTTTTTAAAAACTTTTTGTCCCCTAAGGAGTAAGGATCCCTGTGTAACTTTTTTAAATGACGCAAAATACTTAAATGATAATAATACTTTTAATAAAGTTTATTTAACAAAAACACACACATAGTGTATACTGCTTCAAACTGTTTATTTGCAAACCAAATAACATTCTTAGCAATGCAACCAGCAGTAATCAGGAGTGTAAAGCAGAATTTCAGTCATGGCACACAGTCGCTTGTATTACCATCATTACGGTTCTTGTTAGCTAGGCTTCTCTGATGAGAGTGATTATGTGCCTTTTTTGGATACAAAGAGGGCATTTTCATCTTTAAAATATTATTCGGTATTTATAGGACATCATTTATACAGTGTAAAGGCACTATGCCTCGCTCTATCTCTGAAATATTAACATATTTACATAAATATAAAACAGAACAAAAATACAAAAGGCAAACCCCGGCCACCTCTTTCTTAGCAGATTCCAGGCACTTTCCTGTAAACTCAAATCAGTGCAGCGGAACGGCACATTTGATAGTTAACATTTGAAAGATAGATAATTACGTTTGAAAGTCTGCAGTGATAATGCAATTTATCTGTACTACATTTTATGTTGTGCTATGGTCAAAATCATGAGCTGTAATTTCACCACATTTATACCATACAGTCAAATCTTCAGTGCAGACTCTTAGAAGACATGCATACAAAAAAAAAAAAAACATAATCTCTTAAAAAAAGACTTATTGAATGACATCTTATATCAAACAAGCAAAACACTTTGGTCCTTGGAGAAGATAGAGTCTTTTTTGCAGAATATCATAAAGAATGTGTCTAACGTATGTTTTAGGGAAACTCTTTATCGAAGATAAAAAAAAATCTCACAGCAAGGTAACAGCAGATGTCAAACTCCTTTCTGCTCTATACTTGCATAATTTTACTGCTGCTTTCTTAAGACTCATAACCACATTCACACAAGTACTCCTGACGGTCAAGATGACCTACTTCTCTCAATTCACAGCAAAAAAAATTTCAATTTTGGTTCATCGAAATAAACAAAAAAGTACTCTGGCAGAACCTACTTTAAAGTAGGTGAACTGAACAAAAGGCTCCTCCGTCACAGTGAAGAGTTTGTCTGCTAGTAAAGCATTTGAATGGGTGTCTGTTCTATGGCAAGACCTCTAAAAGAGATCAGAAATCCTGTCCTCCCATCCTCTGTATAGTTATGTTTGAGTAATACTGGTCTGGACAGGACGCAAGATGGGACTTTCTCCATCTGGTGCTCCTTACGATGATCCTCCACATCCTTTCAGGTTCATTCTGCTGTTCAGCTCATGCAGGATAGAGTAAAGGTGGGTGGGACTTTCTTAGGGCACTAAAGCTCCATCCTCTGTACACTTGAGTTACAAATCAATGTTATTTCATTTTGGCACAGACGTCTCCATTTCCTTAGACAGCTTCTTGCTGACTTGTGTTAGGTCCTGTCGAGGAAAATAGAGAGAGTGAGCTTAAAATGGTGAGAAACAGATGTGGTACCAGCTGTATAGGTGCGTGCAGTACCCTCTTTGCCCATGATCCTCTTCTACCCAGGCCACGATCTTCCCTTCCCAGCCGGGCACCACTGCGTCATCCTGGAACACCTGGGAGAAGCCATGGGTCCTTTTTATACATTATATGCAACATTTTATTTTGATTTAAATAAAAAAAAAAAAAAGAAGAAAATTCTTTCACTCATGTCGTTCCAAATCCGTAAGAAACTTCATTCATCTTCGGAACACAAATTATGATATTTTTGATGAAATCCGAGGGCTTTCTGACCCTGCATACACAGCAACGCAACTTCCACGTTCAAGGCCCAGAAAGGTAGTAAGGACATTGTTAAAATAATTCATGTGAAATCAGGGGTTCAACCTTAATTTTATAATGCTACAAGAATATTTTTTTTGCGTAAAGCAAACAAAAATAACGACTTTATTCAACAATTTCTTCTCTTCCGTGTCAGTCTTCGATGCGCGTTCACAAGAGTACTACATCAGACCTTGAACATGGCATTTTCTTTGCTTTCTAGTAGGGATGCACCGATACCACTTTTTCCAGTACTTGCCCGATACTGATACTTTTCTTTTTGGTACTTGCCGCTACAGAGTACCGATACCAATATTTTCATTGCATTTGTACATTTTTTAAATATTGGGTACAGAAACCAAAAGAGTATGTATAATGTTAGTTGGTTAACTTAATTTATCAAATAGATAGTCAAACCAAAAACCTTCAACATTTCTCACATTATCACAGTTTATTCATTATAGTTTAGAAAATGTTAATAAAATATGACAAGAACTCAGAGTTTAACTGTGTCAGAACAAATTCAGCTTGATAATGTCAGATAACTTTGATAGAAAGGTATGTAATAGATTACAATAAACCAAAAATTATTCATACAGCTGTCAATATTTACACAACTATCAATACTTTGTCGGGTGACCCTTAGCCTTAATGACAGCCTGTAGTCTCCTGGGCATGCTGTCAACCAGGTTCATGCAAACCTGAACTTACATTTTTTCCCAGACTCGGTCTGAATAATTTTTGGTCCCAAATTTGTATCAATTTTACTGGTAGTCCATTGTATGAAGAATTTTTGCGTATAATATATCACAGTTTAGTTTATTTTGCTATCCTCACTTTACATAAATGAACTATAGTGTCCTGCACCCACTAGTAAAAAAATATCAAAAATTATATCTGGTCTCTGAATAATTTTTGGTTTGACGATTTGCTGTAAAAATGCAGGGAACCACTCATCAATTTTACTGGTAGTCCATTGTATGAAGAATTTTTGCGTATAATATATCACAGTTTAGTTTATTTTGCTATCCTCACTTTACAGAAATGAACTATATTGTCCTGTACCCACTAGTAAAAAAATATCTAAAATTATATCTGGTCTCTGAATAATTTTTGGTTTGACTGTATATCCTTCTGTTATTTTCACACTTAATTATGCCCATTAAAATGTATTTTACAAGTTTTTGTTACTTTCACTGATATTTTTTTTCTCTCTCTATGGTAGCCTACATCATCTTTAATTTAATAGCATTAGAGCTGCTCCATTGCAGTGGCGTAGTACTGTAATCACGCGATTTGCTGTAAAAATGCAAGGAACCACTCGCTATAAATCTCCTAACTGTGATATTTTCTTAAATAGAAGTTGCGTTTTTTTCATCTGAAACGTGCAGCGATTTATTTTCCAAAGACACTCCTATAATGCAGAAACACTCATGAAGCAAGCAAAACACGCGCAACGCGTGCACGTATTTGTACTGATGCAGAATGAGAGGGACAAGTACAGTACAGCCTAGCGCATTTCACACAGGCTGTTAGTTTCACTTTCGCCAGAAAGTCGTGTATGCTTAAGGGTGAAAATAAATGTTTATAGTGAATGCCCCTATAAATTGTCTTACAATCCAAATGATGCGTGCTAAGTGAGCGAACAGATCACACAACAGAAGTGCGCTCTCTCTCCCCCCCTACCATTAAGTAACGTGTGCATTGTTTTACTTACTTCTTTTTGACATATCCGACCGAACTACAAACTTTCCAGTGATGTCTGTGAGAAAGGGATATTCACTCGACAAGCTCGCGCATCTGCGTCGACACGCGCTCAATCCACTCAGCGTGATTTGCTTACCAGCTGGCGCAAATCAGCTATACAGGCATTAATACTGAATGTTTTATATTCATTGCATACATATACTTCGTAGACATCTTTAATCTCTAATAACTCCATTCTGCTGTCTGTTGTCGGTGTTTCTTTGTCTGAATATGGCTCTTATCACATGCTGTGTGGTATCGGAATTTGGTATCGGGGCATTTTAACGAGTATGAGTACAGGAGCTCAGTATCGGGCCGATACCGATACAAATACTGGTGCATCCCTACTTTCTAGGCAGGGTCAGAAAGCTCTCAGATTTCATCCAAAATATCTTAATTTGTGTTCTGAAGATGAACGAAGGTCTTACGGGTTTGGAACGACATGGGGGTGAGTAATTAATGACAGAATTTTCATTTTTGGGTGAACTATCCCTTTAAAAGTCCCTACAGTTAAAAAAAATATTTAAAGACCCCATTCATTATTGAAAGTTTGCTGCGGCCCCCTAATGGGCCCTTGCCTTCTGGTTGAGAATCACTGATTTAGATGCTTGAATGTAAAGAGAAAATATCCTGTTGACTGATTATGTGGCAATACCTCTTCCTTCACAGTGCCAAACTCTGGATCCAGTGCTTTAAAATGGTACCGATAATTGCCTTCCCGATCAACAGCAGCCTTGAAGTCTCGCAGGGTGACCTCCCCAAGCCTGTTGACATAAGACAATGAAAAATCTCATAGCACATATGTGACCCTGGACCACAAAAACAGTCAAAAGTTGCATGGGTATATTTGTATCATTAGGATATTAAGCAAAGATCCATGAAAATATTTTGTAAATTTCCCACCGTAAATATATAAAAATCTAATTTTTGATTAGTAATATGCATTGTTAAGGACTTAATTTGGACAATTTTAAAGGCGATTCTCTCAATATTTCGATTTTTTTTTGCACCCTCAGCCAAATATTATTCTATCCTAAAACACTGGTTTTGTGGTCCAAGGTCACATATCTAAAGTATACCACATTATATTGATTTAAGGCTAAAGATCCACTCAAGCCACATATATGTGTAATATGTGTAATACCCAAGAGTCTGACTGACCTCTTGGGGATGTTCACCATGAATGGCGTGAGCGAGCGGTCAGTGAAGTACAGGACTTTGGTGCATGCTGATGAGTTTAACGCAGGGCTGCTCTGAGAATGAACCATTTCTGTAAGAGAGCAGAAGAGATTATTCACTTTAGTAGTATTTTAAATAAGCAGCAATATACCTACTGTGAAACCTGACAAGTACAAATGATATTCATTTATATTTAAACGGTTATGTCATTTCCTGTACTGAGGTGTTTTGTACGGTGACCCAGTAGTGCAAAACGAAATCTCAACAACACAACGAAATTGCCACAGCACAACGCATAGGACTAATTTCATTATTGTGCTAATTTTGCTGTATTGTGACTTGTTTCTGTTGTGTTGTGGCTTGTTTCTTTTGTGCTAATTTCGTTGTTGCAACAAGTTTCTGTTGTGTTGTGGCTTGTTTCCATTGTGTTGTGCTAATTTATTTGTGTTGCGACTTGTTTCCATTGTGTTGTGGCTTGTTTCCATTGTGTTGCGGCTTTCCCCCCTTGTTTTTGTTGTGTTGCAACTTGTTTCCATTGTGTTGTGGCTTCTTTCCATTGTGTTGTGGCTTGTTTTCGTTGTGTTGCGGCTTGTTTCCATTATGTTGTGCTAATTTCATTGTGTTGCGGCATGTTTCTGCTGTATTAGGGCTTGTTTTCGTTGTGTTGTGACTTGTTTCCAATACGTGGTGGCTTGTTTCCATTGTGTTGTGCTAATTTAACTGTGTTGCGGTTTGTTTTCATTGTGTTGTGGATTGTTTCCATTATGTTGTGCTAATTTCATTGTGTTGCGGCATGTTTCCGTTGTATTGTACTAATTTCGTTGTGTTGTGGCTTGTTTCAATTACGTGGTGGCTTGTTTCCGTTATGTTGTGCTAATTTCATTGTGTTGCGGCTCTAGAGGGTTCAAGACTGGTGCGTTTGCTGGCCAGTCAAGCACACCAACACCATGGTCATTTAACCAACTTTTGGTGCTTTTGGCAGTGTGGGCAGGTGCTAAATCCTGCTTGAAAATGAAATCAGCATCTTCAAAAAGCTGGTCAGCAGAAGGAAGCATGAAGTGCTCCAAAATTTCTTGGTAAATGAAATGACATTGCAGATGACATTGCACCCCAAATCATCACAGACTGTGGAAACTTAACACTGGACTTCAAGCAACTTGGGCTATGAGCTTCTCCACCCTTCCTCCAGACTCTAGGACCTTGGTTTCCAAATGAAATACAACATTTGGTCTCATCTGAAAAGAGGACTTTGGACCACTGGGCAACAGTCCAGTTCTTCTTCTCCTTACCCAGGTAAGACGCCTCTGACGTTGTCTGTGGTTCAGGAGTGGCTTAACAAGAGGAATACAACAACTGTAGCCAAATTCCTTGACACGTCTGTGTGTGGTGGCTCTTGATGCCTTGACCCCAGCCTCAGTCCATTCCTTGTGAAGTTCACTCAAATTCTTGAATCGATTTTGCTTGACAATCCTCATAAGGCTGCGGTTCTCTCGGTTGGTTGTGCATCTTTTTCTTTTTTTGTGCTAATTTCGTTGTGTTGCAACACGTTTCTGTTGTGTTGTGTAGCGGCTTGTTTCCGTTGTGTTGTGGCTTGTTTCCATTATGTTCTGCTACTTTCATTGTGTTGCGGCTTGTTTCCGTTGTGTTGGGGCTTGTTTTCGTTGTATTGGGGCTTTTTTCCATTGTGTTGTGCTAATTTTATTGTGTTGCGGCTCGTTTCCATTGTGTTGTGGCTTCTTTCCATCGTGTTGTGTTAATTTCGTTGTTTTGTGGCTTGTTTCCGTTATGTTGTGCTAATTTCATTGTGTTGCGGCATGTTTCTGTTGTATTAGGGCTTGTTTTCGTTGTGTTGTGACTTGTTTCCATTACGTAGTGGCTTGTTTCCATTGTGTTGTGGATTGTTTCCATTATGTTGTGCTAATTTAATTGTGTTGTGGTTTGTTTTCATTGTGTTGTGGATTGTTTCCATTATGTTGTGCTAATTTAACTGTGTTGTGGTTTGTTTTCATTGTGTTGTGGATTGTTTCCATTATGTTGTGCTAATTTTTGCAGCTTGTTTCTGTTGTGTTGCGGCATGTTTCTGTTGTATTGGGGCTTGTTTTCGTTGTGTTGTGACTTGTTTCCATTACGTGGTGGCTTGTTTCCATTGTGTTGTGGATTGTTTTTGTTGTGGCTTGTTTCCATTGTGTTGCAGCTTGTTTCCGTTGTACTGGGGCTTGTTTTCGTTGTGTTGTGACTGGTTTCCATTACGTGGTGGCTTATTTCCATTGTGTTGTGGCTCGTTTTCGTTGTGTTGCGGCTTGTTTCTATTGTGTTGCGGCTTGTTTCTATTGTGTTGCGGCTTGTTTCTATTGTGTTGCGGCTTGTTTCTATTGTGTTGCGGCTTGTTTCCATTGTGTTGCAGCTTGTTTCCGTTGTACTGGGGCTTGTTTTCGTTGTGTTGTGACTGGTTTCCATTACGTGGTGGCTTATTTCCATTGTGTTGTGGCTCGTTTTCGTTGTGTTGCGGCTTGTTTCCGTTGTGTTGTGGCAATTTCATTGTGTTGCGGCTTGTTTCAGTTGTGTGGTGGCAATTTCATTGTGTTGCGGCTTGTTTCCGTTGTGTTGTGGCTGTGTTGCAGCTTGTTTCCGTTGTGTTGTGGCTTGTTTCCATTGTATTGGGGCTTGTTTTCGTTGTGTTGCAGCTTGTTTTCGTTGTGTTGTGATTGTTTACATTACGTGGCGGTTTGTTTCCATTGTGTTATGCTAATTTTGTTGTGTTGCGGCTTGTTTCCGTTGTGTTGTGCACTACTGGGCCACCGTAGTTTTGGGATTAAGATGTATGCTTACTTGAAGTAGGAGGCCAGGAGTCTCGATCTGAGTGAGACGCTTTATGACCTGGAGATTTGCCTCGCGTCTACAAAGAAACAGACTGATTTGAGAACAGAATGTAGATCAGGTGCAAAACCTGCTGTGTGAGAATGGATAAACATTCATTGTACCCTCCTCTCCTGTTTGTGGCGTGTTTCCAGGTCATAGAGGCGATCCATCAGGCTGGCCACACCTTGCTCAAGGGTGTCCAAAGTGTGATGCTGAGGGTCGTGACCTCCAAAGCTGTTCCTCAGACTATGGAGAGCATCTCTTACTAACTGCAGCTCCTCAGCCTATAAGAGACACAATTACATATATCTCTATAGATATAATATAAAATAATTGAGGGAAAAAAAGGCTTCAGGCTTATTTACCCCGTGGTGTGGTTTTGATGCTGTGCCGGGTGGGTGTGAATAGCCGTTGTTTTGCGAGCCAGGAAGCTGAAACAGACGACAGGGCGTCTTTACTTGAAATTTTAAGAAATAATGGAAGCACTAAACATAATCTGCAATGTGTGAAAACAAACCGCTGTGGGGAGAATTGTGTATTATTTATAGGCGTGTTACCTCCTCTGTCGCATGGCTCATTAACTCTTTGAGAATACTCTCCTTGTGCTCCAGCTCCCTCTGCAGGCAAGCCTGAGAAACACACAAACATTCTCATTCACACTGAACTGTTCTATAAAAGCAAGTGCAGAAGCCTTCAGTTACATAATGAGGTAAACAGATTCATTATTAGGGCTCAACAATAAGGATTTTTTTTTTTCTGCTGGGGTGGTTGGGCCTGTACTTGCCCTAGTGACATTTTTACCTGCATACTTTTATATTAAGTTTCAAAAGCATTCACTCTCAATTTAACATATATTTATTGAATACTAGAATACTAAAAATATTTTCTTTATATCTTCTTTATATTTTTATGCATTATATATTATGGATTATTATATATTTATTAAATATTATATATGTATATATATATATATATATATATATATATATACAACCAAACTCAGAGACCATTTTAAAGGCTCAGGAAACCTTTGTAGGTATTTTGAGTTGACTAGCTGATTGGCATGTCACCATATTCTAATTTGTTGAGATAGTGAATTGGTGGGTTTTTGTTAAATGAGAGCCAAAATCATCACAATTAAAAGAGCCAAAGACTTAAACTACTTCAGTCTGTGTGCATTGAATTTATTTAATACACGAGTTTCACAATTTGAGTTGAATTACTGAAATAAATTAACTTTTCCACAACATTCTAATTTATTGAGATGCACCTGTATATAAAACATGAAATACTAAATTTGCAATAATAGCTGTACATTATATAAATTCATAAACAAATTAATAACTATCCTGCATTTCCATTCCCATCATGCAGTTCTCCTTCACAGCTGCTATGCTAGTTGAGAGTTGAGTCTGCAGGGCTGTGTTTGAAGTCGTACCTGCTGGCTGCTGCTGTCTGTCAGCTTGCGCAGTGTCTCATCCAGCTTCAGCTGTTGCTGCTGCAGAAGCCGATCCTTTTGGCCCAGATCTTTCTGCACAGCATAAAGACAGTAAGTTTAAATATATTATAGAAATAGATGTGGTATAACTACCAAAGCTTTATGATGAAAATCAGCATTTGATTAGAAAAAGCATTCTTTAATGTGAGGAATTCTAGAATTTTAAGATATAATCTACTCTTAAATTAAAGCACAACTAGAGTCAAGCTACCCTTTTGAAAAAAAAGGTAGCTACACAACAAGCTACTAATAAAAACTCGTAACAAGACTGAAGCTTAAAAGTAATATATTTCTAAATGTGTAAATATCAGATAATAGTTTATTCATTTAGCAATCAGAACAAATTAATATAATCTTGCATATACAACAAGGATCTCAATTAAGGTTGCAACATAAACATTAATTACCACTAAATAACAATAAAACTAGAAAAAACTATCATTTCTATAAAAACAACTGAAAACACTAATGAACAGTAGTATTAGAATACATACTATATATTGTGGAAAAATGTTTGTAATAAACATTATTATACTTTGCAAAACAAGACATGCCTTATATTCGCTAAGAAGCCTATTCCGCTCCTCTAGCTTCCTCTGTAGCTCGGCCTAAGAAAAAAATATACACACATAATAATTGACAACTGGTCACAGATATGGTATAACTGAAATAAAATTAATATGCATAGCATAAAAACAAAAATGTCAGGTCTCAGTTGCATGCGCTCACATTTTGTCCCGCCAGCTCATCTTTGGCCATACTGGTGCGCAGGAGTTCCTGTTTGAGCTGCAGGACTGAGGACTCCTGCACAGCCATACGCTGCTGAAGAGCATCCTGAGTGATGACAAAGCACAGTCAATTAAACTAAACTCGCATATCTAACTTGTTCTTCTCTATATCAGTCTGAGACTAATTGAATTCCTAGTAATGCGAGTGTGAGGGTCTTATTTTATAGGCATGTGGAGTTTGGAGGTATGCAAGACTTACTTTCACCCCCTGCAGGTTGCGAGCCTCCTGTTTGAACCTCAATAGCTCCCTCTGCATGTAAATATAATATAAATAAACAAAATAACTCCAGAGACTTTACTGCATAGATTGGTTTAAAAAAACAACAACAGGACTTGACAAGATCAGCACATAAATAAGTGACTACAAAGTAAGTATAAAGTAGTCAAACGAACTAAAATGATACTCAAAAATACATTAATACAGTATAGGAGTCTCTTATGTTGCATTTACTACAAAAATACAGTAAAAAATTTAATATCATGAAATAATATTACAATTCAAAATATGTTTTCTATTTTAATATGTTATATTTAAAATATTTACATGTATAAATTTATATTGATATAAATTATATCATATATAAATATATTTAATATATAAACGTAACATTTTTCTTAAATATATACATGCATGTGTGTTTATTTATGTATACATAATAAATATACACAGTACACACACACATATGTAAACAAAAAACTTTTATTTTGGATGCAATTAATCGCGATTAATCGTCTGACAGCACTAATATATACAGTATATATACATATATATATATATATATATATATGTGTAATATTTATATTACACATATTGTTGGATTTATTTATCCTGCTGCAAAAACTAAATCCTGTATAAATATCTTGCCACACTCAATAAATGTACTGAAACTGAAACAGCCCAGAACAAAAATACCCACCTTTAGTTCTTGACTCTCCTCCATGCTTTGGTCCCTGCTGCAAAAACTAAATCCTGTATAAATATCTTGCCACACTCAATAAATGTACAAAACTGAAACAGCCCAGAACAAAAATACCCACCTTTAGTTCTTGACTCTCCTCCATGCTTTGGTCCAGGCGACTTCGTATTACAACCTGTAGCACCACAACAGAAGGTTTTTGCTACTTCAAAACAAAACCACCATAACTACAGCACACACTACACTAAATACAGAAAGAACTAGTTTACCCGACAACCTAGAAAAGAAACGGAAGAGAGAAACAGACACTGTAGAAGAGAAGGAGAGAAATGCTGGATCCCTGCATCTCTCCCACAAACAAAGCAAAGTCCACCGTGAGAGTAACATGATCTGCCCTGACAGAGCTTAGTGAAAGAGCAGGAGAGAATGAGAGAGACGGGGGGAGGGAGGGGCATAGGAAGACACATATTATCATGAGGGAGGGATATGCAGGATCCGGAAGAAAAGAGGCCAATTTGGGGTAAAACACAATCGGGACAGAAATAAAGATACACACCAGTTGCTGCTCCGCATTTTCAACTCCCTCACCAAGACTGAGCGACACCTCCTGCTCATCCTCGGGTAATGAACCATGGAGAAGGAGAGCCTATAAAACACACAAAAACATCTGTTATAAGCCTCTAGAAGCAATTCAAACTAAATTAGAAGATGATATATGTTAGTGTCACCTGTAGGCTAGACACCATTTTCCGCGCCTCCTGCATCTCCCTCTCCAGCTGCTCCTGCTGCTCACACAGTTTGTCCTCCCAGGTGCAGCCACCAGCTAGACCATCATGCCCCGAGACAATGGCCTGGTCACACAGGCCCAATTTCACTGTGTCCTCTAATGGCAAACCGAGATTGAACATGACAGTTTTATGTGGCTGAGACCATCAATGTCCAACTGACTGATTGAAAGGAATCAATACCTGACTTAATTGTTTTCTCCCTGGACAAGGTGTCTAATAGTCCTGCCTTCACGTCTGATAGGCTGACGGAGTCTTTGGAAGTGTGGGTGGGGCTTGATGAACTGAGGCTGTGGAAATAATACAAAAACATACAGTTACTGATATATGGCTAAACATTACAGTCCATGTCAACTTTTGATTAGCACATGGCTTTTTATTGTACTGTTTTTTTTTTTTTTTACATTTTATATACATATTAGATCTACTTTTTTTCTCATGAATTAAATTATATTTATTGATGTATTAATGTAGAGCTAATAAAGTCAAATTGTGTCTAACACATGGGTTTCTATGAAACTGTATGTGTGTGTGTGTGTATATATATATATATATATATATAAATAACCATTTATTTTTCATTAATTTAATTTAATTGTTTCTGGCTCATTCTAACAGTAGATTTTAAATGTGCTTTATAAATAAATTATTTGATTTTATGGAAAATAATTACTAATCCATACAAAACACTTACAGGAACAATTTGCTAAAAAAAAGGGTCATTATTTACTTACCCTCATGTTGTTCCAAACCTGTATGACTTTATATAAGATGACTTAATTTAAGATATTTTGAAGAATGTTTACACTGTTTTGTTCAACAACACAACACATGAAGTGACCTCAGGCTTTAAAACACAAAAACAAAACAAATAAATAAATAAATAAAAATAAAATAAAATAAGTTCAATTAAAATAACTAACCAAACAATTGCATAAAATTGTCATAAAAGTAGTCCATATACTCTATTTCAGGTCACAGACTGAAAAAGGTTATGTCTTGTGTAGGAAAAGTGCCGCGTACACACTCTTCTATAAGTCTGGAACAACATGAGGCTGATTAAATGATGAGAGAAAGTTCATTTTCGTTTGAACACCCCTTTAAATTAATTCCACGCATTGCATAATTATCATGTTGGTGTTTCAAGAGCGAGTTAGAATACCACAAAGACATTCTTTTGTTGTTCATGTTTTTCAGGTGCTGCATCTGGTTTCTCAGAAAGGCAGAGATAGATAAAAATAAACAGTCCTGAAGCAAAGGAGGAAAGTGCCTTTTAAAACCAGTTGCCATGGAGACCCTTTGCAGATATGAAGAGCCAAGTCTGTCAGGATCAGCTCTTGTGTTTGATCTGATGCCCTATCAATAATGCACAGTTAATCCGTTTCAAAGGCACAAGATCATGAGCCAATGTCTTGCATGCATGAAAATTATAACACCTTCAGTTTGAAATATGCAATACAGCGTTTCTGTATCGGTGTCAAACATATGTTCTTAAATATAGAGTATTAAAAATACAGGCTCTTCAATGACTCATTTGCTTAAAAAAAACTAAAATACATTGTAAAAGCAAATAACATGAACTGAGGTTTAATTCAAGTCTTCTGAGGGGACACGGTTGTTTTACGTAAAGAAAAGATTTAATTTAGTTTTTTTTTCTCACACATGAACATTGATCAACACACTATAAAGAGCACACAAAATATGGTAAAATTAGGGGTGCAAAAAGGTGCAAATTTTCCTGAAATTTGGGAAAACTTTGGAAAGATTCTGGAAATTTTCCACCCCTTTGCAACCCTAAGTTAAACAGAAACTATACCATACCTCTGCATCAAATAAGCATTTGAGTTTCCATTTTCCAAGTGTCCAAGTTTCGGATTAATGGACTTTCAATCGAGGGACAGAAATTTCCTTATGTTTCATGAAATATATCTTCATCTGTGGTTCATGGGTTTGGAATTACATGAGACTGAGTAATTGATGACAATTTTTATATTTTGGGTGAACTAACGCTTTAACATTACACTTAAAATTCCAGATCAGTGTACTGGCTTCAATAAACACAGCCATAGATGGTCTGAAAAACTAGAAGATAAGAGAAGTTGTTTGTAGCATCAGATTGTAAAACAAATTCCAGTCATTTCGATTGAAATCCATGCAATCAGTGTTTTGTGTGAAGCGAAAAATTCCCCATGCAGATTTTGCTCATATTCAATTTGATCACTGACCAACAGAAAGCTGCTTGGTTTGAAAGTGACTTCTGTGTGAAAAGTCACTATTGACAATGGAAAATATTTTTTCCCCCAAACGAAATTTAGATAAAGTGCACCTTAACATGATATTTATTTGTAAGAAGGAAATTGTGAGAACTATGAATAGAGAGTACATTTCTGTCAGTTTCAGTTTTCCACATGCATTAGCCTAGTGGAAGAGTGAAGAAACTCAGCTCATGATGGGTCAATCCAAGTGCAGACCTGTCTGTGAAGGGACAGCAAAAGCTTGCAGCTCCAACAACCTCACTCTTTCTCAGTCTGCTATCTTGATGCATGCAAATGTGAACCCTCCCACATCAATTGACCTCCAATTCGAGTCACAAAAATAAAAGGACAGTCCTGCACCCTTCGACACAAATATACTCTAAATGATCTCTATGAAGAATTTCAGTCAGGTTTCAGGCCCCAACATAGCACAGAAACTGCACTTGTTAAAATTACAAATGACTTGCTTCTTGCGTCAGACCAAGGCTGTATCTCATTGCTAGTTTTACTTGATCTTAGTGCTGCGTTCGACACTATAGATCATGACATACTCATAGATCGATTACAAAACTATACAGGTATTCAAGAGAGATAGATAAAAATAAACAGTCCTGAAGCAAAGGAGGAAAGTGCCTTTTAAAACCAGTTGCCATGGAGACCCTTTGCAGATATGAAGAGCCAAGTCTGTCAGGATCAGCTCTTGTGTTTGATCTGATGCCCTATCAATAATGCACAGTTAATCCGTTTCAAAGGCACAAGATCATGAGCCAATGTCTTGCATGCATGAAAATTATAACACCTTCAGTTTGAAATATGCAATACAGCGTTTCTGTATCGGTGTCAAACATATGTTCTTAAATATAGAGTATTAAAAATACAGGCTCTTCAATGACTCATTTGCTTTAAAAAAACTAAAATACATTGTAAAAGCAAATAACATGAACTGAGGTTTAATTCAAGTCTTCTGAGGGGACACAGTTGTTTTACGTAAAGAAAAGATTTAATTTAGTTTTTTTTTCTCACACATGAACATTGATCAACACACTATAAAGAGCACACAAAATATGGTAAAATTAGGGGTGCAAAAAGGTGCAAATTTTCCTGAAATTTGGGAAAACTTTGGAAAGATTCTGGAAATTTTCCACCCCTTTGCAACCCTAAGTTAAACAGAAACTATACCATACCTCTGCATCAAATAAGCATTTGAGTTTCCATTTTCCAAGTTTCGGATTAATGGACTTTCAATCGAGGGACAGAAATTTCCTTATGTTTCATGAAATATATCTTCATCTGTGGTTCATGGGTTTGGAATTACATGAGACTGAGTAATTGATGACAATTTTTATATTTTGGGTGAACTAACGCTTTAACATTACACTTAAAATTCCAGATCAGTGTACTGGCTTCAATAAACACAGCCATAGATGGTCTGAAAAACTAGAAGATAAGAGAAGTTGTTTGTAGCATCAGATTGTAAAACAAATTCCAGTCATTTCGATTGAAATCCATGCAATCAGTGTTTTGTGTGAAGCGAAAAATTCCCCATGCAGATTTTGCTCATATTCAATTTGATCACTGACCAACAGAAAGCTGCTTGGTTTGAAAGTGACTTCTGTGTGAAAAGTCACTATTGACAATGGAAAATATTTTTTCCCCCAAACGAAATTTAGATAAAGTGCACCTTAACATGATATTTATTTGTAAGAAGGAAATTGTGAGAACTATGAATAGAGAGTACATTTCTGTCAGTTTCAGTTTTCCACATGCATTAGCCTAGTGGAAGAGTGAAGAAACTCAGCTCATGATGGGTCAATCCAAGTGCAGACCTGTCTGTGAAGGGACAGCAAAAGCTTGCAGCTCCAACAACCTCACTCTTTCTCAGTCTGCTATCTTGATGCATGCAAATGTGAACCCTCCCACATCAATTGACCTCCAATTCGAGTCACAAAAATAAAAGGACAGTCCTGCACCCTTCGACACAAATATACTCTAAATGATCTCTATGAAGAATTTCAGTCAGGTTTCAGGCCCCAACATAGCACAGAAACTGCACTTGTTAAAATTACAAATGACTTGCTTCTTGCGTCAGACCAAGGCTGTATCTCATTGCTAGTTTTACTTGATCTTAGTGCTGCGTTCGACACTATAGATCATGACATACTCATAGATCGATTACAAAACTATACAGGTATTCAAGGGCAGGCTTTAAGATGGTTTAGATCCTACCTGTCCGATCACTACCACCTTGTTCATTTAAATGGGGAGTCATCTCAATTATCACCAGTAAAATATGGAGTGCCACAAGAATTTTCGATATACATGTTGCCCCTTGGTAATATTATTAGAAAATACAGGATTAGTTTCCACTGTTATGCCGATGATACTCAACTATATATCTCAACAAGACCAGATGAAATTATCTAAGCTAACAGAATGTGTTAAAATGTAAAAGATTGGATGACCAATCATTTTAAATTATTAAATTCGGATAAGACCGAGATATTACTTATTGGACCAAAAGACAGTACACAGAATCTCGTGGATTACAATTTGCAACTAGACGGATGAACGGTTACTTCCTCTACAGTAAAAAATCTGGGTGTTATATTAGATAGCAACTTGTCTTTAGAAAATCATATTTCCCATGTTACAAAAACAGCATTCTTCCATCTTAGAAACATTGCCAAATTACGAAACATGTTACCTGTTTCTGATGCAGAAAAGCTAGTTCATGCATTCATGACCTCTAGACTGGACTACTGTAATGCACTGCTAGCTGGTTGTCCTGCATCTTCAATAAACAAGCTACAGATAGTCCAAAATGCAGCAGCTAGAGTCCATACCAGGTCAAGAAAATATGATCATATTACACCAATTTTACAGTCTCTGCACTGGCTACCTATTAAGTTCCGTATCAGTTACAAAATATTATTACTTGCCTATAAAGCCCTTAATGGGTTAGCTCCTGCATACCTAACTAGTCTTCTGCCACGCTACAATCCATCACGGTCCCTAAGGTCGCAAAACTCTGGACTTTTGGTAGTATCTAGGATAGCAAAGTCCACTAAAGGCGGTAGAGCTTTTTCGCATTTGGCTCTCAAACTCTGGAATGGCCTTCCTGATAAAATTCTGGGTTCAGACACACTCTCTCTGTTTAAATCTAGATTAAAGACACATCTCTTTGGCCAAGCATTCAAATAATGCATCTCATAATCTTGTACTGCAGTTATATCTGATTAAATGCACATTATTATTCTTTAGTTTGGGTTAAACAAATCAATTTTGCTTGGTTGGAACAGCAGCTACATTAATCATGTCTCTATTTGTTTCTCTGTTTTTTGCCACGGGATGTCACTAGGATTTACACAAGCTTCAGTCTGGATCCAGAACACCTGAGAAGAGATGATGCCAACCCCTCAGAGGACCTCAGATGATGCCAACCCTGAAACAACATACAGAACTACCACATTTTGCTATAAGCTTGATTGCATCATATAATAATTGCTGTTAATAGTGTTCATCGTCTGTTTTATTATGTCTTAAATTGATTTTTCCGTACATTTCTGCCATATGTACATTAACTAACAGTCACCACTGATAAGCTACCACTAAATATTGTAGAAACTTAATTTGCTGTAAAGTTGCTTTGCAATGATTTGTATCGTGAAAAGCACTGTACAAATAAACTTGACTTGACTTGACCTTCAGATTAGATAGAATGTGACAATGCTGTCATAATGAATACTGGACTTATATATTGGGGAATAAATCCCATCCATCTCATTGGTTCCATTCAGTTACAGTGACATTTCCACCAACACATAGAGCGAATGGATCCCGCTTGGGTGACCTTTGGAGGATTCATGTTTATTTTCAGAGAGATTAAGGCCCGGGGTGCTCCATGCCAATTTTCATTGTGTGGATCTGGTGCAGTGCCTCAACCCCCCCCCCCCCCCCCAAAAAAAACCGGCCCAGCATATAATTTCTGGACATCTACAAACATTTTTGAGCTCTGTACATGATTTGTGTTCTATGTGATGGATGAAGACAAAATGCCAAGGCTGATCTGCTTTGTCGTTTTAACAAAGCAACAATGCTTCTTCTCGAAAGAAACAGAGCGCTTGTTGTTGTCTTTTTTTCTGTTGAGTGTGTATGTTGTGCTGGATCTCATTGTCCTAATCCAGGCTGCGGAGAGCAGAGATCATGAAAGAGACAGCCCGTCGCACTCCACATTACTCTCTTTGTTTTATTTTTCTCACGTTGTGGGGAGGGGGAATTGAGGGGACTCTTCTCTTTCAAAACCAAATCCAGACCCCCTCCTGTTTGTGACCCGCACAGACCCTAAAGACCCTCACTTATTCATTTCAGTTTCCACCATTTCATTCTTCTTTCAGTGCTGCGTTTGCCAAAGAAAAACATCACAATTAATAAATGGACACCGAGTGAACTGAAACTCATGATCTAAGCTAAACTGGAAAAACCCCTCACAATTTATTAAGAGTTTTGTACTGATCTTTGAACCACTGGTCTAAAAACAAGACTCTATAAACAATGTGCATATTGATGTGAAAGCTACTCCAACATACAACATAAGACTTAAAGCAGAGGGTTTATTAAAAAGAGAGTACCAACAAGCAAAAAATTCATTCTAGGGTGGTTGGGCGTTGCTAAGTGTCTGTTAAGGTGCTTTTTAGTGTGTAGCTGTGTGGTTTTTAAGGCTTCTAGGGTAGTTGTTTACTGGCCCATCTCCACATTTCTACAAAATTCTGATCCCTAGATTTGACTCAAGTCATTCTAACGTACATTACTGTTCAAAAGTATGGGGTCAGTATGATGTTTTTTTTTTTAAAAGAAATTATTTTATTCAACAAATAAATGCAGCCTTGGTGAGCATAAGAGACTGTAACATTAACATAAAAAAATAAAAATAAAATAAAAATACCAATCCCCAATATTTTCACCCATTTACCTGAGCCAGGTAAAGTAAGGATGCACAAATCAAGATGGCTGATAACCAAAATATTTCTGATAATAAAATACTATATTTTGTAAATAATAATTTTAAATGCTACTAGTGACTTTACATAAATCATTGTAACATGAAAAATTGATATTAATTTGCGATTTGAAAAAGATTACATATTTAACTGTTATTAAATCATTAGTTTTTTTTTAGAGATTCATTCAAATGAGTGTTAGATGACAGTGAAGGTAATCTATATGTAAAATTAGCATAATTAAATATGCAATCCGAGGCAAAACAGGTACATTTTAAAATATGGTACCAATATATTGCGCATCCTTTAAAGTCCAGAGCTGGTTACACATGGATGTTTAATAAAAGTATGATCAAGAGAAATGACGAAGCTTAGCAAGCACCACGAACAAGACACTTAAAGAAATAGTTTACCTTGAAAATGAAAATTATGTCATCATTTACTCACCCTCATGTCATTCCAAATCTATATGACTTTCTTTCTTATGTTGAACATAACAGAAGATATTTTGAAGAATGCTGGTAATCAAACAGTTGATGGTCCCCATTGATTTCCATAGTATTTCTTTCCCTACTATGGAAGTCAGTGGGGACCAACAACTGTGGTTCTTCAAAATTCTTCAAAATATCTTCTTATGCGTTCAACATTACAAAGAAACTTAAACAGGTTTGGAACGACATGAGGGAAAGTAAATGATGACAGAATTTTCATTTTCGAGGAAACCTATTCCTTTGAGGCCTGTTCACACCAAGAATGATAACTATAAAGATAACCACCGCAAAACGATAACTATATTAACGTCCACACAAACATTTTAAATGCTCAAGCTCTTTAAAGTAGAATGGATTCTGATTGTCAGTGTTTTTAACATACATCAGCTGGAAAAAAGAATCATTCTGAAAGTGATTCCAAAGATATCGTTCCCCTGTGCTATTATATTTGTGGTGTAGACTTCCCTATTCTCACAGAATTAGAATTATTAAAACTTCATAGTTATCATTTTAGTTATTGTCTCTTGGTGTAACTAGCTGCCCAGTGGACATTAAATCTACCACATTCAGCACTGTACAGCTAAGGCATTTCAAATGGCCTTGAAGTGTACAATATCAGCAATTGCTGTTGCTGAAAACATCCTTTATTCATAGCAAAGATGGATGGAAAACGACAGCTAGAGAATGACTGACTGATTCCACAGGGATGGAATCAAAGCGAATCCACAAAGCATTCCTCTAGTTATAAATAAAGATCCGCTATGGCTGTTTTCTCTGGATGAAACACGAGCCTGTGCTAAGATCCTTCCTATGCAAAGTGTTCTCACCATTCTTTTTGAAATGCAAAACAAAAAGAAACAAGTAAAACGTGCTCCATTTTTCATAAGCTACTGCAGCATGCACTGACTGGGTTTTATATAACCACTGATTGAATGCAATGGGAACATACAGAACTGTTGCTGTATGGTGAAGCCTGATCTGATGATTCAGTCTGGCTTCAGAATCCCAGCAGTAAACCCAATAATCTCTTTAACAGAGCTCGCGGTGGTCCTCCCAAAACATCTTCTCCCCTGATAAATATTACTGGATCTCAGAACCGTTTCTCACATCTTCCACACACTCGCATATCAAACCGCAAAAATGACCAACAGGTGGTCCAACGCAAATAAACATGTTCTGCTCTGAGATTCTCACACGAGATTATTCAGTCTGAAGGGTCATTAGATAATTCTCATGAGAGCTCATCAGATGCCTGTCACAAACCCAGGAGTCATTTGGTGGGATGGCAGGAAGCTCATTAAAGTGTATTTATGCTCCAGCGTCAGTAATTTGGCAAAGAAGCCAGTGTTATTTAAAGAAAAAGGTCTGCAGAAGCAAAACGTCAACATAACGGAAATTCTCGGCTGCCAGGGTGAGAGTTCGGAAAAGGCAGAGCAGACATATCCTGCATTCTTTGCACTGTCATAAGGAAAACAAACTGCTTTACAACAAAACATTCTTCCAATATTTCTTGTCAAATCCACATGCATTCAAGGCACTTCAAAGTGAAATATTGTGCTGTATGTCAACGATGCCAATGACACCAAATTGGATCCTAAAGCACAGCACAGGTGGCACTGACATACAGAACATGATTCAAAATCTTGTATGTGAGCTAGAGAAAAGTAAACTGGGTCAGATCCTCTAAAGAAGTCACAGCTGTCTTTCACAGCCAGACAATAACAAACACAGGCGCATTCTAATTGACAACCATTAAATCGCTGGAAGTCAGTAAGTCGCTGTCCTGATGGCTTTAAGTAGACATTCCTGCTGAATCGGCGAATCATGTGTTTGCTAAGAATTTGCATAAAGTTGAACCCTTCACAATATTATCACATCGTCAATGGTTTATGTAGCTCACATCACCTCAGTCTGCCAACTCTCCTTCTAATAAACGAATTCTGATAGCTTTGTTTTGCTGAATGACTGTCAATGTGAAACGTTTACTGAGAAGCCCCAAAAAGTATAGGACGGCATCAGAAAAGTGAATCAGAGTGAATCTATAGGATTCAAACTTATATATATAGAAAAAAATGCTAAAAAATACTTGTAAACTTGCTTGTCATAGAATTAGCAATTGTTAAAGAGTTTATTAAAGGGATAATTTACCCCAAAAATGACAATTCTGTCATCATTTACTCCCCATGTTGTTACAAACCTGTATTCTGCAGAACACGAAAGAAGATATATGTAACACATTTGAGATATTTTAGAAAATCTTTTGGAAGATAATGTGGTAACCAAACAGTGTTTTGACCATTGACTTCTATTGTATGGACAAAAACAGAGACATCTAAAAGCATCTTCATGTCCCACAGAAGAAAAAATTCAACAAGTATTTTGGAACGACATAAGGATGACAGAATTTTCCATTTTAAGTGAACTATTCCTTTAAAACATCACAAATATGCTTTGATATAATCTTACCATTTGATTTGTTTGGCTCCCATTTTGGCACTAGTGTTTCTAGCCCTCTGCACCACGTTTATTCATCCATAGACCATAAGGAAGTCTAGACATCAGCATCGTTCTTACAAACAACTTCTTTAGAGTCCTGTCTCAGCATGCAGTGTCTACAGCATTGCCACTCGTTTGCTAACTAGCTCCTCTTAATCACCATACTTGGAACTGACAGTGGATCCTATCTGTGAGTTCAAAGCCTCTTCAGATGCACCCGATGTTGTCCATATGGAAATCCTGTTTTCAATCCATCCACGGTGACAGGAGAGAGCGGTACTGCTCTGTCACCAAGGCAGCTGCATCCTACTCCCCTCCTCTCCTTCTCTCTCCGGCTGGGAGTTGGGCTAATTATTCTACTCTTTTCAGTTCAACCTGTTCACAGACGACTCCTTCACTTCATAAAGCTCTTCATCACCGAGATCTGTGTGTCCCTGTCTAGTTCTTGCGCTCCCACCCTTCCTCACTAGCTCCTCTTTTTCTGTGTGGAGATGTTAGACTCAGTCCGGCCTTCCTCCGTTTACCCTCCCCCTCCAGCCCTCCCTCTATTCCGTCTTCTCTCTGTGTCCTGCCTCTCTCCCCATCTGTTAGGACTGGTATTTTGACAGAGGGGGAGCTGGTACGGGACTCTCCGGCTTGTAGGTGGGCACAGATCTGCTCTGGACAGTTTGCTACAGCATAGAATGCACTTCTGATTTCTGAACTTTTTGCTATAAAATTGCTAATTACATAGGATTAGCTAACATAACATTGTGTATGTGCTTCAAAAGTTTGGGGTAAAATTTTTAAAGTGTTTTTGAAAGAAGTCTTATGCTCACCCAGGCTACATTGATTGCTTAAAAATGTGCAATCTAATAATAATTTTAGTAACAAAAATATTTTGATGCATTACTACAATTTCAAATAACTGTTTTCCTTTTTAATATATTTTAAAATGTAATTTATTCCTGTGATGCCAAATCAGCAGCCATTTCTCCAGTCTTCAGTGTCACATGAATTTCAGAAATCATTCTAAGCTAATTTGGTGCTGAGGAAATAATTTTGAAAACAGCTGCTGCTTAATATTTTTGTGAAAACCACAATATATTTTTACAATTACTAAATAAATTTCGAAAGAGCAGTAATTTCTTGTCTTTACTGTCACTTTTGCTCTTTTGCACAAATCAATGCCTCTTTCCTGAATAAATGGGGCTGAATAAAAAGTTTTTCTTTCACAGGGGATGGGAATTATTTTTGGCAGTGGCTATTTGCACTAAGTGTAAATAGCGATAGATGCTATTTACACTAAGTGCAAATAGCAGTATTTTTAACGATATGCTATTTACAATAAGTGCAAATAGCTATAGAATCTATTTACACCATGTTAAAGGGTCATATGATGCAATTTCAAGTTTTCCTTTCTCTTTGGAGTGTTACAAGCTGTTTGTGAATAGATAAGATCCCTAAAGTAGCAAAGACTAAAATCTCAAACCCAAAGAGATATTCTTAATAAAAGTTAAGACTTGTCCACGCCCTCCTAAAACGCCTCGTTTAAACACGCCCCCACATGTCTACATCACTGTGTGGGAAGATTTGCATAACACCGCCACAAATCAATGCCTCTTTCCTGAATAAATGGGGCTGAATAAAAAGTTTTTCTTTCACAGGGGATGGGAATTATTTTTGGCAGTGGCTATTTGCACTAAGTGTAAATAGCGATAGATGCTATTTACACAGTGCAAATAGCAGTATTTTTAACGATATGCTATTTACAATAAGTGCAAATAGCTATAGAATCTATTTACACCATGTTAAAGGGTCATATGATGCAATTTCAAGTTTTCCTTTCTCTTTGGAGTGTTACAAGCTGTTTGTGAATAGATAAGATCCCTAAAGTAGCAAAGACTAAAATCTCAAACCCAAAGAGATATTCTTAATAAAAGTTAAGACTTGTCCACGCCCTCCTAAAACGCCTCGTTTAAACACGCCCCCACATGTCTACATCACTGTGTGGGAAGATTTGCATAACACCGCCCAAATGTTCACGCAAAGAAAGAAGGTGTAACTTTTATTCTCGCAGTAGTATTGTTGCCGCCGCCGCCATGTCGTGAAGACGCTGTGTGTTTCGTTATGAAAGCGAAACTGCTTTGTTTGGCCTTCCAAAAGAGGACACAACTTGAAAACACTGGTTAATTTGTATTTCCAACACTGTTCCAGAACAGTTCAACCCAAATATTCAGATGTGTGCAGCGCATTTTGCGGAGGATGAGGACTGTTTCCTGGGAGAGTAACCTACAATGCCGGCTGTTTCTATAAAGTGGGGCAATTCCAACTTTGCAAAGACAGTCTGGCGCTTCTGACTCACAGCCTGCAAGTACGTTTTCATATTTAAAGAATTTGCCACTGATGATTCAAACGCAAGTTTTGAGCAGTGTAGAGTAGCGCTTGTTGTTTGTCGTTTCTCCGATCACAAATGCAGACATGGTTTATGTTTACGCGGTGCGATACACAACGCAACGCGTAAAAAGACAGTATAAGCCATTATAATCAGTAATTATGTCCCCTCTGGATGCAACAAATGCCTCGTTTATAATGGGTTTTCATGTTTTTGTCTCGTCGCGCCAGGACACGGCATCACAGTATGGTAAGTAAGGGCGTAACATTTCCGTCACACGCTTAAGGTATTCGGCCAATCATAACGCACTGGATAGCTGGCCAATCAGAGCACAACTCGCTTTTCAGACCGATGAGCTTTGAAAAAATCGACGAGCTTCAGAAAGGCGGGGCATAGAGGAGAAACAATAATGTACAGTATGTGGAAAATAATGTGTTTTTTTAACCTTAAAATAAACACATTGCATTACACCAAATACACAAAATAATGTTCTTTTTAGCAACGTCATATGACCCCTTTAAAACAGCAAGATTTTCTGCTATTTACTACTTATTGCAAATAGTAGCAATTATCTGCACATCAGTATTGTAGTACATTATAAAACAGTACACAATAATGTATTGAGTGTAAATTATAATTTTAAAACAAATTATTAAATGGATGCCACCTTATTGGGACAATAAAGCTCTCCCTGCACCTACCCTATCCGAAACTTTATTTTCAACTTGATCATTTCCTTCATTTTCATTTAAAATAAATGCCTTTCCGATGCGGTATGAGATTTGAAAAGGGAGAAAAAAAAAGTTCGGCAAAAGGCGGGTTCGAACTCGGGTCGTCAAAAAGCATGCGCCTTACCATCTACTACGCCACTGAAACTGACGTGCGAGGAGTGTCTTTTTTCAGTGTTGACTATTCCAATCAGACGTTGGTGGGCGGAGTTAGTGTAAATAGCCTCTGCAAACAAGGCGGGCTATTTGCACTTGGTGTAAATAGACACTCCAATTATTTTTTGCCCATATTAGCCAATACTATTTAATTATGGCAATTTAGATGTGCACTTAAACATTTATACATATTGTTTTACTAAAAATTCACACAGTATTTGAGAAAATTTGTGTATTGTCCATTGATTGGGCTGCTAGTAGATTTTATAAATGATTCACAGGAGAGCAGACACAGATCAGCGTAGCTCATATATTTGCCTGTCACTACTCTTTATTAAATAGTACTGTGAAAAGATAATGGAATAGTACTGTGGTAAAGTGAAGAGAATATGATCGTGACATTGTGTAATGAGTGTCACTCACGTAAGCTCATGTCGAGCCAGAATATTACCACTGCAACACCTCTGAGAAAGGAAATCTAAAATGATATCTGCAGAAACCAATAAAAATATGCACAATGCAAGCAAAAAGCTGTCAATTATGGCAGAAAAATCAGTTCTGTGCAGATGGACTGCAGAGGTATCAGAAATACCAACCTCATAAGAAAATAAAGAAGCTGAGAACCACTATTTTGATATTTTCAGTGGTTCTCCTTACAATCTACAACCCTAATTCCAGAAAAGTTGGGACGTTGTGTAAAAATCCAATAAAATCAAGAATCTGTGATTTGTTAATTCTCTTTAACTTTTATTTAATTGACAAAAGTACAATGAAAAGATTTCCAGAGTTTTCACTGACCAACGTAAATGTATTTTGTAAATATGAAAAAATTTTGATGGCTGCAACACACTCCAAAAAAGTTGGAAGAGAGGCAAAATAAAAGTGAATAGGTTATAGAATATCCACGTTAAACGGTTTTGAAACAATTCACAGTAAGCAGGTGAATTGGTAATAGGTCAAGGTATCATGTTTGGGTATAAAAGGAGCATCCAGATCCAGCTAGATCATGGCTCATCACTTTGTGTCAAATTTCATGAGAGAAGTGTCTAACAAATCAAAAATCACTTTTCGCAATGCAAAATTGCAAAGAATTTAGCTCTTTCACCAACTACCACACGTAATATTGTAAAAAGATTCAGGGAATCCAGAGAAATCACAGTACATGTAGGGCAAGGCAGGACACCTCAGTTGAATGTGCTTGACCTTTGAGCCCTCAGATGGCATTGCATAAGAAACCATCATGCTGCATTAAATATAGCCACATGGGCTCAGGAGTACTTCAGAAAACTGCTGTCACTTAACACAGCCTGCTGCTGCATCAAGAAATGCAACTTGAATCTCTGTGATGCTGCCGGGTTGTCTGGGCCAGAGCTCATCTCAGATAGTCAAAAAGACGGTGGAAATGTATGCTGTGTTCAGATGAGTCCACGTTTCAAAAAATGGATTTCGAGTTCTCAGTCCCAAAGACCAAAGGGACCATTCAGACTTTCATCAGTGACTGAAGCAAAAGCAAACGTCTGTCATGGTATGGGAGTGCAGCAGAGCAAACGGCATGGGTGACTGGCTTATGTGCGAAGGTACTATTGACATGGAGGCATATATTGGAATTGTACAGAGAAATATACTTCCATCAATGATGTCTTTAATGGGAAGTCCATGGTTATTAGATCAAGACAATGCCAGCTCTCATTCTGCATGTGCTACAACAGCGTCGTAGACTCCGGGTGAATGTGCTAAACTGGCCTACCTGCAGTCCAGATCTGTCTCCGATTAAAAATGAATGACCAGTCATGAAAAGGAGAATCACAGACTGCTGAGCATCTGAAGTCTTTTGAGTGTAAATTATAATTTTAAAACAAATTATTAAATGGATGCCACCTTATTGGGACAATAAAGCTCTCCCTGCACCTACCCTATCCGAAACTTTATTTTCAACTTGATCATTTCCTTCATTTTCATTTAAAATAAATGCCTTTCCGATGCGGTATGAGATTTGAAAAGGGAGAAAAAAAAAGTTCGGCAAAAGGCGGGTTCGAACTCGGGTCGTCAAAAAGCATGCGCCTTACCATCTACTACGCCACTGAAACTGACGTGCGATGAGTGTCTTTTTTCAGTGTTGACTATTCCAATCAGACGTTGGTGGGCGGAGTTAGTGTAAATAGCCTCTGCAAACAAGGCGGGCTATTTGCACTTGGTGTAAATAGACACTCCAATTATTTTTTGCCCATATTAGCCAATACTATTTAATTATGGCAATTTAGATGTGCACTTAAACATTTATACATATTGTTTTACTAAAAATTCACACAGTATTTGAGAAAATTTGTGTATTGTCCATTGATTGGGCTGCTAGTAGATTTTATAAATGATTCACAGGAGAGCAGACACAGATCAGCGTAGCTCATATATTTGCCTGTCACTACTCTTTATTAAATAGTACTGTGAAAAGATAATGGAATAGTACTGTGGTAAAGTGAAGAGAATATGATCGTGACATTGTGTAACGAGTGTCACTCACGTAAGCTCATGTCGAGCCAGAATATTACCACTGCAACACCTCTGAGAAAGGAAATCTAAAATGATCTCTGCAGAAACCAATAAAAATATGCACAATGCAAGCAAAAAGCTGTCAATTATGGCAGAAAAATCAGTTCTGTGCAGATGGACTGCAGAGGTATCAGAAATACCAACCTCATAAGAAAATAAAGAAGCTGAGAACCACTATTTTGATATTTTCAGTGGTTCTCCTTACAATCTACAACCCTAATTCCAGAAAAGTTGGGACGTTGTGTAAAAATCCAATAAAATCAAGAATCTGTGATTTGTTAATTCTCTTTAACTTTTATTTAATTGACAAAAGTACAATGAAAAGATTTCCAGAGTTTTCACTGACCAACGTAAATGTATTTTGTAAATATGAAAAAATTTTGATGGCTGCAACACACTCCAAAAAAGTTGGAAGAGAGGCAAAATAAAAGTGAATAGGTTATAGAATATCCACGTTAAACGGTTTTGAAACAATTCACAGTAAGCAGGTGAATTGGTAATAGGTCAAGGTATCATGTTTGGGTATAAAAGGAGCATCCAGATCCAGCTAGATCATGGCTCATCACTTTGTGTCAAATTTCATGAGAGAAGTGTCTAACAAATCAAAAATCACTTTTCGCAATGCAAAATTGCAAAGAATTTAGCTCTTTCACCAACTACCACACGTAATATTGTAAAAAGATTCAGGGAATCCAGAGAAATCACAGTACATGTAGGGCAAGGCAGGAAACCTCAGTTGAATGTGCATGGCCTTTGAGCCCTCAGATGGCATTGCATAAGAAACCATCTTGCTGCATTAAATATAGCCACATGGGCTCAGGAGTACTTCAGAAAACTGCTGTCACTTAACACAGCCTGCTGCTGCATCAAGAAATGCAACTTGAATCTCTGTGATGCTGCCGGGTTGTCTGGGCCAGAGCTCATCTCAGATAGTCAAAAAGACGGTGGAAATGTATGCTGTGTTCAGATGAGTCCACGTTTCAAAAAATGGATTTCGAGTTCTCAGTCCCAAAGACCAAAGGGACCATTCAGACTTTCATCAGTGACTGAAGCAAAAGCAAACGTCTGTCATGGTATGGGAGTGCAGCAGAGCAAACGGCATGGGTGACTGGCTTATGTGCGAAGGTACTATTGACATGGAGGCATATATTGGAATTGTACAGAGAAATATACTTCCATCAATGATGTCTTTAATGGGAAGTCCATGGTTATTAGATCAAGACAATGCCAGCTCTCATTCTGCATGTGCTACAACAGCGTCGTAGACTCCGGGTGAAGAAATGCAACTTGAATCTCTGTGATGCTGCCGGGTTGTCTGGGCCAGATCTCATCTCAGATAGTCAAAAAGACGGTGGAAATGTATGCTGTGTTCAGATGAGTCCACGTTTCAAAAAATGGATTTCGAGTTCTCAGTCCCAAAGACCAATGGGACCATTCAGACTTTCATCAGTGACTGAAGCAAAAGCAAACGTCTGTCATGGTATGGGAGTGCAGCAGAGCAAACGGCATGGGTGACTGGCTTATGTGCGAAGGTACTATTGACATGGAGGCATATATTGGAATTGTACAGAGAAATATACTTCCATCAATGATGTCTTTAATGGGAAGTCCATGGTTATTAGATCAAGACAATGCCAGCTCTCATTCTGCATGTGCTACAACAGCGTCGTAGACTCCGGGTGAATGTGCTAAACTGGCCTACCTGCAGTCCAGATCTGTCTCCGATTAAAAATGAATGACCAGTCATGAAAAGGAGAATCACAGACTGCTGAGCATCTGAAGTCTTTTATCAAGCGAGATTGGACAAAAATTTAGCTTGAAAAACTTTAACACATAGTATCCTCAATTCCCAAACAATAAAACATTGTAATTAAAAGCAAAGTGGTTGATGTGTCACAGTGTTAAACACGCTCTGTCCCAACTTTTTTGGAGTGTGTTGCAGCCATCAAAATCAAAATGTGTTAATATTTACAAAGTAAAAATTAAGTTGGTCAGTGAAAACATTGGAAATTTTTCTTTGCACTTCAGTCAATTAAATAAAGATTAAAGAGAATGAACAGATAACATATTCTTGATTTTATGGCATTTCACAAAACATCCCAACTTTTCTGGAATTGGGGTTGTATATATTAAATGGTCAATAACAAAGTCTGAACGATTTATTAAAGCATTTGAGTGTAAGCATTACCCAAATGTAGCCTACAGGGCAATGAGCTATCCAGATCTGTCAAGTTATCACTGATCAAGTGCCTCTTAACAAGTCACTGACCTGACAATGTCCTAGAATGGTTTCTTACATAACACTTTTAAAGACATTTACATACATCTCCAAAACCAGAATTAATGACTAAGTGTACAAATTATGTTCTTTTGGATAATCAGGTACTGAATCAGCTCCTCCAGATAAAATCATAGCTGATGTCTCACATAAAAGAACAGTCACACATTTTCTGGTTTTCAGTGGCAAAGCATGATGATGCCTTAAAGAAAGCCTGTGGGCAGGAACATCTCAGGCCTTACAAAACAAGCAGTGAGAAAATCCTCGTGACAGCCTCCTCCAGCCTATCTATGTGTTCTCCTCTCATAAAAGCAGAAAGAATAAACAAGAGGGGTTGTGATAACATGTTTGTGTATATTTTGTAACTACGAGATGAGAATGCTGGGAAGCTGGTTGGTTCCAAGAGGTGTTTTACAAAACTGAAGCAAATTATTTACACATGAATGTATTCTCAATTTACAGGCTTATAACTACATCAGCGTCTTATTGTCTATTTATGTGCATTTTCACTAATGTTTTGTTTAAATATTGATTATTAGATCTTAAATATTAGTATTTACCAAGTAGATCTTGCTCCCGTCTCCTCTTCAAATGTCCCTCTCTGTCCCTCATACTGTTGAACCAATGCTTGGACACTCCAGCAGGGGTTCTCACTGTCCACCTCGCCACTGCAGCCATGACTAAGAGCAAAAAATACAGTGAGATTAGAAACTGTAAAAAGCTGTTTCAAGTATGGATGATCTTTTCATTTGTAAACTAAACAACTCTCTCTGAATATATATTTTTTATAATTTTGCGCTGTTTCAGACTCATGCAAACCATTTTCAAAGCTCTAACAGAGCACATTAAAGATTATTGCTAGGGGTGACATCAAATCTTAAGTTGTAGATGAAACATATATTTAGATCTTTAGATCTGATTATCCATATGCTACCTCTGAACTGAGCTGCAATTCCTAATTACAGCAGTAAGAGGACAATGATTCATCCGTTGTATTTTATCATCGTTTACCGCATGTCACTTAATTTCTTCTTTGAAACACAAAATGAGAACTACTAGCACTAATATTTCAAACAGACCGGAATTTATGTTTTCACTGATAACATTTCACCGGTTTTGTGAACTGAATCAACTGAGTCTTAAGAAAGATCAGACTTATAGGGTTAATTCACCCAAAAATGAAAATTAGCCCATGTTTTGAAGGCTTCCTGTAGCGAATCGATGTGTTTTTGTAAGAAGAATATTCATAATCCATTTAAAATGTTATAAATACTTTTCTCTCACTTCCGCTGACTGTCATACCTGCAAGCCGTTCCAGCGGATGATGTACAGTAGGACGTGTCGCGCACGCACCGGTGAGATATGCAAGTCTTGCGAATTTGTTTACAGGAGCAAAGGAAGCAAAGTTTCCTTACTTTAACAAAGGAAAACCAGTCTCCTCCTGGCTTATATCAAAATCCTCTTACATTTTTCTTTACAAATCCTCGTTTTGTGCTTCTAATTCGTTCTAAATCTGCGTTAGTCACTAATCATTGGCGTGTGCGTGACGCATACGTCCTACATCAGCCGCTGGAACGGCTTGCACATATCATAGTCAGCGGAAGTGAGAAAAAAAGTATTTATAACATTTTAAATATAGATATTTTTCTTACAAAAACGCATCACTTCTCTACAGGAGGCCTTCATTCAACAACCCCATGATTTACTTACCCTCAAGCCATCTTAGGTGTATATTAGGGGTGGAACGGTTCAACTTACTCACGGTTAGTTTTGTATGACTCTTTTAGAGTCACGTTTTCGGTACGGTTCAGTATGTGCCATGTTTAGAGAAAAACTATACTATCAAATAAAACTAAAGAAAATAAGAATAATCTATTTAACTACAAGCAACAGCACAAAAAATACAATAGAGTAAAGATACAAATAAAATAAACAGTGATTTTCAGTTTTTTTTTTTAGGTAGGTCTAACATTAGTTTTTAGGTACAGAAACTGAATAAGGTAATGAAATGTAAAACAGCATTGCATTTTTGACTGTATAAATTAAATATTAATCTTTACTAAAGTTACAAAAGCTATTCAATCAAGAGCAGTGAGTGATTTCTTTGTTGTTGCTGTTTGATTAATATTAAGAAAGTGCTGTCACTTTAAGAGAATGCACTGATTCAGAGCACTGATACAGTATGTTCAGCCGGTTATGTCTGTTATAGGATACTTACCAAAACGGGCATTTTGAAAATTTTTGTGTGAATTTGTCCATTTAAACATAATACTTCAGAGAGAGCTTAATATTTGTGCACGTTCTGAGGCGCGGGTTTGCGCGCTTCGGATGAGTGCACGCACAAATCTCACTGTGCGCGCGCTAGCTCGCGCCCTCTGGCTCTTAAATGTTTAAACTGGCAAAGCTTACATGAGTTTAGTTTAAACACAGATATCAACGTGTGCTGTTCAGGTCTCACGTGTTCGCGCATGCTATCAGCACCCGGGTGATGACGGAATAAATGACTGCTCATATTCCAGCATACGGCAGTCGCATTGAACAAGAGTGAATGGTTTGTCTACTTTTTTTTTTTTCCCCCCATCGCTGTTGTCGTAATGTATTGGGAAGCCAGAATGCGCATTCATCAACAGAAACATATATTAGCTGAACCCTGTTTGTTTTACGTGTTATTTATAGCAAACCATATTACAGATGTGTTGTCAGATTAAAGGTAAACCGCGGTCCCAGCATGTGCCGAACCCTGTGTGGAGAACTGTACGGTTCGATTTTTTTCCGTGAACCATTCCATCCCTTATTGTTATCTTACGACCCACAATACACATCAAAAGTGGTCCAAGCCAGAGTCCAATCCTGAATCCAATTGAGAATTTGTGAAGAGAACTAAGGACCAGACTGATGGAAAGGAACCCTTTCAACATCAAGGACCTGGAAATCTTTGCAGAGGAGTGGTCCAAAACCCTAGTGGAAATGTGCAAAATAACTGCTATGCTGAAAAATAAAGACTTTTACACTGTAAACCATATTACAGATGCCTTGTCAGATTTAAGTTGAACCGCGGTCCTAGCGCGTGCCGAACCGTGTGTGGAGAACCGTATGGTTCGATTTTTTTCCGCGAACCATTCCACCCCTAGTGTATATGATGTTTTTCTTTCTGACGAATACAATCAGTTATATTAAAAAAATATCCTGACTCTTCCAAGAAGGCAGTGAAATGGGGGTCGAGATTTTGCAGCCAAAAAAAAACTGCATCCATCCATCATAAAAAGTGCTCCACACGGCTCTGGGGGGGATAATAAATGCCTTCTGTAGCGAAGCGATGCATTTGTGTAAGAAAAATATCCATATTTAAAACTTTATAAACCATAATCTCTATCTTAATTTTCATTTTTGGGTGAACTATCCATATAAAATGAGAAGGAGATTTAAGAACAGCTACTTTATGGAAGCAATTCTACCTAAATGAATAGACATTTACAAAATTCTTTTGAAGGAGGAGAACGAGGTAAAGGGAAGAACGGAGCTACATGTACCTCCATTCTTGCCTTAGATGAAAAACGGAGCGGCCAAGCCGAGAGGCATCCTGCCTGGCTGCTGCCAGTGCTGCTGCTGCATTTTGGGCCATGGCCATGGTGGAATGAGGTCTGTGATTGGCTGAGGAGCCAGTGGAACTCCTGCCTACGCCAGCTCCAGCTCTGTGACTGGCTGATGCAGAGGGTTTAAAATGTGCAGCTAGAGCGAGTATGAGCCTCATGGCAGATTTGAGGTTCCCCTCCACAATATCTGAGTACAGAGAGAAAGAAGAGATCTTAAATAAGCAGTTTTATCAGCTTAACCATGATTAAGAGCCTTTGTAACTCACCCCTGGCAGATGTCTGTGGCATTCTGATCCGTTTGGATGATACAAACTGCAGAACCTTCTCCACATTCTGCTTCCTCTCCTGGTCATCACGTGGCACATAATGAATGCCATCCAGCAGCTCACCAGCTTGCCAAATATATAAAACACATCTCAATACAATGGCCTATTATACAGTCCTGCAATAAAAATGGAATATGATGTACAGGCTTACCCACTATCTCAATGAGGTGTGCTAGAACCACACCATCTCTGAGATCCTGCCGTAGATCACTTACAGGTTTCAGTCCAGGCTTCTTTCTCAGCTGTGCATTAACCCAAGACACATAGGCAGCCAGTTGCTGCTAGAAAGACAAACATTTCATCAGGTAAGTGCAAACGTGGTTATAGTATACAGCTCAAGAGCAGATTGTACTTCTGATTTTTTTGCATGCTTTTATTAATTTTACTGATTTTATGCTATGTTTTATGCTATATTTGACCATGGTTTCTTTTATTAATTACATTTTAAAATAACTGCTTTCTATTTAAATATATTTTAAAGGGGTCATATGATGCTGCTAAAAATAAAATTATTTGGTGTATTTGGTGTAATGAAATGTGTTTATGCGGTTTAAGGTTAAAAAACACATTATTTTCCACATACTGTATATTACGGTTTCTCCTCTATGCCCCACCTTTCTGAAACGCGCCGATTTTTACAAAGCTCATCGGTCTGAAAAGCGAGGTGTGCTCTGATTGGCCAGCTATTCAGTGCGTTGTGATTGGCCGAATACCTCAAGCGTGTGACAGAAATGTTACGCCCCTTACCATATTGTGATGCCCTGTCCGGCCGGAGCGACGAGACAAAAACATGAAAACCCATTATAAACGAGGCATTTGTTGCATCCAGTGGGGACATAATTACGGATTATAATGACTTATACTGTCTTTTTACGCGTTGCATTGCATCGCGCTGCGTAAACAAAACCATGTCTGTATTTGTGATCGGAGATATGACAAACAACAAGTGCTACTCTACACTGCCCAAAAAACTCGCGTTTGAATCGTCAGTGGCAAATTCTTTAATATAAAAAACGTACTTACAATCTGTGAGTAAGAACAGCCGGCATTGTGGTCTACTCTACCAGGATCAGGAAACAGTCCTCCATAAAATGTGCAACTCGCATTTGAATCGTCAGTGGCAAATTCTTTAATATAAAAAACGTACTTACAATCTGTGAGTAAGAACAGCCGGCATTGTGGTCTACTCTACCAGGATCAGGAAACAGTCCTCCATAAAATGCGCTGCACACATCTGAATATTTGGGTTAAACTGTTCTGGAACAGTGTTGTAAATACAACTTAACCACTGATTTCTAGTCGTGTCCTCTTTTGGAAGGCCAAACAAAGTAGTTTCGCTTTCACAACGAAACAGCGTCACACACCGCGGCCTTGAGTGAGCGGAGGCCTAGAGTGAGCCGCAGCCTAGAGTGAGCGGAGGCCGGCTTGAGTGAGCAGAGGCGGGCGGGCTTGAGAACGGCGCGGCCGGCGGATTCGACGAAGGAGCGTTCAGCGGGCTTGCGGCAACCACATGTGACGACCCCGGGCTGGACTCCGCTTTATCCACGGTGAAAGCCGATCCGGAGATTGACAGCGCGAAGTTGATGTATTTCTTCAGCGACCAGCACGGATCAGCTCCAGGCATGACGAAGAGGATATCGTCCTCTTTTGGAAGGTCAAACAAAGTAGTTTCGCTTTCACAACAAAACACAGCGCCTTCACAACATGGCGGTGGCGGCAACAACAATACTACAGCGAGAATAAAAGTTACGCCTTCTTTCTTTGCGTGAACATTTGGGCGGCGTTATGCAAATCTTCCCACATCGTGACGTATACATGTGGGGGCGTGTTAGAACGAGCCGTTTTAGGTAGGCGTGGTTGACTCTGAACTTTTATAAAGAATATCTCTTTGGATTTGAGACTTTAGTCTTTGCAACTTTACAGATCTTCTTTATGCACCATGAGCTTGTAACACTCCAAAGAGAAAGCAAAAATTGAGATCGCATCATATGACCCCTTTAAAATTTAATTTATTCCTGTGATGGCAAAGCTTATTACTCCAGTCTTCAATGTCACATGATCCTTCAGAAATCATTCTAATATGCTGATTTGGTGCTCAAGAAACATTTCTCATTATCAATGTTAAAACAGTTGTGCTGCTAAATATTTTTCTGGAAACTGTACATTTTATTTCTGGATTATTTGATGAGTCGAAAATTCAAAAGAACAACACTGAATCAAAGTCATTATGCTTACTTTTGATCAACTGAATGCACCTTTGCTGAATAAAAGTATTTAAAAATCTTACTAATGTCAAACTTACTTTTGAACAGAAGTGTATATAAATATGCATAGTATAGAAAACCAGTTGACCATTATATAGCCACAACTTCCAAATTTTCCTTGAATTAATGATGCTTCCAAAACTGTCATTTTGCAATTTAAACAAAACCTCATCTATGCTACAGTATAGGGTTACTTTCCTCAAGCTCAGCCTAAGCACAAATCTCAATGGAGCCAATGTCTCTACGTGCTGTTTTCTTCTGCTATACGTTTGATTGCAACATATAATCATTACTGTGTTAATAGTGTTCACCGTCTGTTTGATTACATGACATTAACTAACTGCTTGATTTTTATCGTACATTTCTGCCATATTATGGACATAAATTTGAGATAGTCACCACTGATAAGCTATTACTAAATATAATGTAGAAACTTTTCTGTAAAGCTGCTTTGCAATGATTTGCATCGTGAAAAGCGCTATACAAATAAACTTGAATTGAATTGAATTAAACTGCATACCTCCCCAGTTATCATTAGTGCTGACAGTCCTGGTGGAGAGGTTATGCAAGATATGCCTGTGTTGATACCCACTAGGATACCCGTTGTCAAAAGAAATGTATGCCTCAGTGCTCAAGATGCACCTGCTTTGACAGAACAAGTCCCTCCTCATTCACACCGGCTGGTCAGCATCACCCGGGTTCAACAGCGTGGATTAGTCTGACTTGCACTTTCTCTGCCATGTCACAAAAGGACAGCTTAACTCCCCACGTTCACGCTTCCTCTTCAGCAAATACATGTAGGAACACATAAAGACTGCAGTGAGCTTTGCCGCAGTTCTACCCTCTGGCAAAATGTTTTTTTTTGTAGATGCTGAAGAATGTGGGATGGCTGCATAAAAAAATACAGCATGTAGAAATAGCATTTACTTATACTAAACAAGTCCAATACCTTAGAGGAAAAAATGACACAAAAACACCATAAAAGTATCATGAATTTTGTCCATATGACTAAATTTTATGTCTTCTAAATGCCATACGATAGCTCTGTCAGAGATACGAACCAAAATTTACATGCTATATACTGATTATATTCCCCACAAGTGAGCTGTAAACCAATGTGACAGGAGTCAGTGAGTTTATCTCAAGAACCAGATCAGTGTAATTGTGAATTAATCATTCATTCCAATATTGTAAACTATACTATTTGAACTGAACTGAGCTGGACGATGACATCACTGAATCAATAATGAACTGACTTTAACTGAAAGCGTTTACTTGAGCATTTACTATTGTCCTCTTGCATTATCAACACACTATTTTCCTGTTTAATAATGTAAAGCTGCTTTGACACAATCTGTATTATAAAAAGCACTATATAAATAAAGGTGACTTGACTTGACAAAACCAGAATAACTGATTCATTTAAAAAAAAAAAAAAAAAAGATCCAACCAAATACTGATCCATTCACAAGTCGGTGATCACTATTTATTTCATGACCAATAAGTATAGGACAGATGTCAAGATTATAATATTAAGTTTGGAGTTTAATGCAGTCATAAGGACCAATTTTATGACGCTTTCTGCTCCTTTTTGAAGCCTCATTAAAATATAATGAAAAAGTGCATAGAAGTTCAAAATGTCTCTTTTTGGGGGGAGAAAATTAAATTGATGGAGTAAATGAAGCCAAAAATTGCAGTTTTTAGTAAATGAAGCCAAAAATTTAAGTTTTGGGTGAGCTACTCTTTTAAACAATTCTCATATATGACATTCACTATTCAGTAAGATCGGTAAGATTTTGATTTCTGAAAGATTTATTATTTTTTATTCAGTAAGGATGCATGAAGTTGATCAAAACTGACAATAAAGACTTTTTTTAATGGTATAGTTCTTTTTTCAAATGACTGTTGTTTTTTTCAACTTCCTATGATTCATCAAATATATCAGCTTCCACAAAAATATTAAGCAGCACAAGAGTCTTCAAAAATTGATAATGATAAGCATGTTTCTTGAGCATCAAATCAGCATAAAAGAATATAAGACTTCTTTCGAAAAACATTAAAAAACCTTACCGACCCCAAACATTTGAATGAAACTGAACAGTGATTCATGACATCAAGTGTCGCACCTTGACAAAACACAGTCTCCTATTAATCTGGAAGACTGTGGATAAACCTTTCCTGGCCCTCAACCTCCCAACCAATGTGTAGTTCACATCAAATGCCAACATGTGCATAAGTCAAGTAAAACACATGCACACCAAAATAAAGAAAACAAAATGAGCTCTGCATGTTTTTCATGAGGACCCATGCACAGTAGCATTTATTGATTTGCCACATGGTGGGCTGACTAACACAATGCAAGCTCTGTCTGAAGCATTTCTGTCTCACTTCAATCTAACAGTGGCCCAGAGTGACAGGCTTCCCAGTGAGAACAGCTAACACTGAGAGCTTTCAGCACAGATGCACTGTAAGATGCTGACCGTGCTGTAAAACTGGAAGGTAGCAATAGTCCTGCGCAACCAGCTGTACAAATGAGCTGTCTGTTCCCACAGAGACCCGACAGAAGGATACATCTCCATCACTGGAGCCTGCTGTTCTGCTGTATTCTCACCTTATATTCTTGGTGGACCTGAAATATCTGTAGAGACTAAGACAGCTGGGATTCATAACAAAAAAAATCAATGAAGGTTTGAGAACAGCGCTTGACGGTTTAATGGTTACAGCTGGAGGGCAGGCAGATGTAGAAGCACTCAGTCTTAGGTAACATCAGTAGGGAATGTCTGACCATAGTGCACATGGTTACAGAAATGGCATAATATGCTTAACACCTCCTCCCACACTTAACACCATTTCTAAGAGCATGATATAGTAATCTCCACAGGTTAAAAGGACTTTAACACTTATTTAGAGGTTCCTGCATATAACTTATAAATTAAAATACTATCATGTTATTCTAATGAAAATATAAAGTAATCCAGCACTACACTGATATTTGTCAAATGTATCAAAGTAAGCACAGTAGAGAACTGACTACATGTACAGCACAATAGCGGACTGTGTCTCAAAGCCTAGCTTGCTGCCCAAAAATGCTGTCAAGGTTGGCAGCTCACTAAAAAAAATCAATTTTTGCATTAGTAGGACTGTGTATCCCATAGTTTAACAGCTGTCAAGTCTATCCTTTTCTCTGTTAGGACTATTACTGACATTTACTGCTAACAAACAACTGAAAATATCACTTTTATTGTGCAAACTGGGGTGTACATGTGGCATTATTTATGGCTTCCTATTTTTATTTATATATTTTTTTTATCCCTTCCTGTTTCGATATTCATAATTTCATATTTTCTACATTTTCATAATTCAAAAGCACTATTTTCAACAATATTTATGCAATTGTGATTCATCTGTAAATGCATTTATATCATATATAATATACATTTATATTTGTGTGGCATTAAACAGTCTCTAGAAATGCAGGATGAATAGGATTGCGTCTCCCATTGCTTAACAGCTGTCAAGACTTTCTTATAGACTTTCACTGACGTTACTACTAACTAACTACTGAAATGATCACGTTTATTGAGTAAACCGTGGTATTTATGGCATAATTTATAGTTTACTGGTCTTAATTTATAATGTCATCAACCAGTTTCAATCAACTGCATATGTAAAACATTATTTTCAAAGCATTATTTCTGCAACTGTAATTTCCATGTACATGCATTCACACACCACATACTGTACATAAACCTATTTCTGTATGTGTGGCATTAAACAGTCTCTGTAAATTCAAGATTAATAGGATTGTGTCTCCCATTGTGTATTAGCTGCCAGGACAATCCTTCTCTCTGATTAGAAATCTTAAGGACGGTTACTGACATTTTACTGCTGAAATGCTCGTTTTGGTGTGCAAACTATTGTGTACATGCTGTAATTTGATCATTTACTATTTTAATTCATAATTTTCATTCATCATCTTAAGTTTACATTATTTCACATTATTTTCAAAGCATTTCTGCCACTATAATTTTTTACAAAAACGCATTTATACAATATGATTATATAATATAAATATATAGGCTTACACTTTATATTTGGTATTTTGGTTTAAAGCAAATGCATGGTATATATGCAGCATCTGCGCATATGGCACAAGGATTATAGTCCGCATGTGCTCAATTAAATTTCAGCTGTCAATGTCTATAAACATACTTGGCTCTAGTGCATAAATACTAAGTTACATTCAAAAGAACCTGGTATCTGTTGTTCTACAGTAACTACCCACAGAAGGTGCAAACAATACAATGCTGTCGCACTCTTCGGAGTTCTTGCGTAAATGAGCAAATGAAATGAAGAATGCACGTGTAAACAGACATGAGGGTTTAGGAGTTCAGTACCTCATTAGGACCCTCCTGCAGCACGTCAAGCAGATTTCCTTTAGACAGGGATGCGATCATTCTTCCGACTTCTCATCAAGGTGAGAGGAGCGCGAGTGGAAAATGTGAACGTCCTTAGTCAGCGAGAGCGTTTTAACCGCATATCGGAGGAACTGAGGTAAACAAAGGAAACTACATTAACCACGGCGATGGCCATATGTGCCTCCCCGTTAGCTCGCTAGACCTGAAACAGGATACGAGGTGTACGCGGATGGGGAGAGAGGTAGTGCGCATGCGTCCGCAGCAGCTGCTCCACGGTCGTTATGGCGACGCTTGAGCTTATGTCGGCTGCTTTCTGTCTCTAGCTTCTGCGCTGGAAAGTATATTGGTCTGGGACCGTGAAATGCACATTATACCTGTTCTGACTGAAATGACTCATTTGAAGTTAAATTAAACTTCTTTAACGCAAAGCACAGAAGATGTGCTCTAGCCTGGATATCACAACCTGCTGTCCCTTCTTGTTTAAAACCCAACACCACACCACAATGTGTAAAAATCATGATGTGAAATCTGAAATTCTGTACGCAGTTTACTCTGGCTTCATTGTGTACAGCCCCATTAGACCACATCCTTCCTGCCTGCCTCATGCTTCCTGCTTCTGCCTCGACACTATTTTATATAAAAAAAAACTTATAACAATTAAGCTTTTTTCCCCCTATATATATTTACACTGAGTTACAGAACCATTACTATAGAGATAAAAGGCTACCTCTACAATTAGGGCATGTTTTGTCTATTATTTTAAAGGGGTCATATGATGCGATTTCAAGTTTTCCTTTCTCTTTGGAGTGTTACAAGCTGATTGTGCATAGATAAGATCCCTGAAGTTGCAAAGACTAAAGTCTCAAAACCAAAGAAATATTCTTTATCAAAGTTAAGACTCTGCCACGCCCCCTAAAACGGCTCGTTCTAACACGCCCCCACATATCTACCTCATTTATTTATTTTTAATTAAATGTCTGTCTCCCCCCCCTGCTGTTAGAATTGCAACTGAGAGGGAAAAATATGGTTCTAAATAGCCAATAATAATAATAATAATAATAATAATAATAATAATGGATTTTATTAAATTTAAAAAAATGATTTTATTAAATGTTTTAAATCTTAAAGTTTTTTAAAATGATGAATGAAAATGATAAAAGATCAGCAATTTTTTTTAAAAAACAGCACATTATCAGTTATACAATATATACCACAAATTGCACAACAAAAAATATATTTTCATTTTAAATTATAAGCCACAGGCTTGGTAGAGCTCATTTATTTAACTATACAAAATATTTGTTTCATGCTTGGGCTGCCCACTAATAAGATTTCAAAAATTATAATAAAGACTTTTTAAATGATAACAACAACAACAACAACAATGCCATTATTATTATTATTTTAAAAGTATTTATTCTAATTTTTGAAATTTGAAACCTTATTAGTGGGATTCAAACATTTAATACATTTCAAAGCATTATTTCTACAATTGCAATGCCTGCGTAAATACATTTATAATATATACCTATATTTGTGTGGTATTAAGCAGACTTTAAATAAATGCATGGTATATATGCAGCTTCTGTGCAGTGTACATATGGCACGAAGATCATAATAATTTATTTAAAAAGTATTTATTATAACGTTTTATTAAAAGCATGATAATAGCAGATAATCTAAATAATAAATAATCTGTAGACAGTTAAATGAGCAGTACTGAGTCTACTGGTAAGATTTTAATTATTTCTTTTATGGTGCAAACTGTGTAATTTATAGTTTACTGTGGCTTTTTCTAAGATATTTAACAGTGGCTCATCTGAATAATTAGTTCCATATGCCTTTACAATTCAAATCTTCAGAGACCTCATAAAAATGCAGTGTGGCTCATATATAGCACAAATTATTTCATTTATTCACATTTCTATCACACTTCAAGCTGAAATCCTTTAGGATTACACCGGTCCTCCACTTCTGAGGTTTTTATGTGCTCATCATACTTACAGATTTCTCCACAGATGGCGAATGCAGCATCTTGCTGATCTACGAAGTGATAAACGTTTCAGTGGTTTTGATTTGTTCATTATGTTACGAACCAGTTGATGATGGAAAATCAGCCAAGCCTCTCCCAGAGATTTTCATCACTTACACTTCAAGACTTTAGTGTTTGCTTAAACGGCTGACTCCGACTGAACATCGCTCACAAGGCGAGAAGAATTTTTACAATTTACTGAAACTTGTAAAGACAAGCGGGCATTCTCAGCAGCAGCCTCTGAACGTTAAAACTAGCGTTAGCATTCATAACATTACCAGAAATCAGTTCTTAAAGTTTAGCGGCCTACCTTAGGTTTCTCCCGCTTTCTTGACGATATCATTAGTAAGTTTGGTAATCCACCTTCATGTAAATATAGTTATAAATGTCCACCAGTAGAAAGTAAATCACAGCAGCAGACTTCTGAATCTGCACCGGTCATAGTTTCTATGGTTACCAGAAACAGAAGCACGTGCGCTAAACAGCCATTGGTTTAAATAGCTTTTCTGAGTTGACATTAAAGTGGCTGCAAAATTAATAGTGTAAGTGTTTTGAATCATCCCTGTCGAGATGAAAGGCTAACTTTACCCTGTGTTGTATGATTTTATTTGACCGTTTTGTATTAGTGGCCTGTATCTCCCCCTGCTGTAAAAGCTGCAAACTGTAATGCAGGCAGAAAACACACATTTCTATAATCAAAACCGAATAGTTATTAAAGTAAATCCCAAGTGACACATGTTTAGCTGTTGTAGGTTTGTTTATTAATACTAAAAAAACAAAACAAATATCTGCACAAGAACAACCATATATAGTAACAAAATTTAAAAATATATAAATGTATCAATAATTATAAACCTTATCACCTTCCAATGTAGTGTTTTACAGGAATACAGCATTTAGCACATCAGGCTCACTGCATATTAAAGACGATATTGGCAATCTGACATGCTTAGTTATATGATAAATGTTTACTACATCCGAAACAGCTTTTGAGTTATCAGTTGATTCGATTATATTTCATACAGTTCAAAATAAAGTCAAGAGTCGCAAAGAATCTAAAAACAAACAGAACCAAACAATTTACAAAGCAATACACAAAAGTTAATACAAAATCCAGTGTCTCCTCTCAACCTGGAAAAGTTCATTCAGGCATTTCTAAGCACCTTTCAATAATCGTTTTCTTTGCTCGTGCATGCAGAGCTCTTATTTTTCCCCCCTCATAATCTTGTTTTTTTCGCCACAAGTCTAGATATACATCCAATGTTTTACTTTTCTTTCTCTTTGCACACAATTTCTCAGTGCTGCATTCAATGAAGATATATTTGCAAAGACACTTTAGCTTCCAAATAATGCTATATTTCTTTTTTTACTCACACTTGTAAGTTTTAACTGAGCTTTAGATCATATTTATTTTCACTAAATTTCTGTAGATATTTAAATCTTTAGACCGCAACACAACCTACTGATATTTCAAGGGATATAACTCCACTTGGCACACACACACACACACATATTTGGGCACCTTTGCTATTACATAAATAACATAAATTACTTGGATTTTGACTTAACATGTAAATCTCATTTTGCCCATTTATTTGTTTTTTAACTAGAGCTGTTAAAGCACATAATGAAAGCTCCAAGCACCGCAGAACTGAGCAGAAATGTACACCCATCGCTTCATTTTTTTTTGCTACGCGCCTGTTCATCATCAACTTTTTAATATATTGTGGGGAGGTTATGGACGTTCATGCTGGGTTTGGACTGACTAGACATTTGCAATGACCAGTGAAACAAAGACAGTGAGTAATTGAGATCTTTCATGTGGCTGTTTGATTGATAAATATGCAAATACATAAAACACAAAGCTATCAAAATATAGAGTATGTACAGGTTGCATATCCTGTCAAAAGTCTCCTATAATAAGTGAGAAAATCCAAAAGATTGAACCTTTTAAGCCAGATATCTTGTTTAGGAGATCATCTGTGTTTTAAAGATGGGAGAATGGTTTAGAAAGATCTCAGTGTCATCTACATTCAGCTCAAGAAAGCAAGGAATCAGAGATATGCATCGGACGAAGATTTCAAATGAAAACATTCCTATATAACCACAATTATGATACATTCGTACACTTGCAATTTTAATCATACTTTTTTTTTTTAATAATTAAAACATCGTACCTCCATAAGTGTGAGCCTTCAAGTTTAAAAATGAGAGATTTCAAGAACTTTTGGAAAAAATGTACAGTTATGATTGGCTTTATCACTCCATCTCCATGAAAACTTTTTATTAGGTTAACACACTTTATCATACAACAATAAATGTAGGCAGTAATGAGCACCTTGTGACTAACACGGACTTGTTAGTAATACTAGTAATGGTGGAGAACTAGCCACCAGTGTAATAAAAGAAAGAATGTACTGAAGCAAAAGTCAAGCCAGAAAAGGTTTCTTGGCAGTTTGGAAGTACTGGTTCTGCCTAAGATATGGAGTCAATACCAAAGCGTGAGATAGTGGAATGGTTTGTGATCTCGAAGTGCACAGAGCCTGGAAAATAGCACCTACTCACTAGAAACAATTACCAATACTGGTAGAGTGCGTAATAATTTAAAGGAATAGATCCCCCAAAAATGAAAATTTGCTGAAAATGTATTTATCCTCATCCTCAGGTCACGCAAGATGTAGATGAATTTGTTTCATCATAGAAACAGATTTGGAGAAATTTATTATTCCATCACTTGCTCACCAATGGATCCTCTGCAGTGAATGGGTGCCGTCAGAACGAGAGTTCAAACAGCTGATTAAAACATAACAATAATTCACAACACAACTTGAGTCGCTCAGTTAACATCTTGTGAAGAAAAGTTGCGTGTTTGTAAGAAACAAATCCATCATTAAGGCGTTTTAACTGTAAACCATTGCTTCTGGTCAAAACATGAGTCTATAATACATAATTACTGAGATGTTTTTATCAGCTGTTTGAGCTCTCATTCTGACGGCACCCATTCACTGCGGAGGATCCATTGGTGAGCAAGTGATGTAATTTCTCCAAATCGGTTCTGATGAAGAAACAAACTCATCTACATCTTGGATGGCCTAAGGGTCAGCAAATTTTTGGGTTAACTATTTCTTTAACCAAGAGTGGACTGACCCCAGAAGTGGTCACATTATAGTGGTGATTTAACTGCAATAGTGAACTATTGTACAGACTTAAACACAGAAACAACATGAGAATCAGTGCTCCAAATAAAAATTAAAGTCAACCATCTTACCCTGTTTTCACATCCCAGATATTTCCAAGTGTATTTCACCTATTTAAATATGTTCTTTATACAGACAGACACACTTCTTGACGTCTTAACCTCTAATAAACATTAATCATTGATGCAACTTTTTCCATTAGCCTAAACCTTGCTTGCTTATTATATACTTACTATCAGTAATGCAAATGTTGTAGGATGGATAAAGAAAAAATCCTAGTAATTCAAAAAAAGTGCAAAAGTCAACAAATAGATTAAACACAACTTTGAAGCCACACCTTAACACTGTTGCGATGAAAAAACAAATAAGTACACATATAATCATGTAAACATATAAACAAAGCAGCAAAATGAAGCATTATCACAAAATTTGAGAAAATGTTGAGAAAACGTTGCTCAATGTGTGAAAAAGCAACAACCTGTAGGGGACAGTCTGTCTCTTTGCACTCGAATTTCACGATCTGAAGACGTGCACGGCTCGAACCACGTACTGTCGGCAGATGGGACACTCGTTCATGCGTTTCCCACACTTGCTGCATGTGACCATGTGGCCGCACTCCAGCAGAACGCAGTCAATGGGAGAGTCCATGCAGATCTTGCACAGGTTCTCCTCCTGGCCGCTGGGCTCAGCAGGATCAGCTGGAAGAGTGGTGAGAGATTCAATTATCAGTCACAAATTCAATAACCGTCTTACTTTAAAATAGATTTTATATAGCATTTTGGGGCTAATCGCCATGGTATAAAACATACCTGCTTCTGTTTTTGTATTTGAAACTGAAAATAAAAAGAAAGTGCAAAAACGTCAATTACAGTAAACTGAAGAACAACAGTATACACTATGACGATTTAAGTTACACTACCATTCAAACGTTGGGATCGGTAAGAATTGTATTATTTTTTAAAGGTTTCTTATGCTCACAAAGGCTGCATTTATTTTTTTATCAAAAATACAGTACAATTAGTAATACTGTGAAATATTATTACAAATATAACTGTTTTCTATTTACTTTCTATTTTAAAATATTATTTATTCCTGTCATGGCAAATGGTATTTTCAGCAGCCATTATTCCAGTCTTCAGTGTCATGCCATGATATATTTTATGATACATTTTTACATCAGGATTTTTGTTTTTGATTAATAGAAACAACAACATTTATTTCAAATTTTAATCTTGTAACATTATACACTACCAGTCAAAAGTTTTTGGACAGTAAGATTTTTATTGTTTTTTCTAAACAATTCTCCTCTGCTCACCAAGCCTGCTTTTTTTTTAATCCAAAAAAATCAAAAGCAGTAAAATTGTTAAATATTTTTACTATTCAAAATAACAGCTTTCTATTTAAATATATTTTAAAATGTAATTTATTGCTGTGATGACAAAGCTGAATTTTCAGCATCATTACTCCAATCTTCAGTGTCACATGATCCTTCAGAAATCATTCTAATATGCCGATTTGCAGAAAGACATTTATATTAATGATTTCTGAAGGATCATGCGACACTGAAGCCTTGAGTAATGATGCTGAAAATTCAGCTTTGCCATCACAGGAATAAATTACATTTTAAAATATATTCAAATAGAAAACAGTTATTTTTAATAGTAAAAATATTTCACATTATTGCTTTTGCTGTATTTTGGATCAAATAAATGCACGCTTGGTAAGCAGAGGAGAATTGTTTTAAAAAAAACATTAAAAATCTTGCTGTCCAAAAACTTATGACTGGTAGTGTAAATGTCTTTACTATCAATTTTGATCAAATGCTGAATAAAAGTATTAATTATTAATAAAAGTATTAAGCATCAATAATAATAAAAAAAATCTTACTGAACTTCCAAACGGTAGTGTATATAAACTAAGATGTTTTTTTAGTCGCACATTTATTCCAATCTGATGCTGTCATTTTAGCTATCCATTTAAATACTTTGTTTTGTAAGAATATTTCTACTTGTTTGGAAAAAAAAAGCCACAAATAACAAATAATAACCAATAATATTTTCATAAAACAATCAAAACAATGAGATTTTTTGCGTTACTAGTCCAAGTCTTTAAGCACTAGGCAACCCTACCACTATTATGGTTTCACAGTGTTCATGCAGAAAGACGTACCAAGGTTGTGAAGGTCTTTCTGATCATTAAAGAGGTGGGTGACCTTCTCCATTAGTTCCCATTTCTCACAGCAGCCCTGGTAGTTCACAAAGTTACGTGCCAGAATCTCCTTCAGCTGCCGCACGCTGAGGCCTTCAATGTCCTCCACCCTGCTCAGGTCAGACAGAGAGGCTCTTCTGCTGTGCACCAGCGTCTCCTCACTATCTGTGGACTAAGTGAAGCGCAGATAAAACACGATTATATCTGGACAAGAGGCTTCTACTATTCACAAAAGCACAGCATGTTTCATCCATACCTCTTCCTCATCATCCTCATCATCTTCTTCGCCCTCTTCATCTTCTCCATCTCTATCTCCATCTTCCTCCTCCTCCTCCTCACCCTCTTCATCCTCGTCGTCGTCGTCCTCCTCCTCCGTGAGGGCTTCAGATTCTGCGAGAGGATGGGAAGGCAGAGGAGGCACAGATGGCTGTGATCGGGATTGGGCGCTGCCGCTGCCCCTGGGAGTTTGTTGAGCCAGCACCAGCTCCACCAGCTCCTCCTTCTCTCGGCACATCTGCGTGGGGGTTTCGTGCAGGTGAAGATAGTCACGGAGGTCCTTCACCTTCAGCCTCATCAACTCTGCCCGTTCAAAGAAAGTGCAGTGGAGCCGCTGACAGGTGTGGCACATCCGTGGCCGGAGGTCCATCTGCACCGAGCAGCGGCTGCAGAAGTTGTTTTTGCAGTCCACGCAGACATGCTATGAAATAGATTGAAATCCAATTAGAATTTATCTGGACTTTTTGCTTTAAAGGGTTAGTTCACCCCAAAATTCTGTCATTAATTACTCACCCTCATGTCGTTCCAAACCCATAAGACTTCTTCGGAACACAAATTAAGATATTTTTGATGAAATCTAAGAGCTCTCTGACCCTGCATAGACAGCAACGCAACTGCAATGTTCCTAATCCCAGAAACGTAGCAAGGATATCGGTAAAACAGTCCATGTGTGAGTGGCTCAACTTCAATTTTGCGAAGCTACGAGAATATTTTTTGTGTGCAAAGAAAACAAAAATAACATAATTAAATTTATTCAGCAATTCTTCTCCCCGAGTTACTGTCTTCCGTAAGCAGCGTTGTTTACGTTCAGGAGAAAATGCGCGCATGCTGAATGTAAACAACGCTGATTACGTTCTGGGGAAAGCGCGCACATGTGTTATGGTTCTCTCCAAAATGGCGGAAGACGGTAACTCGGGGAGAAGAATTGTTGAATAAATTGTTATTTTTATTTTCTTTTGTGTGCACAAAAAAGTATTCTCGTAGCTTCGTAAAAGTTGAGCCACTGATGTCACATGGACTATTTTACCGATGTCCTTGCTACGTTTCTAGGACTGGGAACATTTCAGTTGCGTTGCTGTCTATGTAGGGTCAGAGAGCTCTTAGATTTAATCAAAAATATCTAAATTTGTGTTCCGAAGAAGAACGAAAATCTTATGGGTTTGGAACCACATGAGTAATTAGGGTGAGTAATTAATGACAGAATTTTCATTTTGGGGTGAACTATCCCTTTAACAGCAGAATTGGAGTAGACGGAACATGATTTACCGTTCTTACGGTGTCAAATTGGCCTCCGCAGGCCTTGCACAAGTGTTCGGGTGGTGCTGGGAGGGGGCTGGGGCCCGAGTTTGTGTAGGCCTGGTGCCATGAGCTGCCGTTTTCTTCCACGGTGGCGGTGATGTCCACACAGAGCAAGCTATAACATAAGGTCTGCACAACCCATCCTGCTCATACAACAAAGTATTAGTTCATCTATGATTAGATTATTTATTCTGTGAGTCAATCTATGCTTGTGTTTGCTATTAATTCATATTTCCCAAAAGGAAACAAAACTCTCTATCACTCTATGATGAAGGATTTGAAGAAGTGACCCTATTAAATTAAGTTTTATATAAGAAACACTTCAATGTTGATAAGCCAGCCTAACTAATAAAATAACTGCAGATCAAATCAGACAAATATAAATTACAGTCAGTGTAAAAATTTCATTTTCAAAATTCATTATAGTCAATTTAACCTGTTTTTTTCCATAAAGTCTATAACATCTGTGACACTCTTTTTGGTCATATTAATTCTATATTATTACAGAATGTATTAATATTTTGCTTTTATTTTAATATCTTCAGTTTCTCATTTTAATTTCAGTCTTAGTAATTTTGTCATTTTTATCTATATATCTATCATACATTTATTTTAATTCTGTTTTATTTTTTATTTGAGTTTTACATCTAATATTTGTTTTATTTTATTTCAACTTTATTTCAATTAACCAAATTGTTTTTGAATTGTTTCATTTAAAAATAACATTATTAACAGAGTTGATATTTTTAAAACAAAACAAAACAAATGTTTTATATGGTGCGTGGGCATGTTAGAATAATTTACCAAAGTATGAACAAAATAAAGTAAAAATGACAGTTCTTTGGCCCTGCTCGTTATCTAAAGAAGTAACGGTAAGGTGCGATTGCTCTATTGAGCATTATGGTGATGCATGTATGCATGAACCCAGAGAGCTGCCTACCTAGACTGCCTTGCTATGTCGGTCGCTTATGATGTCCAAAAATGCTGTCTAGATAGGCAGAACACTGGGTTTTGAGACACAGCCATAGACTGTATCTTGCAGAATATTATTACGGTAACTGAATGCATATGAGATCTTACCCAAAATATCCGTTGCAACGTCCTATTACAGCCATAAAATATGTGTTTAATCGGGAACGCATGAACGATAAAATACTAAATGAACGAAAACGCTCTGTCCAGAAATATAGGTGAAATCGCTCTGCAGTTCCCTTGACTAACGCAAAGAAGTGTGACGTAAGAACGTGTAATCACGCGAGAAAAGCAGGCGCCTGCCTAAACGAGGGTTTCTTCCAGTGTTGCCATGTCCGCTTAATTTGATTGATTTTCATTCAAAAAAACTTTGCTAAACCTCTTTAAATAACATGAGTATAATATTTTAATTTAAATTATAATTGTTATTAATGCATTTTACCTCGTTGTAAAGTGTCACTGCGTTATCATTGTAAACACACCACGATAAATAAAACACGCACACACACACACACACACACATACGTATATATATATATATATATATATATATATATACACACTACAAATAATAAATACTGTATACTTTATTATAATAATTTCATATAATAATATATAATAGCAAATTAAAACAAATTAGAGTATTAGACTGAAGGAGATTAATTAAAGCTGCAGTCCGTAAATTTTGCCTCTTTGTCGCCGTCTCTGTTTGAAAACCTGTAATTGCAGCTGTGTGCGGAATTATCTTCCGTGCGTGGGGTTGTGGTCCAGTGTGGCTCCAGCAAGGATGAATCTAATGTTCTGAAGAGTATGTGTGGCAGTCAGTCACCGCACCGGTGTGGATATTTACTGTACTTCGCAATCACAGATGCTAGCCTACGTCTTGGAATATGACCCAAATAAGAATTTTCACCGTATATTGTCATCAGAACAAGTAACAAGTCTGCCACGTTTGTTCTGACCAACTGAGAAAAAAAGCATTACCATAAATCTCCCTACCAATGGTGATTAAATCTAAAGATGTGTTAGCTCATATCACATCAAACCGTTCAAATTATTATTATTATACATTATTCTCAAATGATTAATGTTAACAACATCAGCATTGGTGACTATGAGTATAGTGTGTATTAGCGCGTAGATTTCTATTTCTGTACAGTCTAATCTCTAATTGTCATACCATTTGAATTTTATATTAAGATATTCTTTTAACCCAAAAAGCAAATTATGCTCCGTTCGAACTGGTTTTCTTTAAAATACAAATCTTTGTAATCCCAGGCTATCTGTAATCAGAAGCACATTTGTAACTGGAATATAATTTAATTTCATTCACATGTGTTTCATAAACACATAATCCTTTCTGGTGTACAGTCCGCCATCAAAATGATACATTTAATTATTCCAGCTGCTGTGAGAAAAGGCTTTAAACGATCGGCCACCTGCAGGATCCTCACATGCGATAGCCTAGTAGCCAGGACAACTTCTTTATGTTTTTCAGACGTCACGTAATGACGCAGTGCCATGTTCGAATTTCCTGCGAAAACCTACCCGTACCACTCAAATTAGAAAACATTATTATAAGCTAACCGTTGTGAATCGGGCTAAAGTAAGGCAATAGTTTTGAACACTGGCTGATTATGTACTTGCTCAAATATTGATTTTGGATCATTTTAACCAAAAAAAAAGTTACGGACTGCAGCTTTAATAAATATTGCAAGTAATTTAGAGAGTTAAAACCATTCTTTTTTTCAGATGCTTTAAAGATTGGAATAAAAGTTTAAAATATTTTGAAATTCCACAAAACAATGATTTATTTTCTTTTCTCGATTGTGGAACCTTCTGCAGATTTGTCAGACTAGGCAGAGTGATTATTTTTCTAGTAGGATCTGGCAACACAGTTTTTTCTTCCTCTCTTGTGGTTTAGTGATCATCAGAGTTATACTGCCATCAACTGGGCTGATACTACAAGGATGGACATAATCTTAATGTTTCTTATATACAGTATTTACTCCAGAATTCATTACATTCAGGATTGATCCTTTTTTTCTTCTTCTGTTTCTTAAATGAAGTACAAATGGCATTCAGATTTATGTTTATTTATGCCTTTATGTAATGGTGAGTAACCAGCTCAGTATCTATCTATCTATCTATCTATCTATCTATCTATCTATCTATCTATCTATCTATCTATCTATCTATCTATCTATCTATCTATCCATCCATCCATCCATCCATCTATCTATCTATCTATCTATCTATCTATCTATCTATCTATCTATCTATCTATCTATCTATCTATCCATCCATCTATCCATCTATCCATCTATCCATCCATCCATCCATCCGTCCATCTATCCATCTATCTATCTATCTATCTATCTATCTATCTATCTATCATAGACATGGAGAATCCTAATCTTATATATATCTGCAAATCCCATCAAGGACAGTGCAACTTTACTTGCATTTACACACACAGATTAAAGGATTTATGAATAATTTGAAGGAGCCATACGGAATAATGTACATTGTCACTTACAGCCAAACTACTAGGGAAAATGGTTCTTTCTGCACCAGAAGAGTGCGCTGTTTACCAAATTTTGGTTAGCACTTCATTTATGTCCATTGATCCAGAGCTGTTCAGTGTCCAAACAGCCACTAGATTACTCTAGAGAGGTCAGTGGATCAGAGGTGAAGCCCTCAGCAGTGATGACCCTTCGGCAGGGCTGCTGATTCGGGTTAACTCGTTAATCAGGTTACCCTGCAAATCCTGTTTGAGGCGGCTGTTGGGTGTAACAAGTGGATTGTGCCCGACACGTTTATAAGACTAATAAGACATGGTTAGAGGAAAGAGCGGGCATTAGCAACCATACATTGTGGACTGGCGATACCATTAGACATGGAGAATCCTAATCTTATATATATCTGCAAATCCCATCAAGGACAGTGCAACTTTACTTGCATTTACACACACAGATTAAAGGATTTATTAATAATTTGAAGGAGCCATACGGCATAATGTACATTGTCGTATACAGCCAAACTACTAGGGAAAATGGTTCTTTCTGCACCAGAAGAGTGCGCTGTTTACCAAATTTTGGTTAGCACTTCATTTATGTCCATTGATCCAGAGCTGTTCAGTGTCCAAACAGCCACTAGATTACTCTAGAGAGGTCAGTGGATCAGAGGTGAAGCCCTCAGCAGTGATGACCCTTCGGCAGGGCTGCTGATTCGGGTTAACTCGTTAATCAGGTTACCCTGCAAATCCTGTTTGAGGCGGCTGTTGGGTGTAACAAGTGGATTGTGCCCGACACGTTTATAAGACTAATAAGACATGGTTAGAGGAAAGAGCGGGCATTAGCAACCATACATTGTGGACTGGCGATACCATTTAATTTCTCTTTTGATCTGAAACCAAGTATTACCAAGGCTAACATTCAATATTAATAAGTATGCCAGGTAAATCTGCACTCTATGGATAAAATAAGCAATTTGCCTTTAACATTAAGAAACTCTACAATAAAATGAAAGCTGCATTCAGTATTTTGTTTTTTATAGCAGTCGACTTGGACTTGTTTATAAGATAAATTTATTCACCACGGGCAGAAGTCCATATAATGAGAGACATATTCTGCTGGACATAATGTTAGCAGTTCCCCATGAGGTGACCTCCTCCATGTAAAATAAATCTGCTTTTATTAGACTACTTAAATGTCTGGAGCCTTTATCTCTTTGGAGTGTAGGCCTACAGGATTTTCAAAAGTCCCGTGTAAAACAGTGTATGCAGACTATGTACCTTTAAATGATCAGCCCAATAACTCGGTCGTTATTTATTGGCGTGAACTCCACAATTTCTGTCTCTGACATTCATTACCTGTTACAGTCATTTCTATTTTAGACAATTCATTCATTTTAAAAAGCATGAAGATAACATAATGAATTTAAGAAGTGAGTTTTATTAATCACAAGCATACTGTTCAAGAATTCACACAGGATTTGTACCGGTCCCAAACCAATGGGACATTACATGAATTCAGTGAATGAAATATGTTTCACTTAAAATTCCAGCTGTCTCCAAAACAACCACAAACTCCACAGAAACTAAAATGAGTGAAAAACTGAACTCAGCTTCCAAAAAAATCTTGCTCAAGAGTTACAAACAAAATAAAAAAAGAAAGAGACCTGGGAGCAGAATAATACTGGAATTGGAGAAAATGCTCTTTTGGCAGTCAGTATTTGGTACAGCTCTCCTCTTTCAAACCACAGATTTTTTCTGTTTCCCTCACAGTACTCTAGTGACATATGCAGGGATATTGGGCTGTGTGTGACCCATAATGCAGGCTATACCTCGCTTTCTAACTTACTATAAAAATCAATAATACATCGCATATGTCAAGTGAAACTATGAATTTCCAATTCCATCTGCTGAATTAACACTAGTACTCTGTCCTCCTGAAACATTATTTCATTCTACATTTAGGCACTAATACATAATAGAATATCTACGTCAATAAAAAAAAATCCCCAAATCAATGCACAACAACTGGTCTATTTACAATCAAATATATAATATTAGATATGTGTGACCAAAACAGTGAGCACAGAACATTATCATTCCTCTCAAACACCTGTTATTTTCTAATTATTGACCTGGTTTAAGAGCGATGAATTGGATGTGAATTAGAAAAATTGTTCTGCATATTCCAATTAACTACTACAGCATTTAACGATTGAAAATTGCATTATTGTCACCGTCTACAGAGGAAGGCACTTAAGAGGAATGATTTATGATTTATGAAGTTTTCTGAGAATATTGTAGACTAAAAAAAAATATTATCTATTTATCTATTTAAATCCATTAAAATGATTTAATATGATCAATTATATACTCCAATTGTACCCTTTAACATCTTCAAAAGTATGTGTGAATAGTCCAAATTTATCCATAATCATTGCTATGGAAGAAAATGTAAGTGTACATTGTTCCAGATTGTTTTTTTATGTATTTATTAATAAGGCAGATCCCCTCTCTACCATGGCTAATTCGGTTTTCCATGGAAAGAGTGTCATATTTGCCTCGTTCAACGTTTGGTTAAACCAGAAACTTCTTATGCACAGTTTAGCTCACAGTGGATCTATGTACAACCAGTACAGTTAGCCAACAAACAAACCCTGTTATGTTAAAAAGTAACACGGAGAGTGTTTCTCGCTCAAATAAGAAAAAAAGAAAAGATGTAGAGCGAGAAAAAGAGAAGAAAAAAATAATAATACAAAATAAACAACCTAGACAGTATATTCACTATATACAAGATAAACAGCTAGCATAGAAGGACACTTAAAATCAAGGATACGCAGCACTGGTCTTTCAAAATATTCTCCAGCTTTTTCGCTGGTGTTTTTCTGAAGATACTCACTGTCTAAGACTATCTACAAACATGAACATGGAACGTCCTTTCACTATTAACATGAAATCCCAGCAGTATAGAAAGTACATAAGACCTATGATTGAAGCCGGTGTCGCTGGAAATACCATTGAAAGGATTTGAAATCTGAATGGAAAACAAAACATCCACACATGGAGTGGTCTTGTACACTATTTGTTTGTTGAATGAGTAAAACAGAGGATGGGAAGTTGGTGGAAATGGTTTCTTTCACAACCAAAAAAAAAAAAAAAGTACTGGCTTCCAGGTTAGTATTTTACAAATATTTAAAAAAGTAAACCTTTTTTTTTTCTGTAGGCATTTTAAAATATATTCCATCAAAAATAGTCTGACAAATTTACCTAGTACAAAATAAATGTTTTAAAAAGACAGAAGATTCGAGGAAAACGTTTTCTTGCTGTATGTCTGGTTCTACTGAAATTTTACAATAGGTGAAATTTGGTAAAAAGGGGCCGTAAAAGTTGAATTAAACAAGCAAGTAACATCTAGTGTCTTTAAACAGTGATCAGACATGATTATTTGTCACCTTTGGCAAATACAAATTGTGTTGTTGCAGACGTGCCGTAAAGCGAGGCACGTACAATGGCAGCTCCGACGTCGATGTCCTCTTTTGGGGATTTGTGTCTGCGAGGTATAATAGCGCCAATAACTTTCAACGTAATTCCACATCTCTTCCATCACCCGTCTTCCTCCTCTCAGATGACAAATGAGGATTTGTGTCGGAAATCCCCCTGAAAGAGAGAAGATTGAGTGAAGGAGGCTTAACTGATTCCCTGTCTTAAACTGCTAGACTTTCCAGGAGATTTCTTAAGTTCTTGGAAGCCTTAATACAAAATAACATCTCTTTATTTTCCCATACCTCATCCTCTGTTCTGACATAGTCCACTCCATCTCCTTTTGCTGGAGCTTTGTAACTGGGGAGAAAAAATATAACCTGTCAGTTTACATCTGCAAAACATTTTAAGCCGACAGTCACTACTATTTCAAAGATCTGAACAGACTACATGTGATGTTAGGACTGAGCTGGAAACATTCAGGAGCTCCTTGGGTGATGAAATGGAAAAAAGCCATAAAACGGTGAGTCAAACCTGCTCTGGGACAGAGTGTGACTCAGACGGAAGTCGTGTGCTTACTTGTTTCCCGTCTGCTTCTGGCTGGTGAAGTAGCCTCGTTTATAGGCACAGAAGATGCCCACTGTTATACACAGAAGGACCGTCACCACAACCACTACGCCCAGGATGATTCCAGCAATGTTGATGTCATCTACAGAAAAAGGCCAAGCGTGAGATCGTGGCTTTGTAGGGTGTCCTTATCACATGTGAAAAGGCGATCAAAATACGCACAAACTTCCATCATCTGCGGTCCACATTCGGAGAACCCAGCCTCATTCCTGGCTCTGCAGTAATATTCTCCAGCATCCTCCTTCCTGACCGCACTGAATTTCTGAAGATCATAAATTACAGTGGTTTAAGTTGACAGCTCATTTTGCATAATGTTTGGGCTCAGTATGATTTAAAAAAAAAAAAAATATATATATATATATATATATATTTATTTATTTATTTAGCAAGGATGCATTAAATGGATTAAAAAATGAGAATGTCATAATAGTTTTTCAAATAATAATTGTAACTCTAATCGAAATTGTAACAAATAATAATAATTACATTTCTCTTTAACTTTCTTTTCAAAATATTCATTTGAAACATTTTGTGCATTTTTAAATGAATTAAAATCATTCAATTATGGCTAAAATATGACAAGAAAAAACACTGCACGATATTAACAAGGAACTAACCATGTTTCTGTGGACTAAACTTTTTTGGTAACATTTTAGTATAGAGATCAATTCTCACTATTAACTAGTTGCTTAGTAGCATACCTATTAATAACATATTGGCTGTTTATTAGTACTTATAAAGCACATATTCTACATGATCATATACTACATCCCTAATACCTAAACTTAACAACTACCTTACTAACGATTAAAAATCAGCAAATTAGAGGTTTATTGAGGCAAAAGTAATAGTTAATGGTTTGTTAATAGTGATAATTGGACCTTAAACTAAAGTGTGACCACTTTTTGAAAATTAATATACTAAATGTTTAAATATTTGGTTTATTTTTTGAACTTTTGCATCAACTAAAATGTTTTTAGTCACCTAAAATTAGATGCCAAAACTGATTAAAATGACATGATGAAATATTAACTCAATTTAAAGGATTTTCTCATCAAACAAATGGAACCTAGAAGCATCTTTGTGCATGCGTATGTTATAAAAGCAAGACCGAAGTGTTGAACGAGGCTCTTGCAGATCTAAAAAGACACACAGTAAACTATTCAGAGGTTGTCTCCTCAGGGGGAAGAGGCTGTACTGCAAGTGCAGGTCAGACTTTAAAAAGCGGTGTGAAGGTTGACGAGGGCACGGAGTACAAATGGCAGAGAATGGCACTCTGGAATGTGCAAATGAGGGCAGCAGATTCCCTTCATGGCTGAGCCCATCGCACATCAACTGGCTCCCCAAAAATATCCCTACGCCTACCCCATCGCCTCTTTTTCCCAACTCACCACAGTGCCCGTCTCTCCGCTCAGGGTGTAGGTGGAGTTGAAGAACTTTGGGCTGCTCTTAGGATCCTCTGGGATTTCCTCCTTGTTGCGGAACCACTGGTACTGGGACTTTGGGTAGCCCTCATCCTCCAAGCAATGCAGCTCTGCGGGTTTGCCTACCGGGACGGACTTGGGTACGGAGCATCTGGGCATGACGGGCTTCACTGCATGGCACACAAGAGATAATCTCAGAGAAGAGAAAGCATCCTCACACACATGCACCTTAGTGACTCCAACTGCAAGCATCCTGGCCAACTGAACATACTGCTCTTTCCCCTTTTAGACCCCTGATTAAACTCAGATGCAGTTTCAGAGGTTTCCTCATATAGCCCTGAACACGCCCTATAGAGTTAGAGCTGCAAGCATCCTCAAATGTGCGCCAAGGGTGGGTGCGTTGGCCCGCCGCTCCGTCTCATGTTACATCGTAGCAGTTGGGAAGTACTAACAATGCTACGTCTACAACAAATTCAAAATTCCTCTCAAAAGTATGTATACTAAAGACACATTACAGCACAAGACAGGGTGAACACTTCGTGGACTGAGCAGTTAATGGATGTAGAATTTTTGAGTGGAACCCTCACCTCTTACAGTGAGTGATATCAAAACCTCATCAAAGGATTTCTGGTCGTTTGGGGCAGTGACTTCACAGCGGTAATCAGCAGTGTCGGCTCTTGTTGCATTGAGAATAACTAAGGTCGCAGGTTCTCGAATTTTCGCTCTCTTTTCCAAGTCACCTGGAAAAAATGTACAAATTGAGACGATTCACAGTTGAAAAGGTGGATGAAAAGCTGCTTCAAAGTGGTGTTCATAAAATGTGGGACTTTAAATTATACTCCAAAAGTCCATATAACTGTTAAACTGTTAGTATAAATGTTAACATTTAACAAATATATTGTTTAGTATTACCATATTTTTTAAGACATTAATCTGGGTTAATGTATAAATATATTACTGTTTATTGGTCAATCATATTTATTTAAAGTACTGTTAATTTATATTTGATTGAAATGTTTTTTTAGAGAGAAATTAATACTTTTATTTAGCAAGGAGCTATTAAATTGATCAAAAGTGACAGTAAAAACATTTTTAATGTTGCAAAAAATTATATTTCAAATAAATACTGTTCTTTCTATTCATCACAGAATTCTGAAAAAAATGCCCATTGCTTCCACAAAAATATAAACAGCACAACTGTTTCCAACTTTGATCATATTAAAAAAGCTACAAATCAGCATATTAGAATGATTTCTGAAGGATCACGTGACACTGAGGACTGGAGTAATGATGCTGAAAATTCAGCTTTTGCCATCACAAGAATAAACATATTAAAATAGAAAACAGATATCTTTAATTGTAATAAAATTTTACAACATTACTGTTTTAAAGTACTTTTGATCAAATAAATGCATCAGAGTATAATATGTGTATATATATATATATATATATATAGTAAACAAATCTTACAACCCCAAATCTTTTAATAGTGGTCTATGTAGAAATGAACATTAACCAACATTATTAAATGTTGTAGAAATATACTGTAATTTCATGTCAAGTTTTGCATTAACTGAATGTTAGCAACTTGAACCTTATTATAAAGCATTACTCAATGTGTTGTATGGCACAGTGTTCAGTAGAGTGTTGTATAGCTTACCTGCTATTTCTTTTTCAAAATATACATAACTGGGCTCTCCCTTCTTAATCTTCTTCCATTCTATTCTGGGATTAGTAGTGGAGATTGACTCTATCATGCAGGACAGCTCGATCGCTGCATAGGGAGAGAAAATGAAACAGCTCATGAGCAGTTCCAATGGCCTGTTTAATGTTAGAATCAGCAGCTAACGACTGCTGGAGAGCAAATTACTCAGCCTTACATTCAAACTCATTGACCCATGGTTTAGCATTCGTCGTCTTGAGGATGACTGCCAAGGTGCTGATGTAGCCTGCAATGAGAAGACACAAACAAACATCAGTTTTATGTTGAATTAACAACTTGACATTTGGGTGGGGGGGTATTGTTACGGTCTAAACCACATGTGATATTGGTACCAATGTATTTCTCTAAAGATTTCTGAAACTCAATTAACAGTCGAGCCCAGTGGCCAAACCCTCTACCCTGACAGCACACATTCTTCGCATTACTGTGAGCTGTGAACGGATATGTTACCAGACATTTTTAGTTTCACTCTCACAACAAACATCACTGATGTAAAAGCGTCCCACCGCAAAGAATTGTGTAGACTGACAAGTAGTCTCCGTTCTGTTATGAAAAACAGCTGACTGCTTTAAAGTGAAGGCCAGGGGGCTCGCTAAGTTCATGTAGCCGCTAATAAACATGCTAAATCAAAAAGGTCAACTTTGAAGTTCATACTAATTTTAGAGATTTGTGTCTCATCGCTTTTGTCCAACATCAAGAAAATGTTTAAAAGAATTTAAATGAATCTAGTAATGAAGGTTCACAGAGGAAGAAAAACACTGTTATATTTGCATAGAACATTACCTATAAACCTTATCACTTTCTTTACCAATTTAAAAGGCTAAAGGTTAACTCCCTATGAAAAGCTGGATGGTTAAAAGCAATTTTAGCGCTACCATGGATAAGCAATTGAACCCAATTCATAATCAGCTACTGGAATAAGGTAATTTTGTGTCATAATCTTCCGTATAAATATCAAAAACATTGTTTTTTTATGAAAGAGCATATATTCAGGGCACTGAAATTTTAATGGCCATCTGATTGCTAGGGATAATTTTTATGAATCTTTGATGATTGTATTTTGGGCCAAGGCTCTTGAGAATTCATCCATCTAACACAGAACAAGGCTAGCAATACAACAGAAGTAGCAGCAAATCTGACTGAGAAACCACATCAGTGTGTTGCGGTAAAAAAGTGAGAAAGACAGTATTACGAAGATCACTGTCAGAAATATCCATACTTTTTCTTTTTGTTCCTGAATACCATTATTAATTTACACAACATAACTGCGTTGTGAATATGCATTTTTATGTACATTGACACAGGAATAACCAAAGAGTAAACAGACCGATGTAATTCTCACAAATCAAACGTTTACATCACAGTAACAATTCTCAGTTCATTTCAAACCAGACACAAATGAAAAATGACTCAGTTGAACTTAGTAATGGCTCGGGATGATTTACTGAGTGAGTAAGTTTGAGGCTGGTTCATGAGTCTTTTTGACCAAATCATTTGAAATAATCAATTCATAATTCGCATTTGATTGGGAATCAGGATATTACTACTCACACTGTGCACACACACCCTAGTAGGATTCAGTGTTATTTTAGTATTATTTATATACTATTAAGGAATTGATTCATATTTTGAATTATTATATTTTCATTTTAATTTCAGTAATTTCTTTATATGCTTTTGATCTTTTTATTAGTTTTTTTAATTATTTCTATTTAGCTCACATTTATTTTTATTTCAGTTTTAGTTTGAATAATTTTAGTACTTCAACTTCAAACTTGTTTCAGTTATTTGCCAAGGCAACATTTCTACTTTTCATTAAATTTTTTATAAGTTTAAGTTTTTCAGCTAACATTTATATTCTCATTTCAATTACCATAGAATAATTGTTTTAGTTTAAGATAATAACAACACCGGTTTACTCTGATGAAATCAGCATGCACAAACAATGTTTTCCTGACTAGATTTGGCAAAGACTGAAGAGCTAAAACAATGCTGTTTATGGTGTATAAAACAGTATGAGATGGATGTCATACTTTAAAATATGAAAAATTGTCTTCACAATTTCCTTTAGTCAGATAGATCAATTAGGCATGACTAAATATTAGTATTTAATTTAGAACTTGTAAGAAGAGGTGCAGATCAGCGCAATGATGTAATGGGAAAGGATGCAGGATGTGCCCCCCCAAAAACAACAACAACAAAAAAAACAATACATACACACCTCACACACAAACACATCCACACATGCTTACATCCTCTTTTACAATCATATTCAGCCATATGGAGGACACAAAGGCCACTCTAGACGGGCAGGAAGTGGTGACGATGTCTCCCATCTCCTTTTTCTGCCTGCCACATCCTGTCCTATCATATCATCAAATAGGAGGCTGGTGCTCAGCACTACCAAAACCATAGCTAGTGTCAGTAATGTTCGTCTCCGTACACCTCACCCGGTGATGTAAGGTCTGTCCTGTCGGGTAAAGTCTCTGTGGTCTGATGCCATTTGAGGAATAATTGAGCCCTCAAACAAGGCAGGTGCTCTATGACCTACATATCCTAACCTCTCTCTTCCTGTTTGGAGAGCACAGCTGGATGAGATGTGACAATCCTAGCCAAGCTTTAATCTTCCACTTCTTCCTTTAGAGGCATAACTGTTGGTTCTCTTCAGTAATCTTAGTGTAATGCCCCGGTAAAATCCTAGGCATTACAGAACTGAATATTATAATAGAGAGAGAGAGAGAGAGAGAGAGAGAGCTTCCTGACTTAGCCTAATTTCCATATCTACATAATGCATCTGCATGCTGTTAAAACTCAATGGATAGTATTTGTGGCACAATGTTGATGATCACATAATTTAATTTCCACTTATCCCTCTTCTTTATTTAAAAAAAGGGTCCGGCTAATAGTGAGGTACTTATATTGGAAGTGAATTGGGCTGTAAACACTAAAATACTGTTTCAAGAGCTTCCTGACTTAGCCTAATTTCCATATCTACATAATGCATCTGCATGCTGTTAAAACTCAATGGATAGTATTTGTGGCACAATGTTGATGATCACATAATTTAATTTCCACTTATCCCTCTTCTTTATTTAAAAAAGGGTCCGGCTAATAGTGAGGTACTTATATTGGAAGTGAATTGGGCTGTAAACACTAAAATACTGTTTCAATAGTACAGCCACAAGACGTAAACAATATGCATTTTAACATGATGTGATTGTGAAAAAAAAAGCTTACAAACATTTTATGTGTGAAGTTATATCAAGTTATATTTATTAAAAATAAATAAATAAATAAACACACACACACCATTCAAATGTTTGGGGTTAGTAATATGTTTTGAAATAAGTGTCTTATCATGCTCACCACTGCTGTATTTATGTGATAAAAAAAAATCATAAATAAATAAAAACAGTAATATTGTGGAATATGGTTACAATTTAAAATAACATTTTTCTATTTTAATATATTTTAAATATAATTTATTTCTGTGATGGAAAAGCTGAATTCTGAGCAGCCTTTACTCCAGTCTTCAGTGTCACATGATCCTTTACAAATCATTCTAATATGCTGATTTTGAAATCTTTTGTAACATTATAAATGTCCTTACAGTCACTTTTGATAAATTTAATGCATCCTTGATAAATAGAAATATAATTTTTTATTAAAAAAACGTAATCTTACTGAAAGAAAAAAAATGATAAGCTTCACATTTCTGCTCGTAAAGGGGTCATATGATGCGATTTCAATTTTTGCTTTCTCTTTGGAGTGTTACAAGCTCTTGGTGCATAAAGAAGATCTGTAAAGTTGCAAAGACTAAAGTCTCAAATCCAAAGAGATATTCTTTATAAAAAGTTAAGAGTTAACCATGCCTACCTAAAACAGCTCGTTCTAACACGCCCCCACATGTCTACGTCACTATGTGGGAAGATTTGCATAACGCCGCCCAAATGTTCACGCAAAGAAAGAAGGCGTAACTTTTATTCTCGCTGTAGTATTGTTGCTGCTGCCATGTCGTGAAGAGCTTTGTGTTTTGTTGTGAAAGCAAAACTACTTTGTTTGGTCTTCCAAAAGAGGACGATATCCGCTTCGTCATGCCTGGAGCTGATCTGTGCTGGTCGCTGAGGGAATACATCAACTTAGTGCTGTGGATCGTCGAATCGGCTTTCACCGTGGACGAAGCGGAGTCCAGTCCAGGGTCATCACATGTGGTTGCCGCTCCTTCGTCGAATCCGCCGGCCCTGCCGTTCTCAAACCCGCCGCCTCTGCTCACTCTAGCCCGGCCTCAGCTCACGCTAGGCCACCGTGTGTTTTGTTGTGAAAGCAAAACTACTTTGTTTGGTCTTCCAAAAGAGGACACGACAACAAATCAGTGGTTAAGTTGTATTTACAACACTGTACCAGAACAGTTCAACCCAAATATTCATTTGTGTGCAGCACATTTTATGGAGGACTGTTTCCTGATCCTGGGAGAGTAGACTACAATGCCGTCATGTTTTTTGTTTCGTCGCTCCGGCCGGGACATGGCATCAACAGTATGGTGAGGGGCATAACATTTCTGCCACGCACTTAAGGTATTCGGCCAATCACAACGCACTGGATAGCTGGCCAATCAGAGCACACCTTGCTTTTCAGACCGATGAGCTTTGTAAAAATCGATGCGTTTCAAAAAGGCGGGGCATAGAGGAGAAACAATAATGTACAGTATGTGGAAAATAATGTGTTTTTTTTACTTTAAACCGCATAAACACATTTCATTACACCAAATACACAAAATAATGTTCTTTTTAGCAACATCATATGACCCCTTTAAATCATTCCCGCTTTTTTTTTTTTGAAGAAGAAGAGGGACAAGTCCAAATTAATATTTTGAAGTAATCAACATCATGCCTGGAATACTTCTTCAAAACCACACAAATAGACCACCTTGGAATTAAACTCAAAAACGGCACGATGGTGAAAAAGGTCAACAAAGGGGTCGCCCTATTCGAGGAGGCCATTTTCTAATCCTGGCATCGACACCTAACTCAGCATGACGGACATGGAGAAACATTACACCACAGAGAAATGAGTTATACGGCCAGAATCATGGGGCTGTTTGGACAGCCTCCACAGCACAGCGTTTAAACCCCACCACACCCTGCATCGTGATCTGTGACCAGCGTGCAGAAACGCCGAAACACATTCTGCTCCGATGCAGCCTGTCAGAGAGCATTCAACACATGCGGTTCACTCAGCAATGCATGAAGTAGATAATATTCCTTGTTATTTTTAAACTGCAGGCATTGATTCATTTTGCTGGGGGGAGGAGGGGAGGCTGTTCACTGGCTGAGAAAGAGATGCCCACAGAGCCATTCATTACACATCCCGGGTCTACTTCACTGGGATTTGATTGGATGTTGATCGTATCCAACTGGAATAGATTGTAAAGCTGGAGGAGCGATATCACATGGAGAGCCGAACCCGGGCTCAACCCCCGCAGATTTTAAATGATCTGTATGTTTGTAGCCCTGAACAATTCATGATGTGCAAGAGGTCGCAAATCCTCCTCCATTGACACATGGATAACTGTACAGCAATATTCCCAGTGTGACTTCGCTGAGCAGTGTGTTTCTTACACTACACCCTCCGAGCCTGTACGAACTCTTGTGTGAATGCATGGTATAAACTTGAGTGTTGGATTTCTAAACCATTGAGAAATAACAAAGGAGACAACATGTTTTAAATTCACATTTCGTCTCATGGGCATTTTGGCATTTGTTTTTGTTTGACGCTGACAGGAGGAATTAAGGCTCTGTTCTGAATTCTATTGGGCTACCTACCGCCTACATAGGCAGCTGGCTTCTAAGGGAGTATCTTAATGGACAAAGAGCCTCACAGTGACTGATGTGCAACACTTTACATAGGCAGCAACTCTATATTCACACAAATTCTGGGTAAAATGGTTTGAATTATATTTATAAAAATGATCTGTATGTTTGTAGCCCTGAACAATTCATGATGTGCAAGAGGTCGCAAATCCTCCTCCACTGACACATGGATAACTGTACAGCAATATTCCCAGTGTGACTTCGCTGAGCAGTGTGTTTCTTACACTACACCCTCCGAGCCTGTACGAACTCTTGTGTGAATGCATGGTATAAACTTGAGTGTTGGATTTCTAAACCATTGAGAAATAACAAAGGAGACAACATGTTTTAAATTCACATTTCGTCTCATGGGCATTTTGGCATTTGTTTTTGTTTGACGCTGACAGGAGGAATTAAGGCTCTGTTCTGAATTCTATTGGGCTACCTACCGCCTACATAGGCAGCTGGCTTCTAAGGGAGTATCTTAATGGACAAAGAGCCTCACAGTGACTGATGTGCAACACTTTACATAGGCAGCAACTCTATATTCACACAAATTCTGGGTAAAATGGTTTGAATTATATTTATAATCAACATTTCATCTGCCATCTTGTATTTTTTCCCCAAAGCTAAATATATATATATATATATATATATATATGAATGAAGAGTTCATTTGCAAAAACCGATAACTCACGTTTCACCAGAAATCAAGTTTTTTTTATTGCGCATTCCAAGTAATATTAATCAAACAGCAGTTGGGTTGTTTTGATTAAGTAATAATAACTTAAACAAATACAGGTAATTTACTAAATTAAAGTTCATTGAAAGTATGTTTTTTTTTACATATTAAAAGATTGTTTTATAGCAAAAGCAAATATCTCCAACAGTCGTTTTTTTGGCAAAAGCAGATAACTCCACATTTCATGTTTTAGAGTTTAAAAAACACTAATTTAATCTTTGTAATCTCCTCAGATGACAATGTAGATGCCTGACAAACGTTGTTGTTCTTGTGATCATAAACTGTATAGATGTGATTACACGCAATACACTAAGCTTTTCCCTCACCATTGTAACACGCTGCTTTTGCAAGGTTCCGTGAAAACGTTTCAGCTTTTATTTTCCTTTTTCGCCCTGAAGAAGGTATCACAGGTTCATCAAGTTCGTCGAAATTATCCATCCTCGATC
>NW_015505523.1:2091366-2118273 GCF_001515645.1 Sinocyclocheilus grahami | reverse complement strand
GTGGCGTTTATCGGTTTTTGTAAATGAACTCTTCATATATATATATATATATATAGCCTATATATATATATACATATATATATAGTTATTAATATACAATATACACATACATTTATTTTAAATGCAAAATCCCATTAATATATTAATATTAAATCACTTGCTGTCTGTATGAAATATGAAATATGAAAAATTGTTCTGGATTATTAATCTCAAAATAAATTTTTTTTTCAAACAAACAAATAAATGAACAAATAAATTTGTTAATCAAAGAGAGAGGAGAGGAGAGGAGAGGAAAGTCACTTTACTACATGCAAAAATATTAATGCCCACTGTATTCCAATATTCTTTAATAAGCATAAATTTACAAGAGGAAAATCCCATGTGAAGATGAATTTCAGTTGAGATAAGGCTACTTGTGAAGCCAGTCACCTCAATACTTGACATGGCAGTAACCCCTTCTACAAATAATCTCCTGCGTAGGACATCCCACCTGCTCTAGGGAAAGTAGCTTAGCTGACCTCTCAGAACTCATGAAAACAACGGCATCAACAAAAGTGTAGAGGTTTAAGCTTTGAGTCAGTAATGGTGGTGTTTTTACAGCTGTGGACGGCTCTTACTCTCCTGATCCTGCCCAAATGAATTACCTCAACGGTCTACATTTTTATCTCTTTATTTACACATTTAGGTCTGCTATGGTCTTATTTGCATGGGTGTTACAAGTCAGAAAGAGTTAGGGTTAGGGTTAGGTTAGGCTCAACAAAGACTCTTTTGCATAAGTACATAAGATTAAAGAGAAATTCTTCATTTTTAAAGGTCTGAAGTTGAATATTCAGTCGCTTACAGTCTAAAAAACTCCCAAGTTGCTGGAGAAATGACAGTAATGACCTCTTGCTCTGCCCTCAGACTCATCAGTTTCATCTAATCTCAAGTGAAGACATCTAATAATGAAAGCTGAGAGGAAGGTACCTCAGGGAACTAGACACAGTCATTACATCGGCTGTACATCTTGTTCATTTCTATGTAACCTTCATGTTGGATCCATCTGTATTCTCTGGTTTCTATTCAATTGAGAAAAATGATTCTGTTACGCAACATATTCCCAAAGTCCCATTACTCTGTTGTGAACTGCTAGTTTTCTATCAAGGAAGAATTGGGTTTGTTTCTTGTTCCATCAAGACTAAAAATAGTAGCATTCAGCAAAGATAAGGCAATCTCCACAACAAAAATACCTCTGATATTCCTTCAGCTGCTGAGCAAATGTCACTAGGCGTCACTTCAAAGTGCAAGTGTAGAACAAGCAGGCATTCCTCTTGAACTGCACCTCTGACGAAAACACTGTGGTCTACATTAGGAGGAATGATCATTGTCTTTGTGAAGATGTGCAACCTTTTTAAAAGTTATTATTATTTTTTTTTTTTTACTTTTTATCATTATATTTCTTATAGAGCCTTTACAGAAGGAGTGTTCCTGTGTTCAAAAACAAGTAGACGAAGAACGAAAGGAACGAAACAGAAAGCAGAGGAATTGAGACACCTTTTTAAAAGTTTGACTATTTTTAACACAGCGTCTTGGAAACACACCACCCGTGGTGGGACGCTCAGAAAATGGCATGCAACAGCTTAAGATGTCTGTCAACATACAGATCCTATATATGTGATATATCCCAAAAATAAGCTAAACTAAATATTTAAAAATATGAAAAAAAAGTAAATACTAATTTTTGCAATATATAGATTATATATAAATATACTGTAAAAAAAAAAATATATATATATATAATATATTCTTTTTTAAAAAGTTGTAAGTAAAACAAAGACTGGAGTATGTTTTTCATGAAAATACTAATTTCAGTTTTTCTACAAAAAAAATAAAAACAATTTTAAAGCAATTTCTGAGTGAAAATTGTTTCTATACCATTTTTCTCAGTGTTCATACATATACATATATATATATATATATATATATATATATATATATATATATATATGTATACATACACCTTTTTAAATATATAAATATAATTTATCTCACTATCTAGACAGACAGCTAGATAGATAGATAGATAGATAGATAGATATAGATTTCTAAAACGACATATAAATACATATACAAATATATTAAAATGATCCAAATTAAACAATTTAAAGAACTGAAAAAAATTATTAAGATTTTTTTTAACAAATTAAAGATGGATGGAAGCTATCCTGAAGCAGTTTATTTGTTTAGATGAGGTAAATCTAGGTAGACTAGACTAGGTTGCACTATCATGTGCAACAGGATTATTTGCATTACTTCTAAATTTGTTGGTCTGTGACAGTTCACTTTTCGCCAGAGGCTCTGCTCTTTGCATTTGTAATTTTTGCATTCACGTGTGGATGCTATGGGTCTCTTGGAGGTATTTGAGGGCTAGACTCCAGCCGAGCTCCCCTCTGATCTAGCCAGGTCAAAGACTAAGCTTGAGTTGAGCCAGTGAGAGAGGGGCAGCGGTGTCACAGAATGCCTGAGTACATGTCACTTTGCGTCAGCATTAGTTACTGCAGGAGGCCCCCTTTCCTTTTGTCCTCCAGCCGACTGGAGTTCACAGGACCGGTGTGCGTATCTCTCATTCCACATCTCTGTCCTGTATCCCATTATGCCCCTTCTGCATGGCAACAAGCTTCAAATGAGGTGAGATTTTGACAGTCGGGTATGATTTAGTGATGGAAGATCAAAATAACTGAGTATGGCTTCAGTTGATTGCATTTGGAAATACTATATTTTGGCATCAAAAAGCAGTACAGGGAAATTAATTTCACAGTTATGTCATATTAGGAATACTTTCCACCTCACGCTCCAGTCACATGAAATAACTGGGCTTGATTATATCAACTCTTTTTTCCAATCAAAATAGACCCCTTGTTTAGTGTCACACATCACATGGTTGAAGTCCACATGAACACCAATCGAAACCTTTGTTTTGTGACACAGTTTCAGGCAGTGGGAGTGAATGAATACTAAATTAATCGGGACAGGCCCTGATGGCAGAACAAAAGCATTCCTGATAGCAACAGTACAAAGGCGGATCACTTTTGAGGGGGACAATTTCACAATTGTTTTAATACAAATATTTGATAAAAATATATAGGCCTATTAAAAAGTTAAGTTCTGTTAAAACTGAATTTACTGTTTTATCATTTAAAACAGTTCAAGTCAAAACATTATATAAAAATACTCGCATTTATAAAATAAAACAATAATGAAATAAAAAAATAACATTTTAAAATAAAAAGAACTATGGACTGGCCATCTTTCCATGATGTTTCTCTGCCTTCGGTCTGAGATGCTTCAGCATCACTTCAACCTTATAAAGGAAAATAAAATAATAAATAATTAATGAAAAATTAAATGAAAAACAAAAACAAAATTAAATAAATCTAAAGTGTGTACAAAATGTGTACAAATCCCCAAACATCAGTAATTCAATATACTTTTTAACATGCATTTTTTATTTTGTTTATAATAAGTATGCATAGGAAAAGCCTTGATGTATCAACTTGATCTGTAAGTGCTTTTCAAGCTATTAAAATGGCCCTGGGGTCTCAGAGACCCCCGCACAGAACATGAGGGTTAAAATGCAGCCTCAATTAACCACCATCACTGAACGTCTCCCAACACAGGTGAGTGATTATTCAGAGGGCAGTTGTACGAAGCAAGACCATGAGTTATTTTCCACAGGGGTGAGAACAGGTTACCGCTGGAGAAGCCTTTGCTATTTATAGCAGCTGTCAACAGCAGGCAGAGACTGCGCAGCATACTAATTGGTTGCATTTGCAGGTAAGTCAGAGCTGGGCATCTCCTCCCGTCCCATTTGTGGGCAGGATCACAGACCGTCCACCGATAAGATCTACCAGAGGCTTATTTTTAACCCTCGTGGCTCTCAGATGCCATTTCAACAACTGCTTTCCACAGAAACTGATAATGAGAGATATGAAATTCATTTGCATACATGCACACATTATTTAGACTATGCTTATCTCCTCCGTCAGCGATAAAAGGCCCTAATTTAGCTCACCAAATCAGCTGATCGGAGGATCCCGTATTCGCCGTGAGGCTCCAGCCGAAATCTGTAAATCGTGTCGCACTCGCACTCCGCTCCAGAATTAGCCGCTCACTGCTTTCAGCACAGATGGCGTCATCCCCGCTCACTGCAAATGCCTCACATTCTAGTACAAGCACACCGACCTCTTCCTTAATCCTAATTAGGACTGTAATTTCTGCCAGAGCCTTCTTCAAGAGCGGTGGCAGTACAATCGTGCGCTTTGAAACATTAAGAAAAACCTTGTCTTCTCTAACTTGTGACATTAAACAATATGAGATGGTGACGTGTCTGGATTTCTGATGACGTCTTTACGATGATGGATTAGAGCAATACATACAAGCGTCATTGCAGCCATACTCCAGCCTGCGTGTTTCTCTAAATAATGGGCTGTGACAAATACATAGGCGAATTGGGCTAAATCCCTGAGCAGGCTTAATAAAATCGAGAGTGAGCTGAAGTCTAAAGGACATTAACTCGTATATTCTCTCAGCTGTCCTAAAAGGGCCCAGTGCTGGAAACAACATCTATTGTTGAGCATGTGAATTGTGTAGCAAAGCAGCGAGGTGCGGATTGGCTGACAGCTGAATAATGCCACAGTCGCTGGAGACTTGTTGATTTAGCAGGGATATGCACATAATCCTCCTCACTTCCTGTTCAAAAGAAATGCCCCAGAATGCAATGGGGTAGGTGAAAACAGCACCCTGGGGATGACTCTTTGTATTGTTACGTGTCACAAATGTGAAAAAATGTAAAAGTTATTTGTGTACATCTTGGTAATTTTGAAAAGGTTATTTTAAGAAATTATAAAAAACATATTTGATAAAATATAACAGAAAATTATTTTAACCCCTCAAGTTCTGTTGAGAATTTTATATTTTTAAAACAATGTTGTACATGTAAATATATTAATAAAATAAATTAATTATATATAAAAAAAAAACTACAATGGACTGGCCATCTTCTATGGTGCTTCCCTGTCTATGGTCCAAAATGCTGGGATAGGATTTTTTATTTTTGGAAATGTAGCATGCTAATCATGTAATTATAACTTTTACTCACAATAATCTAACTAAAAAGTTATATAACATTAAAACATATATACCCAAATAATAAATAAAACAAAAAAACAAATAAAATGAAAACAATAGAGTAAACAAGACAATATCTCAGTCTCCATAAAATCACGCTCTCACTGAGCAGTGGCTAAACCAGCAGCAGGAAGCCTATAAACTGCATAATAGACCCGGTAGCAGCATTCACTCCTCTCTTCAAGATACAATCAGTGCTAAAACACCAAGCCAAGCAAAAACCCCTGAACTCTCATTGTCTATTGTACAGCGCTGGCCCCCCCATAGCATCTCTTGTTAATTGCCTTTTGTTTGCACTCTTGCACAAAAGCCATGTTGTGTAGTGCTACTTGCTGCTCTGAACAGTTGGAGCTGAAGTTGTTGCTGCTGTTATAAAAATCTTTACCTCTGCCACATGCATCTGTTATAAAATAGATTGCATTTAAAAATGAAATCAATATGACTATTGGCTGAGGCATAACGTTAGTTTGTATCAGTAATTGTGGATTGCTTTCTTGTCATCACATATTTACTATATAGGGAATTCTAGAAAACAACAAGTAAAATGTGCTCAGTCATCTTAAAGGGGTCATATGATGCTTTTTTAAAGATCATTATTTTGTGTATTTGGTGTAACAGAATAGGTTGACATGCTTTAATGTTCAAAAAACACATTATTTTTCAAATACTGTACATTATTGTAGGTCCTCTATGCCCCACCTCTCTCAAACACTTCATTTTCTACAAAGTCCCTCCTCCCGACAAGCGCAGTCTGCTCTGATTGGCCAGCTGACCCAGTGCATTGTGATTGGCCGAACACCGCAAACACTCGTCGGAAATGTAACGCCCCTTACCATAATCGCAAGCTTCATCTTTCAAAATAAATGCAAAGACAGTAAATAATGTCATTAGTTTTACCATCAGTTCAAGCCCGAAAGGGGACCAGAGTCTCATGACAGACACAATGATGAATCTGGTATGTGTTTGCAGTACACAAGCCACGGTTAAGACAGCTGACTCCACCGTGATCTCTCTCTCTCTCTCTCTCACACACACACACGCACGTGCACACACACACACACACACACACACAATGCGCAAAACTCTGCATTTGAACAGTCAATAGCAAATACTTAAACTAATAACAAAACAGTAGCTGATTCAGAAGCGCCAGATTGTCATAGCAAAGTCAGAATTACCTCCTCTCCTAGGTTCACGAAACGGTCGTCCATAAAATGCATTGCTGTTCTGTTGTAAGTAATCTTAAAGATTCCTAAATGCATCTACTTTCGGAAGCACAAATAAAGTGCTTTTTCTTTCGCCTAGAAACACACAGCGTCTCCCTGACATGCTGCTTCAACACTAACTGCGGTTACTGAAACCACGCCTTCTTTCTTTGCGTGCACATTTGGGCTGCATTATGCAAATATTTCCACATAGTGAGGTAGATATGTGGGGGCGTGTTAGAACGAGCCGTTTTAGGGGGGCGTGGCAGAGTCTTAACTTTAATAAAGAATATCTCTTTGGTTTTGAGACTTTAGTCTTTGCAACTTCAGGGATCTTATCTATGCACAATCAGCTTGTAACACTCCAGAGAGAGAAAGGAAAACTTGAAATTGCATCATATGACCCCTTTAATGTCTTATGTATAAAATGCATTGTCTTTTTTTTTTTTTAATCTTGAACAGTTTTTTTTGTTTTTTTTACATTTTACACATTTTTCTCTTTAAATCAAAAGAATTTTCATACTTAGATTTGAATAGAATTTGAAAAACAGCTTATATGCTGCTATACAAGTAGTAGAGTCTGCAAAAATGTATGTTCCTTCATGACCACTTCTCTTTTTTCATTTGCAAATGTGCAAATACAAGCCACATTCACTTCTGGCTCTATAGCAACACCATAAAATATGCCTTCTCTCTCCAGCACCTTCGCTTTGCTTCAGTACCAATGATGAACTAGCACAGAGAGTTTTAAATCAGGACCACAAACCCAATCAATCCATGAACACAGTCCTGCAAATACTGTATATAGCTGCTTATGCAAGCCTTTCACTTGGAAAACAACCAAACACACAGACGTTGAGGTTTTCAGCAACACTAAAATGCAGCAGAAAACCTATTTATCTGAGGATATTAATTAACATGAACAGTACTGTGACACTCTTCTGGGCTTCTGAATCTCCAAAGGGTCTCTAATGTAAACGAGAGAGGGTCTACACTCAGTATGATATATACTGTTTAAACCGACTCGCCTGTTTGAGGAAGGCTTTTGGATCTGTTTTCAGGAACTGTACTTTGATGCCAGATTAATGCGCATCCTCATGCCAGATCCTCAGAGGTAATGCAGAACAGCCAGGCACGAGGGTCACTGATAATGTGTCGGTCTGAGACAACAGACAACAGATGAGACAGTGTTTGGACAGACACTACAGGTGAGAGGTCAACCAGGGAAAGCTACTTTCAGGGCTGGATTGACTTTCTACAACTGTTGCAACTTTCTTTTTTGCTGATTGTAAGGGATTATTCAGCCAAAAATGAAAATTTTGTCATCATAACCTATATGGCTATATATACCCACCCTACCACTCAATTTTTTCTCTTACGCTCACTGAAGCTGCATTTATTTGATCAAAATTATAGAGAAAACAGTGATATTGTAAAATATTATTACAATTTGAAATAACTGTTTAACATGTTAATATATTTTACATTTTAATATATTCCTGTGAGGCAAAGCTGAATTTTCTTCAGTCTTAAGTGTCACATGATCCTTCAGAAATCTTTATAATATGCTGATTTGAAGCTCAAGAAACATTTCTTACTATAGTCAATGTTGAAAATTGAAGTGCAGGATCATTTTTTGTGTGGAAACATTTTATTCAGTGTTCTTGGATGAATAGAAAGTTCAAAAGAGCATTTATTTGAAATAGAAATCTTTTATAACATTATAAATGTTTACTGTCACTTTTTATCAATTCAATTCATCCTCGCTGAATAAAAGTATTAATTTAAAAAGTTTACTGATCCCAGACTTTTGAACAGTATAATTTAAATATATTCATGTAATATATAAAACTAAATAATAAAAAGGCCAAGATGTCAAGAATTTAAAGTGAATAAACTTAAATTTCAGTCAATTTCACACATAAAACATTGGATTCAGAAGACAAGATTTACAGTATAACATATGTCATATGAACCACTTTTATGATACTTTTATTGTATTTTTATGACCTTTTGAAGCATTAATTCTCCAGGCCCCATTCATTGTAATTGCATCAAAAAGAGTTTTGTGTTTCACATAAGAAAAATATTTAACACTTTAGTAAGGGACCAATGCTAACTAGTTGCTTATTAGCATGCCTATTATTAACATATTGGCTGTTTATTAGTACTTATAAAGCACATATTCTGCATTACCATATTCTACATCCCTAATCCTACCCAATATCTAAAGTTAACAACTACCTTACTAACGATTAATAATCAGCAAATTAGGAGTTTATTGAGGCAAAAGTCATAGTTAATGGTTTGTTAATAGCGAGAACTGGACCTTAAATGAAGTGTGACCAAATATTCTTATGTAATCAGAATATTCACATAAATTCCATTATAAAACAGAAAGAATTTTCCAGCTTGTACTGAGAAGCTTTATGCATAAACATCTTCAGTTTCATGTGCAAGACTGATCAGTGTCAACACTACCACAAATTAAAACAGAGAGAGTTTTGCATAAATCTGTAATATATACCCGTGCTTCACCTAAAAAAAAAAAAGGCTGAGGAATTTAAAGACAGCGAGTTAGGCTGAAACAACAGATGTTCGCAAAGGCATGCTTCAGACTCAAATAGTTCGCATACGCCGTCTAAGTGGCCAGAGAGGGAATGCTGCAGTAGAACAGGTGGGGTGAGAGTGGGGGGTTCACAGCTCAGGACGCACACCATCTGAGCACCACGCAAGCAGTGACCTCCCCAAAGGAACCACTTCATCACCTGCTCAGGAAGATCTCCTCTTGTTTGGGAAATGCTTTGCTCCAGCTCACTCGGCGAAAATGTGGAGCATTCGATGCCCATCCGTTTGCACGGACATCCAAAACAAATGTGGACATTCCGGTGGACCGTGGGAGGATGTAAAAGACTGACATCTTGATGCAACCACAGGAAAGCACATGATATCATGTGGCTGTAGCAGCGGAGCAAGGTACTTCTATTCAACAGTCAGATTCTGTTGCTCTTCTCCCCATTTGCAAATATGCCAGAAGTGTTAACACTTGCAAAAACAAATGCAGTTTCTTGGTTTTCCACAGAGGCAACATTAAAACTTGGACAGAGCTCTCACAATCCTTCATGATTTACCAACAGTGACATTTCAACTGCTTTGGCGCTTCTTTAAAGCCCAGGAGGCCACACTGATTAAGAATGGAGATTACAGACAATCTGATGTTAACATGCAGATTCAAAAGAATAAATCAGGGAAAGAACCACGCTTACAAGTGGAGCTTGAGCCAGAAGTATTCAGATAAAGTGAACCAGTTTAATATCCATTCTTTCATGAGGCAACCTGAGTATTGTTAAAGGTGCCATAGAATAGAAAACTGTATTTTCCTTGGCATAGTTGAATAATAACAGTTCTGTACATGGAAATGACATACCGTAAAGATGAGATGTAAATCTCATTCATGCAAAAGACCACTGAAAAATAGGCGAATCAGAACATAACACCGACTGTGATGTTACAGTCGGGATCACTAATAGTTACGCCCCCAACATTTGCATATACCCGCCCATGTTCTATGCCAGCCGCCAGCCGAACCTGCACAGCCGAATCATCAGAAGTTCTGCAGGTATTATGAAGAAACAAGCAAGGATAATAGTGAAAATGGCAGATCATGGAAATAAATGTTATGTTCCAGGCTGTGCAGGGGATGTGATGTGCAGGGATGGGTTGGTGTCTGTATTCAGAAAGGCACGAAAAACAAATAACATGCGTTCTAATAAAATAACGCGAGCCACTAAAGGGACATGGTTAGCTGCTTGCTAGCGGTAGCCTGTTATATTACAGTACATTGACTGAGGATGATGGTGAATGATTTACAGATCCTGAGCACCACTGACCAGCATCTGATCTTGTAAAATGTGTGGTAAGTACTGCTACTGTAGTTTACACAGAGCACGTGCGATCGCAAATCTCGAAAGTGAAAAGCCATCGTGCATTCGAAAGCAGTTTCAATGCCCCGCATATTAATAGCGGCTCCCTGATGCCCGCATTTTATATACAGTATAATTACCCAACAATATAACTGTGAGAGACAGTATTGAAATATATATTTTCCCTGTGTTTCCTTCCTGCTGAGTGAGCTACTGAAATGAGCCGCACTGTGAAACAGCCAATCCGAGCAGAGCTCAACATTGAGTCGCACTGTGAAACAGCCAATCAGAGCAGAGCTCAACATTATGGTTCATCCCAAGGACCCACTCAAAAGAGTCATTTGTTTGTGATTAGAATTACACTGGTTGTGCTGCATGTACCAGTTTATAAGAATCATTAATTCCTGAGAAACAAACTACACCGACAATGCTGTTGTCAATATGTGCATGTTTCATTGAGCAGGCCATTTTATCTCATCACATTCAATTTGGAGGGCAAGCTGAGGTAAAATGTCTTCTTTTGCTGAAAAACTGCAGATTCAGCTAATCTTACCATAAGGCTATTGTAAGAATAAATGAAACTTGTTTTATGCTTTCAAATTAGACATGCTAAAACCGAATTTAGTTACAATAAAACATAAGGTTGGACAAATAAAACATTTCATAGGGCCCTAAACGTAATATTTGTTAAACTTTTAATAAATTAATGTTAAATTGTTTAAGTTTCATGATTTTAATTCATTAGACATGCTTTTTGATTAATAAAATGTAATTTAACCATTAAAAAACGGAATCTACCCCACCCCCCCAAAGCCGTAAACCTAGGGGAAACACTGTACTGTATCCTTACTACTGTAAGGATTTATACACACTGCATACATTTTGCATTGGCTGATCCAGATGTGCATGCCTGCCAATTCCTAATGTCCTGACCCGACTGCATGATGCTTATCTGCTTTAAGCCTTTGCTGCCCAGAGAGAATACAATGTAAACTCACTAATGAGGGTAGTTTTACGAGGGGAATAGTATTTCCTCAACTGCTGAAAATATCTCTCACGCAGTCAACTCTATTGCCGTCATTTTGGAATCTCCAATTTGGATAGCAGTAGTTATAATTAACCCCACCCATGATAAGTGTAACACATGCGATGTCTACTTCTGATAGACAACTGCACTCCATTTTCCTGAAATGCGGCCAGATCAAACATCCAGCACACTGATACAAGAATAAGTGCTTTAGCCTACATGTTCTACCTCAGATTTAGAGATTCCATTGTACCGATGGTCTTGACTTGTACAAATATTCTCCCTCAACAATAGGATGTTGCCCATAGACATATGAGGAGTGATCTTGAGTAGTGCTGATAAGAAATAAAGCTGCATGGTTGCCCACTTCTGCATGAATGGCTCTGTAGCAGAGAATTTATTTCACTGTACATCTGTAGCAGTTTCAACCGCTCAAAAATGGAGATTCCAAGTGAAAATTCCATGAATGTGCACAGAACCATAAGATCATTGTGCAGCGGAAAAGAGGAAGAAAAAGAATCTATTCTCAACTTTGGGGAAAACGTTCACTTCTGAGGCGTGCAATGGCTAAATGGGCCCGTACTTTCAAGGGACCAAGCTAAAAGGCATTATTTGTGTGTCTTCTTGGGCCTTATTTTTGCCATAAATTATTTGTTGTCTCTATTCTTTCTCTACTGTTTTATGTTTTAATATTTCAAGAAGCCACACATCAGTGTTCTCTTTGTTCTTCAGTCCACAGAACAACAAAGGGAAGCTGTAATTTAAGGTACTACACAACACGTCCTTAGACAATGTGGCTTCCTGCCTCTTCTAGCTCAGTACTGTGAAATTAAACACAATAATCTCATCCACAATAAATGCACTGCATCATGATAGAAACATAGTAAAAAAATAGTAAACTTATTTCTCTACAAAAGAATAAAAAATAAACTAAAAAGAGAAATTACTAAGTGTCCCTTGAGTTTGGAGGCAAATGATTGAAACTAACCTTCACAGATATTCAATTGAAGCATCAGCATAATTAGAAATTCTCTGTCCTCTAAAGAGACAATTTATGCAAATGCCATTGCAGTTCAATACTTTCAGGGGCCAGAAATTATCATAGGGCATTAGGAAAAATTGCTACAGCCTATCATTTCTACTATTTATGAGAACATCCCCCAGGCCATGCACACTCCCAGAGCTTTGCCAATGAAGAGGTCAAGTACAACAGATACAGGCTGTTAATGTAGTGCAATAATGCTTGCAAATACACAACAGTGTATATCTAATACTAAATCGATGCACAAACAAAATTATAATCCAGATCTTGCCTGAGCACAGATACTCTGATATATACTGATATATACATACATTAAACTATATTAAATATATTGATAATGCATAAAAATGCATCTGGAAAACATCCACCTTGTGATCTGTAATCTTGTTTATACTCAATTTAAATTTATACATTAAATCAAAGTTACAAAGCTACACTTTTGCATTCCTTCTGTATTTGTACTTTGTCTTGCTCTGATGTTTTGGTAAACATCAACAACAGCAGCATCTTTTCCACTTTGGTTAGATACAGTAAGATCTTTTAATTACATCCAGCATTCTGGCATTGTTTCCGTATCTCTGCACGTTATTAGGACGTCTTAAGTCTCAGCAAATCTTCTTAAAGGCTACTGACTGATTAGTTTCCTGCAGGAAGCGTCTCATGCACCCTATCTTAGCGACTCCTTTTAAGGTCATCTTGGTGTACGCTGATATGCAGCCGTGATGTAAACACGTGGCCTGTATTGTCTGCTATAGGGCAAATCTCTGAGAAAACATGTTCGCCTTGAGACACCCTGAACAAACTGCTATGTATAACCGTCAGTTTTCAGAAAACAAGTAAAAATTTGCTTTTTGCCATGATACTTAGGCCCAATCCCATTTCTACCCCTTACCCCAACACTTACCCCAACCCCTCCGTTTCGCGCGTTCACGTGAAGGGGTAGGGGTGTCTCGATTCGCTTTTGGTTGGAGGTGAAGGGGTAGGGGGAGGGGCCAGACAGCCCTTCAAACAAAGATTTTTCGGGACCACACTTCAAACAAAGGTGTATGAAAATTATCTCAGCATAAACCGGATACAGTGGCAACATGGCTGCCCAAGCGAACAAATAAACCCATAAATGTAAGCATTTTTGGCATTAATAAAGATTTTAAAGAAAAGTAATTATTTGATTTATGTTACATTCAATCGTGTGTTCATATTTACAGTCATGTTATTCAAAGGATGCTTTTGTTAAAGTTTGCTAATGTTAAATCATTACTGACCGCACGATGGTGCCACAACATATTTTCATATCTGATCAGGGCGATAACTACCATAGACAATCGCTAAACCTTTTTCTCAAATTTTGCCTATTCGAGAGAGAGAGATGAATGTTGCGTGTAGGCGCATCTGTGCATCTCTCTTTACAATGAGTGAGTTCACTTCAAAAACAGCAAATTTTCCTCTCGTTGCTAGAAAATATAATATAGTGATTCAGTGTTTAAACTGTTATTAATAAAAGTCGCGGGGCAGCACAGACAAGTTTCTTTGCTCCTAGATGTGTGAGCTGCGCGATCTCTGATGTGTGTGTGTGTGTGTGTGTGTCAGAAAGCAGTGCTTTTAGCCTATATAGAACGGCTCTAATGCACACCAATATAGGTGTTCTGTATTGTAGGGGCTAGAGAACGTATAATGACGTGTAAAGGTATAGTAGTGTTGTCCCATTTCCTAGGGGAATATTTTCACCCCTACCCCTTGACACTCTGTTTCAAGGGACAAAAGTGTAGGAGTAGGTGAAGGGGTATAAAATAGAATATTTAGACTATAGATTTAGGCTATAGAATAATAGAAGAACATGAATTGCAAAGTTTACATTAAATATCACTCAAATTAAAAATGTTTATTTAATAGAACACAAGAAGAATATGTTTTTGAAGAACGGTTTAACTATTTTTCCCAATACAACAAAAGTCAATGGGGTCTAAAACAACAGTCCACTGACATTCAATGTATGAACAAAAAACAGCCACTTTTCAAAATACCTTAATTTGTATTCTACAGAAGACAGAATCTCATACAGGTTTGCAACAACATGAGGCTAAGTAAATGACAACAGAATTGTCATTATGGGTGATCTATCCCTTTAATTTTCATTCTCATAAATTGGAAACCACTATACTCACAAAAACTCATTTGCTTAACAACTCATCTGCATAAAAACACAGTTGCTTAACAGTTTTATCCATAAAACCACCAGTCAAAACAAACCTATTCTGCCTATTAATATACCATACATACATACATAGGCTTATATACACACCTCTGAGCCACGGGATGGGAAGATCTTGACCAATGTCTGGCATAATGACAAATATCCCAGGCACTTACTTGTTCAGGACACACTCTCAAACCCACAACAGCTGTACTCAGCACATACTATTACAAAGTTAATTTAAGTTTTGAGGCCACTGGAGGAATCAAACATCCTTTTCCAAATATAGGCCAACCATTATGCTTGTATTTAAGAGTAACTTGCTTTTTTCACTCTGATTTTGCTGTGCATAAAGTCTATGGGGGAGCTACAATGATGGTAATCTGACTAGAATAAAGACTTTTAAGTTTAATCTTAATCTTTAAATACAGACGCTCAGATTTAATAGCATTTTGTGAATCAGATGGCATCTTGAAATAGATCTAATTCGCCTGTGGCTGTCATAAAAAGTTCAAGCTCAGATTTATGGGTTGCCTGGTTTTATTTTCAAACTCATCTCTGTTAACTTAGCAAGTAGGTGCGAGAAGCGTTATGAGGTGGCCTTAACGCCGGCCCACCAGATGGTCTGAGTGCAATCTGTCAGTGCAATCTGACCAGTCGGCTAAACGCACACAACAAATCTGGTGCTAATGGTGGATTTTAACCCAGAGAGGAGTTACACTGCAAATAAGATTCTCATTAAGATTGCTCCGTTTATGTTGCCTTAACTTATCAACTGCTAATCATTCTTTCATACAGTGGAGGCACTATTTTAAGAGAGATATTTTGCAGCTATTGCTCTTTAAAATATATAGGCTTAAAGGCACTACAAATGGAAATCGTTAAAAATGTATATGAAATAGGCTAGGGTAATACATTTTCTCCTTTCTGGTGAACAACCATGCAAACCCAATGAAAAAGTGGGCCGTCGAGCACGTGATAAATTGTTCTTATGATTGACTGTATGCGGGTCTGACTAAGAGTCATAAAAATGACAAAGCGTAATTCGATGGCGAGATAATAAATCCAAGTGGATGAGCTGTTTGTTGATAGAGTTTCGTATCATGTATCGGAGTTTCTTGTACAGCCACACATCATCTCCGACAGTCACTAACCTCAAAAATGAGCATCTGCTTGTGTGAACTTCTCAGTATTTGGAAATGTGAAAATCTGTCACACTCATCATCTTATTCCCTCAAAACCTCTGCTGGAACAGTCAACAAATGCATTTGTGGGTCTTTTATATCACCATGCCGAAGTCATCTGCTCTTCATAGCAGTCACTTTAGAACTTGATATCTGCTGTGAGGGATTCAAATCATCGTCACCAAGGTGAATCATGGGAGTTAGTCTGTTCTATCTGTCAACATTTGTACTTGAGATAGCCAACATCAAATACAAGGTGTGCAAATGGCAGATGTTTCAGCTGAGAGGAACTCAATGAAGATGCCACTCCGTTTAAGATCTTAACTGTTTTCTGTCCTTACACATCATTAGATGCATGAGACATAAGGCAGTGGAATGAAGAAAAGTGTTTTTGATAGTTGAACTTCTTTTAATCTGAGCAAGTGCATTTTTAGAACGGCATGTTATGCACCAGACATTGCAAAAGACGTCAGACACAAGCACAACAGCATGTTTACCTAGAAAACGAATTGAAAAAAGGCACATGTGGAATGCAGAATGCATTCTGTTTGAACGCCACCTTAATCTGTTTGTGGCTGATATAAAACCAACATATTACAGTTAGAATTTCAGTTATTCTCATGTCAGTTCTATTCAAACTATTACTGTCGTATGCATTTGTGAGCTTATATACAGGGCACATGGCTTGTTTCCATAGAGAGCCCAGCATTTGATTCCAGCGGCTGTCAGATGATCTGTTGCATATTTCTATTTTTAGCAATAATAATTACCTTTGTGATTACATTACAAATCAAGGTTAAATTTGAATTTGTTCCATACACGAAACAAGTCTATTTGAAAATGAAAACTGAAGGGGAGAGAGACGCTCATTATCTCAGTCTCTGAAATTGGCTAATAAGAAATTATTGCATGAAGCCGACAGTTTCCAACTGATTCACTCTGGAACTATTCACCTACTGGGAAAGACAAATTTGAGAAAAAAATCTTTTGCTTTGGAAGGATGTGACAAGATAGAAATCAGTGACAGGAAATGATCTAAACGATCTTCAGTATTCAGAAATTATCACCCAAACTTGGAATAAATAAAGAAGAACTGTATCTGTGAAGTTGAAAATATACAAACACTAATTATGTATTATGATAATTACATGAACATTGTTTTAGAAATACTAGTCATGAGACAGTCAAAAATAAAATATAATCAAAAAAAGAAAGACAAAACGATTTAAAGGCATAATTCAAAAATAACCCAAAAAGAACAAATTAAACCCATTTTTTTTCTTCTGTGGAAAAACATTTGAAAAATGTTGTACACTCTAGAAAATGGTGGCTCAATACTCAACACTCTTTTTTAGTTATAACAACTTCTAATAAAGTTATGTTCAACCAACAACCTAAACTGTGTTAGAGGAAATCGATTATTTGTAGCATAAACACACATTTTTACGTTTAAAAAATTTTACGAAAAAGCTTTAGCCGCTCCAAATATTTAAGTTGGTCCTAGGACCAATTATTCTTGAGTATTTCAGTTTAAATAAACAGCTAATAACACATGCTAAATGCAATGTATTTAGTATGTACATTTAATGAATCAATGGCATTAGCGCATTGCAGTGTAGCCTCCAACAACCTAACCACAAGCACTACTGCATAGTGGTAACCACAAAAACTTCAACATAACAGGAACACTTTTACATGTAAAACATAACAGCATTAAACACTTACAGGTTCCTTCACTAATAAAACATATAAAAATAACACTATCCAGTCCTATGCAAAGCATGTTGGGAACTAGAAATCCACTGTCCAATTTCCAAAGTTAACAAGACCATTTTATTAAGTTACTATAACTTTTTTTTTTAAGAAAATGAACTGACAAATCTGAGTTTACATTACACACAATATTATGTTGATGTAATTATCAACATTATGTTAACTGAACTCATCAAAATAATGTTTGCAAATTAAAAGGTTTAATTAAATCATTAAATTTGAATTTTCAACTCACAACCATGCATTTATTTGTGTTGTGTTAACAGGTCCCCAAAATGATTTTTTAAGCAATGAAAGTGGAGTCCAGTGCTGTTTTTGGACCCCTTTGACTTTCACTTTATGTTAAAAACAGTCTTTCAAAATATCTACATTTGTGCTCCAAGAAAAAAGAAAGTCAGGGATGACACGAAATAAAAATAAATGTGGGTTCTGTCCTAATCCTGCTCCTTTGACGGGCTCCAGTATATCCAGCACAGCAGTCAGGAACTATTTTGATCAATGCCCATCTTACACATGGAAGTCTTATTGACATTTAGGGAATGCACGTGCTTGCCATTCCTTACTTGCGAATCTGTTAGTTCTAGGCTTTCCCTTCCACATCTGTCCCTGCTTACCAAAAGATACTAATTAATAAAAAGCAGGATAAGCAACACCTTTCATGTTTCCATTTCATAAGAACCTCTCAGATCACGTTTATTTAAATGGCTTAGTTTTTTAATACTGAAAATGCTAAATGTTTCGTACTCAACCGACACCTTTACATCATCTTCACTTCTGCGCGTCTGCTATTACGCATATGAAGTGAATTAATTCTCACAGCTTCTGTTTGTGGGTGAGCATTCCACATTTGTTCTTAATGCTGAGTATCTGTGGTGGGCTGAGTGGGACATATTTCAGCTCTGTGTCAGGGGGGTCCTCCGTTTACTTGCACCTACAGCCGCTCAGCTGTTTCTGCACGTTACTCCGGGTTACTCCGGCTGGCTGACCGGACATGTGCCATTCTCCTGTTGCTCAAAGACTCAGCATGTTTCATCGCGACAGCCTGCCTGTCCCGGTACCCATGCGGATTACGCTGGGACCCCCGTCTGGAATTTTTCCCATCACTATACAGTGACGATAAACTTCCTTTAGGAACACAAGATGCTGTTTACAACATACTTTTCTCATGTGGTACCTTCCAGCTGAAACGAACCTAAGCATGTGCGGAAGGGCAATGTGTCTTTGTCCGCAACAGCCCTGGGTGAAGTACACAGAGAACGGCTATCTTTTCCGTGCAGATTTCTCTCTGTCGCTTACTGAACACATCAAAATTGTCAGCTTGTAACTGATGGACATGCCCAGAAGGTCCAGCATGCTGTTTACTTGCACCCACAACCGCTCAGCTGTTTCTGCACGTTACTCCGGGTTACTCCGGCTGGCTGACCGGACATGTGCCATTCTCCTGTTGCTCAAAGACTCAGCATGTTTCATCGCGACAGCCTGCCTGTCCCGGTACCCATGCGGATTACGCTGGGACCCCCGTCTGGAATTTTTCCCATCACTATACAGTGACGATAAACTTCCTTTAGGAACACAAGATGCTGTTTACAACATACTTTTCTCATGTGGTACCTTCCAGCTGAAATGAACCTAAGCACGTGCGGAAGGGCAATGTGTCTTTGTCCGCAACAGCCCTGGGTGAAGTACACAGAGAACGGCTATCTTTTCCGTGCAGATTTCTCTCTGTCGCTTACTGAACACATCAAAAATGTCAGCTTGTAACTGATGGACATGCCCAGAAGGTCCAGCATGCTTTTCATGAACCCCCAGAAAGTCATTTGCTGGGAAGCAGCGGGTGGAAGAGAAAGCACACTCAGCCTTCTAGGGACAAGCTATCACTTTCACTGTTTTTCACTATTTAAGCTGTATTTAATCACATCTGAAGTACTAACCTCATGAACAGACAATTACCAGCATTTTCATAGGCGACACAATGGTGAATATGTTTTACTGTTTCACGACACCACGTTTCTCCAAAGCGTTCGCTGTGGACTAAAATGGAAGTCTACCACTCGTCCAAGCATTCATCTAAAATATGGGGTGTGATCTAAACCTTTGTACTATTCCTGAATCTATTTTATCCTATCCAGTAAAGCATATCTTGGCACCAAAAGTGCTGGCAAAAGACACCGGAGAGTTTCCACTGTACAAATACACTCCAGAGACTAGACACAGGCTTTTAAGCATATAAGGTATAACAAGGCACAGAGAAACTGCTTTTGGCATAGACTTTCGATTGTTCTGTTGGTGAGGTGACTTACATTGTAAATGTAATTTTAATCCAAATTAAACAACACTGACTGAAACATTCTACAGAACTCGTAGAGTTATGTTTAAAATTGCTTAAAATTACACTCCACATTAGTTGCAATGTATTTAAATACTAAAAAACAAAGCATGTTTTAAAAAATGTTACAGGGCCACTGTAATGTAAAGTGTTACATTTTTAAACTACAGTCAAATATATATTTAAATGACTACTGAATTTGCAACATCTAATCGTAAAACTCACTTTAAACACTGTTCTCCTTCTCTAAAACATAACTGAATTAAATAAACGAAGGGACAAAAAAAAATTGAGAATAAAAAAGATGGTACATTTTAGAGTAGCCTATGTATACAACACAACACAGACTTACCAGCAGTATAGTGCTTAGTCTATAATTAAGGCAATCAGCACACTTGAATAATCACAGGAGATGTGCAGTTTCTACAAGAGCCTACATGACTCCCTACAACCACAACCTTTAAAAAGGTCATTTAAATCAAACAAAAGTAATAGAGATAAACAGACAATAAAAAGCACATGACCTGAATAACTGAAAGAGTTTATACTGGCTTCAAAATCGAATTCAACAAACTGTCAATATTAATTATTTAGGCCACAACATCGAAGCTACTGATTATTTTCAGGCCACAGAACGTTCGCTGTGGACTAAAATGGAAGTCTACCACTCGTCCAAGCATTCATCTAAAATATGGGGTGTGATCTAAACCTTTGTACTATTCCTGAATCTATTTTATCCTATCCAGTAAAGCATATCTTGGCACCAAAAGTGCTGGCAAAAGACACCGGAGAGTTTCCACTGTACAAATACACTCCAGAGACTAGACACAGGCTTTTAAGCATATAAGGTATAACAAGGCACAGAGAAACTGCTTTTGGCATAGACTTTCGATTGTTCTGTTGATGAGGTGACTTACATTGTAAATGTAATTTTAATCCAAATTAAACTACACTGACTGAAACATTCTACAGAACTCGTAGAGTTATGTTTAAAATTGCTTAAAATTACACTCCACATTAGTTGCAATGTATTTAAATACTAAAAAACAAAGCATGTTTTAAAAAATGTTACAGGGCCACTGTAATGTAAAGTGTTACATTTTTAAACTACAGTCAAATATATATTTAAATGACTACTGAATTTGCAACATCTAATCGTAAAACTCACTTTAAACACTGTTCTCCTTCTCTAAAACATAACTGAATTAAATAAACGAAGGGACAAAAAAAAATTGAGAATAAAAAAGATGGTACATTTTAGAGTAGCCTATGTATACAACACAACACAGACTTACCAGCAGTATAGTGCTTAGTCTATAATTAAGGCAATCAGCACACTTGAATAATCACAGGAGATGTGCAGTTTCTACAAGAGCCTACATGACTCCCTACAACCACAACCTTTAAAAAGGTCATTTAAATCAAACAAAAGTAATAGAGATAAACAGACAATAAAAAGCACATGACCTGAATAACTGAAAGAGTTTATACTGGCTTCAAAATCGAATTCAACAAACTGTCAATATTAATTATTTAGGCCACAACATCGAAGCTACTGATTATTTTCAGGCCACAGAAAGAAAAGAAACCTCATCTTCTGACTGAATTTAATTAAGCTATTGGTCTAGACTGAGTCTGAAGCCTCTGATTAAATTACATCCGACTCTTCAAACGATCCAGGACAAAAATATGCCATCTTTTTAATTATTTCCCCGAGCCCTAAACTTAAGACCGAAGTATTGTGCAGACTGAAGGCGATATGCTGTTCAAAGCGCGCTGCCTGATCCCCTCTCGTGAATACTTCAGGCAGAAGACCGTTATCTCGCAATAAACAAACTCAAACAGTTTCTAATAGTTCAAATAAACACCCAAAACTAACGAAAACGTGACCATTTTGAAAAAGCAAAATGGAGAAAACAACAACATTAAAACGCTACCATATGCCATTTCAAAAACTTTGAAAGCGTGAACAAAGAACTGAGCCGAATGGTCCAGTGAATCAGAACAGCACGAAAAAAAACTTTTATGCGAGTTTTATGGGATTATAAAGGCTGAGCTTTAAAAGCAAATCTAATATTCCCTACAAGCAACCCATGTAACCTGTAGAATAAGGGAATTATGTTTTTTATGGTTAACTTAGTTGGACAAACACGCAAGAGCGGGATGCGAGTTTCAGCCGGCGGTGAGAAACAGTCCAGCGAGAGAAAACTAACCCCTCAAGCCGCGAAACACGGCATATCCACACGCAAATGTTACTTTTATCCCACTTTGGATTCAACAGCCACATCTAACATCTCATCTAAAAGAGCTAACGGGTTAGCGCAATAGTTTAGTTGGCTTGAAGAGACGAGCACTTCTGTGAAACAGGACGTTCACTGAAACACATTTCAAGAACTTCGATAAATGATTCACCGCTATTTGTATCACTTTCGCCTCTTCTACAAAGAAAGTATAATAGTGTGGGTATGCGTACTCACATTGCATGGAAAGGAGAAGCAGAACGCAGGTCAGTGGTGTTAACGCCATCTTGGAGTCGATGAAATGTTCAGTTTAGCTGTACATGCGCAAAGTAAAGGGCTTTAGGAGAGGATGGAGAGGGCTCGCGCTCACCGACCGAAGAGAGAGAGAGAGAGAGAGAGAGAGAGAGAGAGAGAGAGAGAAAAATGTATGCCAAAGTGTGCTTCTTTTTCACAAGGGCAGTCTATAGTTCAGGGTTTTCCCTACAGTCTGTATTGTATTTAGCCATACAATGTGTTGGAAATCAAGTACAGTATTAGACTTTGAGAAGCACACATAATCTTAAAAGTAAATTTCAGGATTTCAATCTGCAGAAATACCACAGCATTAGAGTTAATAAGTGATGTTATCACAATCTGTTTATGTGAATTTGTCTGATGGCAAGGATAGAGTGTGTGTGTGTGTTTGTGTGGGACCATTTCAGCAAAAAAATCATTCCAGTGTCTGACAACGAGAGATAAGTGCAAATCCTGAAGGCTTAGGGCACATTATGTTTTTTTCCAATTCCAGACATTATCGACAACAAGGACATTCAAAGCAAGAATCTCTGGCTTTGCCAACCACTCGCAGCACTTCGACACATACTAAGAGAAGTCCGTAATCAGTGCTCTGATTGTCTGTGGTTCAGTATGACACCGATGTGCTGGGAAGTGATTATAGTGGGGCTGAGGACGAAGAGATATCAAGGCAGTGTATTTATATCTTGATGTTCTATCTTTTATATGGAGGGTATACCAGTCAAGGCCACTCACATCCAATGTCACTCTTGTTTGACAATAAATATAAATAAATAATACAAATTAATGAATAAAAAAGACATTTAAAATGACATTTACAGGATGGCCACAAGCTGAAAAAGGACACAGACTAAGTATCATATATATTGTATTAAATAGATATATTTGTTCACACACATTCTCTACTTACTACTACTCCTTGTTGCAAGCTCCAAAAACTGAATCGTTTATTACATTTTTCCTAAAAAATAAATAAAATAAAAATAAATAAATAAAATTAAATAAAAATTAAATTACATCAGTATATATATTAGTATATCAGTGCAGCACCAGTCAGAGCTCCATTATAAGTCAACATAAATGTTCAGCACAGTGTTCGAACTATACCGTGGACTTTGGGGGAGCCCATTTTTTATTTTTTTTATAAGGGGGGGCGGGTGCGGTTCGTGCGCTTGCGCACAAAGATACATAACAGCTACAAGTGTATGCACTACTTGCTTTATGCAAGCACTATATTTTATAGAATATTTATTTATAGAATAAATCAGTGTTTCCAAACTGGGGTGCCGTGTAAAAAATCATTTTTTCATATTTTTAAATTGCTAAAATGTTAAAAAAAGTATCTATTACATAATATCCATTTCTGATGTCGCCAATAATTAGAGATGCACCGAAATTTCGGCTGCCGAAAATTAGTTCACTGCTCAGGTTTCACTTTCACGTGGTGTGACGCTCTGGTATTATCCCGCTCTAGGCGCGTGTGCTCCGCTCAGTCGCTCCACTCATATACCGTTCATGCTCATCGGAGCAGCAAAGTCCACTCAAAAATTGAGCCGACAGGAAACATCAATGTAGTACAGTATTGTTTCTGTCTGCAATAGCCCTACAGTGTTGTAACATGGTGTATGGGCAACTCTGGTAAACGCTGCCCTCTCATTCATTGATCTGCTAACTGCTATTTACGCTCACGTGTTCTGATAATAATAGCTTTCTAGGACTAAACATTATTTGGATAATTGGTAAAAAAAAAAAAAAAAAAAAAAAAGTTAAATGTCTTAACCCTACTGTTAGACCTACCTGAAAAACTAAAAAGCAATTTATTTAATTCGAAGGCCTGCCGTTATTTTTTATTTGTGCTATCATTATTTCTTTATTTGTTCTTATTTTATTACTGACTGCTTACTTGTCATTTTTTATTCAATTCAAAGTTTGAAATCAAGCTATCTCGTGCTACTGCACCAAAATTAGCCAACTGTAAAATTTAAAAAACACTGAGTGAGCAAAATTTGTGAGATAGCTAGTTATAATGGTAATTAAATCATGTTTACATATGTATAAAAGCCTACATTAAAATCTGTCATAACACTGGGATAAATCACTATACAGGATTTACCCTATTATACTTTATCAACATGAATTGATAGGTGAAACAACAAAAAGCCACCCACAAATAATCTATAAACAAAAGCATCAGGCTGTCTTTGAGTTCACATGAGCAACGGTTAAAGTTACTCGTCAGGCTACAGAAGAATACCATAATTCCTTCGTTCAGTTAGACCGAAGACATCGAGAGTCACGCAGACCTATAACCCAGCCACAACACACAATTGTGAATAACATGCCTTACCTTAACACAGAATCGACCACAGAGTCCAACGTTTATATTTTTTCTACGAATCTTTGAGTTAACATGTACTAAACATGAGTGGAATTTGCACCGCAACGCTCCCACACATTGATGCTCATGACAAGAATAGCATGTATAGTTATCTTTATTGAAGTGAATTAGGTTTAAATCGCCGTCATGCATGAATGAATGAATGATATTTTTGCAATTTTACACATAATAATCCACAATGATCACATTACACAAAACTGAAATTGCACGTCAAATAACACATTGTCAATATTTTTTGAGACCCCCCCAAAATTTCACAAATCACGTTTATAGGGGAGCCCATGTCTTATTAAGGGCTCCCTAGCTCCCCCGTAGTTCGCACCCTGGGGGCGGGGTTAGAGGTGGTCATTTGTACGAATTTCTACAAATTAGCCACTTCGTAAAATACATACGAATTGCCGTGAGATCAGGTTGGAAATACATAGAAGGTGCAGTTTCAAATACAATGGTAATATATGTAACATTAAGATAACGCAATAAACATCATGCAACAACTTGCTGTTTTTATTTCCAAAATGTATTTTACTGTAAAATGACCTGAAATAAATGCAGAGAACTTTCTGTTAAATAATTCACAGGTTTTTACTGTAACGTTAGCATTTCTAAAGTTTTTACAGTGCATGTTAAAACTAGTATTTGCAAGCTGACTGGGAATAGAAATATAATTTTTCCTTTTGGTTCAGGGCGTAGCTTGACGTTTGAGTTTGGGGGGGCCAAACTGAACTGGTGGATTTGGTCAGACGTACTTTTAAACACATTTTAGTTTTGCTATAGTAAATATACATATTCACATTCACATAGAGTGGTTGGATGTCATGGTAACCACATACATTGCCCACGAATTACAGCTGCGCTTCTATTTTGCCACACTAAACTTAGCAATAAACACATTTAAAATGCACAATAAACATGTCTGTCAAAACGATCTCAAAGGAGGCTTTTATTTAATTACTCATCCACTGTTTTTAAAACAGACATTTGTTGGGCTTGATTCAAGTTAATCCACAATGAGGCGCACACTTTTTATTTAGTCTTATTGAATAGACGATAAACAGTTTATATTCTAAAATCTATTTAAAGGTTGTGTTCTGTGAAAATTAAATAACATTTGGATGTAAATGGTCGGCATAAAAGTAGTGTACGGCTAAACCGGCTGCGTCCTGTGGATCACTTTTATCTGATTGTCCGAGTCCGGAATCATTAAAGGGGTCATATGATGCGATTTAAATTTTTCCTTTCTCTTTGGAGTGTTACAAGCTCTTGGTGCATAAAGAAGTTCTGTAAATTTGCAAAGACTAAAGTCTCAAATCCAAAGAGATATTCTTTATAAAAGTTAAGAGTCAGCCACACCTACCTAAAACGGCTCGTTCGCCAAAACACGCCCCCACATATCTACCTCACTGTGTGGAAAGATTTCCATAACGCCGCCCAAATGTTCACGCAAGGAAAGAAGGCGTAACTTTTATTCTCGCTGTAGTATTGTTGCCGCTGCCGCCATGTCCTGAAGACACTGTGTTTTTCATTGTGAAAGCGAAACTACTTTGTTTGGTCTTCCAAAAGAGGACGATATCCGCTTCGTCATGCCTGGAGCTGATCCGTGCTGGTCGCTGAGGGAATACATCAACTTAGTGCTGTGGATCGCCGGCACATGTTATGGAGGACTGTTTACTAATCCTCGGAGAGTAACGTTAGACTAAAATGCCGGCAGTTCTGACTCCTGTAAGTACATTTTCTTTTATCATTTGCCACTGATGATTCAAACGCGAGTTTTGGGCAGTGTGGAGTAGCACTTGTTGTTTGTCATTTCTCTGATCACAAATGCATAGAGGGTTTTATGTTTACGCGGCACGATGCAATGCAACGCAACGCGTAAAAAGGCAGTATAAGTCATTATAATCAGTAATTATGTCCCCACTGGATGCAACAAATGCCTCGTTTATAATGGGTTTTAATGTTTTTATGTCGTCGCTCCGGCTGGGACACGCCATCAACAGTATGGTGAGGGGCGTAACATTTCTGTCACACGCTTGAGGTATTCAGCCAATCACAACGCACTGGACAGCTGGCCAATCACAGCACACCTCGCTTTTTCAGACCGATGAGCTTTGTAAAAATCGACGCGTTTAAAAAAGGTAGGG
>NW_015505523.1:2000701-2091335 GCF_001515645.1 Sinocyclocheilus grahami | reverse complement strand
AATGTTTTTTTAACTTTAAACCACATAAACACATTTCATTACACCAAATACACAAAATAATGTTCTTTTTAGCAGCATCATATGACCCCTTTAAGCACGGCATTGATATCTTCATCAAGAGTTTTTCATTGTCTCCAGATATCTCTGCAGTTCATGTATGTTGTTAAAAACGCGGAACATCATTTTATTCCACACAACAGGCAAGCATTACAGTTAAGTCTATTATCCACCAAAATGCAGATTCGTCACGTGACAATTCTGTCACGGCGCGGTCAGGAATCACACCGTGTGAGCAAGGGTTTTGGGTCCAAGTGCAGGTTTATTTACTTTTCCCCCCTTCAGGCTTTTAATGCAACTTCCTTTTGTACCACAAACAAAGAAAATGAGCAGTGAAAGCTGTGTGTCAAGAGAGGAGAGGCAGATGGTGCTGTTTAAGGTGGACAGTGTGGTGAGCTCAGGGGAAACGAATGAATCCCCCCTGGCTTTGCGTGACATCCCGACATCTTCACACAATCACCGCAACCCCTGGCCGCTGAACACAGGAGAGCAGTTCTGTGTGTGAAGATATACTTGATATTCTGGGAGGCAACAGAGGTTTGACCTGTCAAAAGTGTTTTGTGATTTTGCATGGAAATTTCTGAGGAACCTCATGTGAATCTACATTGGAATCTTAATTAACTATGGTATTCTTCTTAAGAGCATTTCTCATGGTTTACTGTAAAACCTCAGGCACCTGGCAGACTCATTAGTAGTCATGTCTGATAAAACAGCCTGGTTAACTGTAGACCAGTATAAGAATTAAATTAATCAACATACATTCCACATTAGAATAAACACAAATTAAACATGAACAAGCAAAGACTTGGCTGCTTAATTTCTGATCACACTCAGATCACTCAAAGAATTTGTATTGGGTATTGTATTATATTGTATTGGCCTCCATTTCTGATAAAAAAAAAATGCTTTACTTAAAGGGTTAGTTCACCCAAAAATGAAAATTCTGTCATTAATTACTCACCCTCATGTTGTTCATACCCCTAAGACCTTCGTTCATCTTCGGGAACACAATTTAAGATATTTTAATCCGAAAGTGACACAATTGATCCACTACAGTATCATGACGCGAGCGTGTGGCGGCGCTGACCCAGATCCGGCGTGATGACGTCATTACGCCGGATCTGGGTCAGCGCCACCACACGCTCGCGTCATGATACTGTCGTGAACGCGCGTCCACAAGTAGAGACGAAAATGTGTAATAAAGTCATTATTTTTGTTTTCTTTGCGAAAAAAAGTATTCTCGTAGCTTCATAACTTTACAGTTGAACCACTGATGTCACATGGACTACTTTGTCGATCATCTTGGTACTTTTCTGGACCTTGAATGTGGTAGTTACCTTGCTGTCTATGGGAGGGTCAGAGAGCCCTCAGATTTCATTTTCAAGTAAATCATGAGTAATGCCCTTAAGAATACCATAGTAAATTAAGATTCCAATGTAGTTTCACATGAGGTTCCTCAGAAATGTCCATACAAAATCACAACTCTTTTGACAGTTCAAACCTCTGAACAACACGAGGGTGAGTAATTAATGACAGAATTTTCATTTTGGGGTGAACTAACCCTTTAATAACACCAGATATTTTGTAAATACCAAGGTATCTGCAAACATGCCTGTCTGTACTTAGCTGTGCAGTTCCTCCTTTTCGTCTAACATCAGTCATGCAGAATTCCTTTGACTTCCCATGTTAACACACTTCCCGTCATGCACTTAAGTAAAACAATACACCCCACTTCCCTATTGGCATCAATCACTGCTATTCCCTAACAACATATTTCCTGCAACTGTGCTAAAAAAGGATGTGCTACTATTACTATTAATAATAAAAACTCAAAAATATGTCACTTTAATGTTGTATGTACAGTGGGTACGGAAAGTATTCAGACCCCCTTAAATTTTTCACTCTTTGTTATATTGCAGCCATTTGCTAAAATAATTTAAGTTAATTTTTTTTCCTCATTAATGTACACACAGCACCCCATATTGACAGAAAAACACAGAATTGTTGACATTTTTGCAGATTTATTAAAAAAGAAAAACTGAAATATCACATGGTCCTAAGTATTCAGACCCTTTGCTGTGACACTCATATATTTAACGCAGGTGCTGTCCATTTCTTCTGATCATCCTGGAGATGGTTCTACACCTTCATTTGAGTCAAGCTGTGAAGGTATTGAACTGAAACAATTTCATGATAATGGTATAACTTATTAAATTAACATGTTCTTTGTCTCATTACAAAGCAATTCTAATTTGTTCAATTATAGGGAGTAAAAATCTTCAGCACATTTGAGGAATGGGGAAAACAGTTCAGTTCAGGATTTTTTGTTCTTGTTACCCTCATTTGATGAGTCACACTGTAAGATGACACATTTAGCCAAGCTGCTGAAAAATGAAGAAAACTGATCCAGGCTTCACGCAGCTTAAATGGCCCATGGTTAAAGGCTTCAGTTTTTAAAAGGACATTATAAAATCCTCTTGAAAAGTGGATTTCAACTCAAGTGGGTTGGATTCTGCGACTCTCTCCCTGTCTAGCTAGGGAGGAAATTTTATTTCATAAGATCAAGGCACATACACTGATATTCAGTGTAAAGCAGAGCCTTCCACCAATGTGAGTAGTAAATTTGTCACCTGAACCAAATTAAAATACATTTTAAACCAGGGGTTCTCAACCATTTTGACTCCAAGGCCCAAATTTGGCCAAGACAGCATCTGATCTATGCTAATATGTACCTATGGTACTTCTTTTGTAACAAAAATAAATAAACTAAAAAATACGAATATATGGCTGAATGCTGTACATCTTTATTTTTAATGTTTTATTAAGCATTTACATTTAATCATTTAACAGATGCTTCTATCCAAAGAGACTCACAAATGAGGACAATAGAAGTTTTTAGAATGAATAAATATTATGTTAATACTTAAATTAAATAAACATTTAAAAAATGTAAGACTTTTTGGGGCCCCTCTGGAAGTTTGCTGAGGCCCCCTAGTGGGCCCCTGCTTAAGAACCACTGTTGAAATTAATATTAAATATAGTTTATAACAGTAGGTCAGAGGTAAAATCTGAGAAAAATAAAAAAGAAATAAATAAATAAATAAATAAGACTCTATGCATGATATTAATATGAAGGAATTTTCTGTATTATTTATTTATTTATGTTTTAATATGGGTGTTTACTTATATTTTTTAATTTCGCATTGCATTGTATTATGTCTTAGGATTGAAGGAATTGTCTGTAAATGTAACATAAAAGCTACTGGTGATTTTCTGCTACAACATTATCCATTTTTCTAAGGATTTCGTTACATATACAGGACGAGAACACTAACGGATGTCATTTTAACAATTGTTAGCTGTCCTGTGGGTACTGCTTTAAACAGGAAATCTGATAATTAAGTTAGCAACTCCCTGCCCTACAGATGTTTTAGCTATAAATTCTATAGGACTTAACCATTTTTACTAATGAAGGCAGTTCAGCTATGCCCTACAACAATGTGAGGACTATCACAAGGGAAAACAAGAAGACTGATCAATGTCTCAGCTCAAAATGAACATTGATCACTTCCTACTTGTGGTGAAGCTAAATAAGAGTCATCATAGTGGATGCTGCATGCTCAGAACTGAAAATGTGCAGTAACGAATCCGAGTTGAGATTTACACAGTCATTCAAATTCCAACCACTGCTGTTTCTATTATGAACCAATGACACAACGTGCGGTCGATAGGATTGTGACACTTGTTGGGTGTGGTTGTTATTCTCCTCCACATATTTTGAAAGACAGCTGCATAATAAAGCATATCGTAACTCTTCGCTCGCATAAACATTTCACATTGCATAAGAGATCTTCACACAGCTTCAGTGTTTACATTAAATACTGTTGCCATATCCATCGGTGCGTTGTCAGTGGCCGTTAACTCCCTCTCGTCGCAGAGAGATTGCCGGACGCCTTTAAAGTCTGCAACATGCAGCATCTGTGTGAGGTTGAGCGAGGCACGCCATGCAGGCAAAAACACAGGACAGCTGCATCTCAACTCCAATTAGGTAATGGGAGCTGACAGTGTCGGTGCCTACAGCCTCGGTTCAAGGGGAGAGAAAGAGAGAGGGGCTGAAGCTCTAACCCTACACCCCTCGAACTCCATCAGCAACAAAAATGATTGTGGGGAACCCAGCTGGAAGTAACTGTAGGTGTCACGTGAAATCGAAGTGTAGGCTCAATGAAGTCCAGCACAGGGTGAGGGAATTAATTGCTTAATTCACTTAGGTTAAGTGTAAGCACTGCCGGTTTACACACCTAAATTAAGAGGGATTACGATTCACTGAATCCATTTGATGTAAAGCTCTCGATCGGAGTGGAGCTTCTTAGGTAGTAAAATACTAGGACATTAGAGGAGCTTTTGAAGAAGGTATTAAGTCCTAAACCTCTTACACCTTTCTTTTCACACTGTAATATGAAGTTGGATTGTGCTTCAAATGTCTATGAAATGTAATAAAATGAGTGTAATCTCTATTTTTGTCCCGGAAAAGGAAGACTTGTGGACAGTCTTGTCTCTTTATGTAGATATAATGTTGGTATAGGATTTACTCTCAAATAATTTTCACTCAGAAAATTCTAGTTAAGTGACACATTGGATTTAAAGTAAAAACAGGAAAAAAGTTGAAAAAAAGACTGAAATATTATTTTTTTGCAAAACTTTAAAAACTTTTTGTTTTTTACAGTGTACCTACATTTTTGCAAAACTCCAAAAAATATACGTATACATACAATTCACTGCAGTGTCCAGCTGAAGTGAACACTAGTGGCAGTAAAACTTTTATTCCTTAACACATAGGCTAGGGGCAGGTAAATACATATTTTCATGCAATTCTTTGCACAATTTTATGTTAGGAGATCAAAACACACTTAACGTAGTGCATGATTTGTAAACTAATACATTTTGATGTTTGTAACACAAGTTCATATGTAGGGCTTTTCTGATGTGGTAAACTTGCTCATTTGCTCACCTGGTACAGTGTTGCACTGGACCCTGTTCACAGACTGTGATGACACATATCTGCAGTTATTAATACTGTAAATCTACCTTATTTCTTTTTTTGTTTTTATTCCGTTCATTTATAACACTATACTTTGTATCACATTACCATGGCATTAAATTAGTTAACGCTACTCTATGAGTGTTTCTAATACAATGACTGAGTGAGTGACAGCAAATTTTACATCTTTTGTAAAGTTATAGAAATGCTATTGTGTGTTTTTTCACCTTTTACACTTGGAGCAAAATACATTTTTGCAAAAAAAAATTTTTTTTTTTGCAAAAATGATATTTGTTGTAGTCTCAGTTCACCACTTTAGAGGCTTACTCAACTATGACAACGTCCGCTTCTGTCAACCCTGGAAATGTGAAAAGAGTCCCTTGTGATGCGGAGCAAGGTATGAGTCCTGTGAAAATCCAGTCTCGATAAAAGATCTCAAAGACTTAGAAGCAAGTTAAAATGGTGCGTTTGCTTCAGAAAAATCGTTTTTATCCCATGTTTGCTTTGGTAAGGTTTAGAGTGGGGTTTACATACAATAACCAATACAATATATTTATGTTCATGTTTTAGATAAAACTGAACCTAATTTTAACTCCCCTCACTGGACATTACACTTTAAAAGTGTTGCAAAATCTACTACAAGCAATATGTAATATAATTTAGCAAAAATATCACCATTTTCCAAATGGACCATTTTTTTAAATAACCCAGTCGATTTGAACGATTCAGCTATTATGATGCTAATGAAATAGATCTGTGCGCTACCAAAATGTCAGGCTTTGCTTTAAAAGAAGCAGTGATTGCCCAATGTCTTTTCACGTGTTTACTCTTTCCAGGTATTTGTCACAAATAGATTAAGTCACTTGAAAACCGATGCCTCACATTCCTGGCACGTGATATAGGTGTGCCCTTGGCCAACCCCATACACAGATGGGTGTTAGTCGTATCCACCTGTTCATCCAGCCTGCCAAGACTCAGGCACTGTCACTGTCTGGCCCTCCACAGTTACAGCTGTCATGAGCTCCCAGCGTGTAGGCGTGCATGTGGTCAGAAGAGCTAAAGAGGGCAGAGCCTGAGTCTGAGCCGGCCGAAACAGAGTCGTCGGCCACCGATGGAACGCAGTCTGGCTGTAGTCACTGCTCTAATAGGACAGAGAGGAACACACGCAAAGGAGCAGACAAGTGACAATGAGCAATAAAAGTAGGGATGCAAGTCATAAAGAATTCCTCTCAGTGATTCAGTTTCCTTAAAAGAATAGTTCTCCCAAAATTAATGTTATCACTGAATTAACCTTTATGTTGCCCCAAAACTGAATGACTTTCTACTGTGGAACATGAAAAATTATATGTTGAGGAATGTTGGGGTCCAAGCAACATTCAGAGTTTCACTGTAAGGAAAAAAAAAAGATAAAGATATTTCTTAAAATAATCATACAGGTTTGGCATGACATAAGGGTAAGTAAATCATTTTCATTTTGTGTGAACTTAACACTGTTAATAGTTCCATCAACAATTCTTTTAGTTCTTTCTTTCTTTTGCAAAAGTGAATTTAAAACACTGCTTTTTAATGCAATGCAATAAATGTCCTACAAAACAATTCCTAACAAACCACAAAAAAAAGTTAACATTTTAATCATTATTCAGAAAATACTACAGGCAAAATGCATAAAATTAATTATGAACAGCCAGTCAGTAAGGTTTACCTTTTACAGTAATAAAGAATCGGTTTAAAAGAGTCACTTGTTTTGCAGTCGGACTATTCTTTTATGCTGCATTTTTTTAAATTAACTAAAAAATTTCATTAAAGTAATTAGTTTGAGAATCAGACTACAAAAAAGAAAAATAACCAATTCATAATAGCCATTAGTTCAAGAACTGAACTACATAAGTTGTGCTGAATGTTTTTGATTTACTCAAAAATTGACAGATTTATTCATTCGGGAATTTGGTTTATACTGTATAATTATGGTTCACTACAAGAACTGGCTCATATAAGAGTCATTTTTTTGTAATCGGACTACACTGGTTTCACTGTATTTTTTTGATTCACTAAAAATGAATCAAATCAGTAATACATTTGAGAATTGGCTACATTGCTGCACAATATGTTTTGATTCATTAACAAGAAACTAAAAATTTGTTCAAGAATCAGACTACATAGGTTGCGTGAGGTTTCTAATTCACAAGAACCATTCAATTTAGATTAATTCATTCAGGAATAGTAGCCTACACCTGTGTCATTCTTTTTGGAGTCAGACGATGTCTGTTTTGCGCTATAGATTTATTATCAGTGTTGCGTCACTGTTGTGCACTAAAAGCTGCTGTGGTATTGGTATGATGATATTCTGTCGGCAATAGATTGCAAAAACGGAAGCAACAAGAACAAGACATGGATCTCGGTTCCCAACCCTGAAGAATAGACAGAAAAAGAGAGCATGGAGAGAGAGAGATGGGGCTCTGGATGTCTGCCATCCGAGCAGATGCTACATACAGGAACACCTGGGTCTACAGCTTGTCTAACCTCCCCGTGCACAGATTAGCCAAAGACTCACACTTCTGAAAACCTCATGAACCAATGATAATTATCCTGGATTGTATTTATAGCCCTCTCGTTCATTGGCAGCTCCCAAGTTAATTTCCATTGTAGGAGGAAATGTATACACCTGCGTTGCATGGCAACTGTGTTAAGCTAGAATGCTATTTGATGGGAAGATGTTTCTCATAGACCCTTGATTACAGCTGGAGGGGTTGAGTTTCCACAGTGAGTTTAACCAGTTATAAATGGATGAAATCTCTACATAAACATCCACCTGAGGTGACAGCAGACGTACTGTACATATTGTAATTACTACCACATTACTATATTTTATTTGCTATGATTCCGCTATGATTTGTCACTGACATAACGCTTCACAGATGATTCAAATTCACCATTGAGTGTGTGTTGATGCCCGCGGTGTGTTTGCTGTAAAAGAGCCTCCCAGTAATGGAAGGATTTCAGTGTTTCCCAATGGTTGTTCAAATTCCAGGCTGGTTGTCCAGGTTGCCAAGCCTTTTAAGACTCTGCCAGCTCTCCTCAAACCCTCAAATGCCCTCGGTGGATTGAAATTCTCCGAGCAGAAGTAATAATACGGCGTGCAGATGATGAATTCGTAACACCTGTTTCACTGGTGTCTTTCAAAACAACCCCCGCCACGTTTGAGGCTAACAGGCTAACTTACTCAAGGTGTTCTTTTGAAAGAGAAACTGGTCACATCTGGAGCTGGTCAGCTTTGTAACGTCACACGCAAATGAACTCCATACGGTGTCATATGAATCCTTTGAAAACGCACATATTTGAATGAATTAGATTTAATAGCAGTTGTTGCAGTAGTGAGTCATACAGGAAGCAAAGGTACTACATTGTAGCTGCATATAATGAAACAATATCTTTTTTTTTTATGTACGTATACCTGTACATATGAAGAGTTTATTTGCAAAAGCAGGTAACGTTTTTATTTTATTTTCAAAAAGCATGTGTTTTATTATGTTATTGTCAGGGAGTCTCTGTCACCAGTTCTGGACTCCATACCCCAGAATCCTCCCCGGCTCACACCTGTTCACAGTCACTATCACCACTCACACCAGATCACCCGCACCTGCCATCTCCAATCAAGCCACCTTCTAAAGCACGCTCCTTCCAGTCACTCACCGTCCGGTCTACCGTTCACATCACAGAACAAAACCTGTCTCTCTGCACTATACTAAACCGTGTTTGCGTACCTCAGACTTTCCCGTGCTAATCTGCTCCAGTTCTCCACCGATCCTGTGCCTCCACGATCATCCTGCAAGGACTCAAACACCCTACTCCGCCAGCTAAGCCATTTGGACTTTCACTCTGTGTTTTCCTCATCTCTCGTGTGGTCCTGGTTCTCTCTGCCTCAGTCAATAAACTCCTCTGTTTGATCTCTTCCTCTGTGTCCCTAGCCTGAGTCGTGACAGTTATCATGTTTTTGTGTTAGTTGGCTGTATTTTTTATATTAAATTTTTTATTTTTTTTTACCTAATCAAAATAACCCAACTGCAGTTTGATTGAGATTAATTGGAATGCACAAAAAACATGATTTTTGAAAATTGTTAATGGAGTTCTGTTTTTGCAAATGAACTCTTCATATATTTTTAATTTACATCTATTTTAATTACTTTTATACAGCAAGGATGCATTCAATTTCAAAAGAACAGCATTTATTTGAATTAGAAATCTTTTGTAATGTTAATCTCTTTAACTGTCACTTTTGATTAATGTAATGCATTCTTGCCGAATAAAAATATTAATTTCTTTTTAAAAAATATCGAAGAATTAAATAAGTATCACAATGATTTCTGAAGGATCATGTGACAGTGAAACTGCTGAAAATTCAGCTTTGCTATCATCAAAATAAATTACATTTTAAAATGTATTAAAATAACCGTTATTTTAAATGATCATTTATAATATTATAATTTTTACTCTATTTTTGACCAAATAAATGCAGCTTTGGTGAGCATAAGAGATTTCTTTCAAAAAAGAAAATCTCACAAACCCCAAACTTTTGAATAGTGTAAAGTGTGTTCTACCAAACATTGATACTGAAGCATTACTATATTGACAGCATCTTAAACAGAAGCATTTCACATGTAAACGACTTCAGAGACACATGTTTATGAATCTTATTTGGTTAATAGAATGCTGAATACATTTAGGTAATTGGTTGATTTTACTGTATTTACTCGATTTAATAGAGATTAAATTCATCACATATATTTACTGCATTCTGCTCATTCTTAGCAGAATTTATTATTTTTTATAGGTTAATTCTGCTCTGTTTTTTTGTGTGTGCCAAGGATTCCATTTTACTCAAGCCTGAAATATCTAGATAACCGCTAAACTTAACTATACAAATAAAATTACACTATAAATATGAATTAATACTTCTAATACTTTTACATTTTAGATGCTGTCAGTAAATGCTTATTGTAAGTCCCTGTGTATATATCCAAACATACAAAAATATACATGTAAACATTACATACAATCATTTGAATACTAACGAGATCACAGATCAAAGATGAGCAGTGAATTACATACACATATACATATGATATGGTATAACAAGATCATCTGAGAGATGCATCAATAAGTGTCAAGAAGTGACATCAGAGGAACAGTCAATGTTTCATGAAGGAGTCTTGTGCATTATTCAGCACTTTCATCTTTTATGGAAATGTGTCATCATACACTCAAAGATTTAAAAGAAGTTGTCAGAGAGGTTTGTGAGAAGCATCGGTCACACCGAGCGGCATCTTGTGACCTTCTGATAAAAGGAGCCCTTCATTGGTTTGGACTGGCCTCTAATGAGATTTTCAGAGGCTGTCAGATTTAAGCGCTGATTCTTCAGCAGGGCTCATGCTAAAAGCTTTCACGCAAACAAGCTTGTGTATATATTACTGAAACTCCTTTCTGTGACTTGCACGCTACTTTGAGGGTTACGTCATCAATTTGTTTGGAAAACAATCCACATTCCCTTGGGCTCTTAACATTTTAGTGTTTAATTAAAAAAGAAACTTATTTATTTTTTGGAAAAAAGTCTTTAATGGAAATAATCATAGTAAGACCCCTCTGACAGATTTTAAAAGGGCAAGAAACGTTATTTATTTGAAATATAAAAAAGAATCCTGGAAAAATGATCAGAATGATTTCTGAAGGATCATGTGACGATGAAAATGCTGAAAATTCAGCTTTGCTATCACAGAAATAAATTATATTTTTAATATATGTGACCCTGGACCACAAAACCAGTCTTAAGTCGCTGGGGTATATTTTTAGCAATAGCCAAAAAAAACATTGTATGGGTCAAAATTATCGATTTTTCTTTTATGCCAAAAATCATTAGGATATTAAATAAAGATCATGTTCCATGAAGATATTTAGTAAATTTCCTACTGTAAATATATCAACTTAATTTTTGATTAGTAATATGCATCGCTAAGAACTTCATTTGGACAAATGTAAAGGCGATTTTCTCAATATTTTGATTTTTTTTGCAGCCTCAGATTCCAGATTTACAAATAGTTGCCAAATATTGTCCTATCCTAACAAACCATAATGGAAAGCTTATTTATTCCGCTTTCAGATGATGTGTAAATCTCAATTTTGAGAATTTGACCCTTATGACTGGTTTTGTGGTCCATGGTCACATATATTAAAATAGAAAACCGGTATGTTAACCGGTAAGTTATCATTTATAATATCTTTTTTACTGTATTTTGATCAAATAAATGTAGCTTTCGTGAGCATGAGACTTCTTTCAAAAATAAATAAATGAATAAAAAAAATCTCACAAACCTCTTGAATAGTAGTATAAAGTGTTGTTCTAGCAAACACTTTACTATGTTTGTACTGATACTAAACCATTACTGTATTGACAGAACCTTAAACACACAAGCATTTTACATAATCAACTTTAGAGACATGCAAATGTTTATGAATCTTTTTGGTTAATAGAATACTGAATGCATTTTAATAACTGGTTGATTTTATTGCATTAACTCGTTTTATAGAGATTAAATATATTCATCAAATGTATTTACTGCATTCTGAAAGACCCCTCTGATAGATTATACAAGGGGCAAGGAAAGTTATTTATATAGCACATTTCATGCATCACAGTAATTTGAAGTGCTTAACATAGGCATAGTTAAGATAAAGAAAATTAAATTACTGTATAAAGAAAATGTAAAATAAAATAACTTATGAACATAAATTTAATAAATTAAGAGAGAAATAAAAGCATTTTTATAATATAAAAAAAAAAAAAACCTATAAAACATAAGCTATATACAGTGGGGAAAAAAAGTATTTAGTCAGCCACCAATTGTGCAAGTTCTCCCACTTAAAAAGATGAGCGAGGCCTGTAATTTTCATCATAGGTTTACCTCAACTATGAGAGACAAAATTAGAAAAAAAAAAAATCCCGAAAATCACACTGTAGGATTTTTAAAGAATTAATTTGCAAATTATGGTGGAAAATGTTTATAATATAAAGTCTATTATATAATATAAATAATAAAAATAAAATGTATATATATTAAAAAAAAATTTAAATTGCATTTTAAATTACAAATCTGAAAAAACCCCCACCAAGGTATGTATTTGGTATTTGACCAAAAGTATAAATATATATAAATATGACAAAAAAGGAACATGAATTGAAATAAAATAATGCCATTAAATCAGCAAAGTACAGCTTGATTGTTTACCCCAGGAGCAAAAACTGAGACCAGAGGGATTTCAGCTTTCCAGCTCTATCGCACTGTATGAAAACAGACACCGCATAGCTTCCACAGCAAGGGCAATTGTTTAGCAGCGTGTCATAAAGGCTCCAGACTGTCAGTTGTTGTCATTTTGTGATCTGCCAAATGCCTTCTAATGTTGTAAATGAAACGCTGGAGAAGGAAAGTCATCAGAATGTACAGTTGACATCAAAGTGTGTTAACATCAGCCAGAGTCTAGAGGAGCTGTGATGACAGATGAGTGGGCCACTCCGCTATGGGATGTTCCTTCTGCCAAGGCACAAAAGCCTCTTGGCACAGGCACAACTAAAGATGCCCTAAAAGATGAAGAGATAGTTCTCTCATTCACTGTCTGTTGCACAGAATACTTTGTAAAGTAGGTTATATGGTGGCAAGTGATGAGAAATAATTTGCTATCTATCTATCTATCTATCTATCTATCTATCTATCTATCTATCTATCTATCTATCTATCTATCTATCTATCTATACTTATGAATTGTATGAGGCAAGTCATTTGGAATATCGGACAGAAAGGCAAATGCTCTAGACTGCCACTCTGATATCCCGGGCCATTTCCATGCTAAATGTTTAAGCGGCAGGTCTGCCTGAGGCAGCAGAGCACCGTGAGGAGGTCTTAAATGCCTTGTCAGATCCAAGGCAAACTCATGGTGAAACTGTTAGTGGAAACACCTGCCCACAGCAAAGTCACTTCAAGTCTCTCCTCAAAAAAAGGCCTGTTTCAAGACCACCAGCAGGCGAACTGAGGAAAAACTGCTCTGACAGCACAGGAATACCAGGAAAAAAATCACACTGAGATGACCTTTGACCTTTTCTCACAGTCTTCAGAGCTCTATACGAATGCATTTTTAATTTCTTGTAGTAACTCTGTAACCTGTTTGTGGTTCTGTGAATGTGTGCTGTAAAATAATAATGACAACACAAGTAATACTGTAAAATATTAACTGTACATAAGAATAGTTTTCTTATCCTTTATACCCTATTCTCATGATGATTTTGAAATCAGCTGCTGCAGTTTTGAAGAAGCAGTCTTTCAGACTGTTTTTTCACCTATGTAGGCTATTAATATTTTCCAATTTCCACAATGCCTGTAAATCAACAATACTTCTTGGCAGAAAAAAACACTGCAGAGTTTTGTAAATCTACAACATTAACATTCATAAATAAACGATGAAGAATGAATTGAAAACATGACTGAATTATTGATTTCTAGATGCTAAGTTCTAGAGAGATAACATTGAATGGTAAACGCATTATAGCAGCCTCAGCATCAAAAAAACATTGGTTGATCACTGACATCTAGCGGTACAAATGAGACTTGCAGCTAAATTTTTTCTGAATTTATGCTTTGAGCTTTTTGTCTCACTTCTAATAAAGAGAGAGAGAGAGTATAATAATAATAATAATAATTAACTGAACTATTTAATAATAACAATTATTAAATGATTACTTTATTATTATTATTACTACTGGTAATGGTAGTCGTACAACAATATAAATAAACAAAAAATGTTTAGTTTGATATAGTGTTGTAGTTTATCAAAGTGATTTTGATATAGTTAATTGTCTACATATTTCTTGCAGAATTATGTCAGCAATTATTTGAAAAACAGAAGACAAGCAAATGATACTCTTAATACAATCTCAACACAGAGAATGGCAGTAGCTAATATATTACTATAGGCAGCGATATAGATATATCGGTGCGTATGCCATTTATATGCATATGTATGAAAACACATATATAAATGTTACAATTATTTTTTAAAGTAAACACACACACACACACACACACACACACACACACATTATTTATATATATATACGTTCAAAAACAACTAATTCATAGCATTTATCATACTTAACACTAAAGCTTCCTATTTCTTGAGAGGCTGAAATTTCCATAGAGTAAAACATTTCAAAAGGTCCCAGATAAGTAGATGATCACCTGTTACCAGATAAGACTAATGAGGATTACATCATAGGCTTCTGTTTTTATATGAGCCATTAAAAATAGTCAGCGATAATGAAGTTAGTGTAAAATCACATTGAATTTAAATTGTCTTCTGCCTGGATATTTAACAGCAGGGTACAAATATTCTGTGATGACAGTCAGTGCATTTTCATCTGCTATTATGAGAGGGGTAATAAAATATATCTGAATAAGATGACGATTAAAGCTTTCCTTTATTACCGATAAAGTTTATTCACTCTCAGATCTCAGAGATCACAATACTATGCTATTATGAGCATCGAATACAAATCGAGACTCCCAGCTAAACAACAATCAGGAATTACAAATCAAGCTAATAATGAATCCACCAGCCATGCACACATAGAATCACACAGTGATGTAAATGCTATCTCTTGTCAGGGGTCCTCTGCTGAGGAGTGGTCTTACACCCTTGTGTCACAGCACAACCAGGTGATGCCATAACCAACAAAAGTTGCTAAGCAATCGAGTCCCCCTGGATAAGAGGCCTCTCCCCTGAGATACCCATTTCTTACATGCAGCACTGAACCCCACGTTACTGAGAGAGGCTAAGAATGAAAGCTCTTGGATTGTTTTTCACATCATATGGTTCTCCTCATAGGACTCTTTCATCAGTGTATTATAGCCATGTGCTCTCTTCTGTTTTTGTAACATCCATTCACAAATAAGATTTGTGTGAACGTTATATACTGTATGAGTGTTTCCTAACTTTTGTCTTATGCATGCCCACAGAGCCATCAGAAAGCCTAAAATACCCCACTTCAATTACACAAACCAGAAATTAGCTCCTATTAACTCACATTGTGCTACATATTATCCTTATATTATTACACAATAATTAAATAATAAAAGTTTCAAAAGTCTGGTTTATTTATTTTTAAAGAAGCCTCTTATGCTCAAAAACGCTGCAGATATTTGATCAAAAATACAGTAAAAACAATATTGTAAAATATTATTGCATTTTAAAATAACTGTTTTCTATTTTAATATATATTAAAATGTAATTTTATTCCTGTTATGGCACAGCATCATTATTTCTGTCTTCAGTATGGCATGATCCTTCAGAAATCATTATAATATGCTGATTTGCTGCTCAAGAAGCACTTATTATTAATGCTGAAAATAGTTGTACTGCTTACTATCTTTGTGGAAATATATATATATTTTATATATACAGTGGGTACGGAAAGTATTCAGACCCCCTTAAATTTTTCACTCTTTGTTATATTGCAGCCATTTGCTAAAATCATTTAAATTATTTTTTTTTCCTCATTAATGTACACACAGCACCCCATATTGACAGAAAAACATATATATATATTTAAAAAAAACTTTATGTATGATTTATAAGCTGTTTTATAAGCCAAAAATAATAATAATAATGTCCTTTGGTCCCCATAATGTAGGGAATACAAACACACAATACATGATACCTGGACAATTGGACAACAGACCAAAAAAAAAGTATCACATTTTAACTACAAAATAAACAATTTTATTTTTTTATGAGGGAATGAAAAAAAATCATGGGACCCATCATAATCATTTATTTCTGATTCATAATTTTAACAAAGCCTGGAATTCATATTCAAGAATGAATAATGAAATAGCTGTGTGAGGGGGAGGTCCATGCATCATATTGATGCATGGACTTACATCATTGTCTGGCAGGTATTCTTGATTTTGTAATTTATTGAACTGAGATAATCAGTATCTAAATATACAAACTGTTAGTGTGCTGAGACGTGAGTGTGATGTTATATTTAGTGCAGTAATAGTGGGAAGAATAGTTCCTACATACTGTAGGAGGAGAGAGCTCTCAGTTACATGTTGTGATTATATCTTTAGATGTCAATTAATAAGTGAGACACCTACCTGACAGTTTTAACAGTTAGGCGAGTACTGAGATTAAATAGCACATGTAAACTTAGATTAAGTACAGGTGAGCTGTGGCACTCGAGGTGTAATTGACAGCAATACAATGGTGAAAAACATCAAGATTGTTCATACATACACCTTGAAACGGCAGATAAATCAACTTTGAGCAGTATAATTTTTACATTTATTTGAAAGGAGCCATGACAATAGACAATGGGATGTTTGATGATTTACAAAGTGTCACCTACCAAATGGAGTCACAAAAAGTATCTTCAAAACAAGAAAAACAAACAAACAAAAAAAAAAGCAAAAAATTTTTAATTTTCACTCTAGAGTCATCAATACCTTTGTTCCATTTTCGTGTAATAACTTATGTATTTATTGTTTGTAAAAAAAAAAAAAAATACATTACCATTCAAAAGTTTGAGGTTGGTGTCACGGGAGCATGGATCGAAGAATGAGACGACAAGGAGTACATCAACAAGGAGACTTTAATTATATCCAGGGAACCAGGAAAACACACGTAGCAGGAGAGGTTGACATACAATACCGGACGCCGAACTACGAACACTTTATATACACATGACATGATGAGGGGATGACGAGACACACCTGGGATCAATAGAACTAAACGGGGAACACCTGAAACAAATAAGGACAGGAACGGGAAGGACCAAATATGGGCATAGAAACACATGGGGGGCAAAACACGTAACAGAGTCTGACATTACTCCCCCCTCCCGGAAGGTGCATCCCGCGCCATAACAATTCCACCAGGAACAGGGAGCTCGGGGAGCCTGACCTCGGCACTCGGCCCGGCCTCCACGGACGGACCCCCACTACCCCCCCCCCCCCCCAAAAAAAAACCGGACGTGAGAACTGGAGCCCTCCTTGGGCTAAACTTGGGGACTGGAACCCTCTCTGGGCCATACTCGGGGACTGGGGCCCTCTCTGGGCTATACTCGGGGACTGGGGCCCTCTCTGGGCTATACTCGGGGACTGGGGCCCTCTCTGGGCTAAACTCAGGAACAGGAGCCCTTTTAGGGCTGGATTCAGGGGCTGGAACCCACACTGGAGCGAGCTGTGGGGCTGGAGCCGACACTGGAGCGAGCTCTGGGGCTGGAGCCAACACTAGAGCGAGCCCAGGGACTAGAACCAACCGCCTTTACCTCAGATTCGGGGTGAAAGGCGTGGTCGGCGGACTTGACACTGGAGCAGCCGGTGGACTTGAGTATGCCGCGGCTGGCGGACTTGACTGAGAAACGGCCGGCGGGCTTGAGAATGCCGCGGCCGGCGGGCTGGTTCTGGATCGGGGCTGAAGGACACCGGAGGATCCCTTCCCTCCAGCTCAGTCCTGTGGTGTCTGGGAGGTCCACGGGGCGATAGTAATTGGCCCCGATCCTGAACGGAGTTTAGCGTGGCGTCGTCCAGCGCTGTTTTCGCTGCGATCCCGCAGAACTCCCACGAATACTCCACAAAGGGGAGATCTCTGCGGGCTAGGACAGAGAAGCGAGCGGCTAATTCCTGGCCCGTCTAATAATTGGTAGTGTAGTATCTGATAAAAATGAATTTTATTAACTGTTAAGCGGAACACTAGCATAAAAGGCTAACAGCATGAACTAACAGCGACAAAACTCTACTTTCATGCGTGCATTTAACTTCTGAATTCGTAATGTATGGTAAATATAGTCCATCCAGTCTCATTTCTGAGGCTGAAGTTTGGGCCTACGTTGCTAGTATTTAGTAAGGCCTACTCTTCGTTTGAGGGTCTGACTCGCAACTCTTCCCTCCCCTTCACTTTAACATGCAGGGAGCCACACGCAATACACTGTGACGAATGAACTGGAAACCATGGCAACAGCAGGGAACAAGTGGCTTGCCATTCTTCAGCTGTACGATCAGAACGACAGTCTGGCTGTGACCAGCAGAGTGCTAACGGTGGGCCGGCGGCTTGATTCATTGTTGTGAATCATCTCTGTAGGTCTAATGAGCGTGTTCATTTCAACACCTCCTTAGAACATGAGAGGGAGTCCGGTACAAGGAGGGGGAAGGGAGGGCTATCTGACTCACGCTGGACACAGAGGAGTGAAAAAAGGTAGCTGAAGGTTTCTCTGTCAACCCCTATACCGTCACAAGGAGATGCGCTCTGACTCACGGTGAAGTGTAAGTACTTAATGTACCAAGGGCAGCACGTATTGGCGTAGGGACGCTTAAACAATGACGATACAGTGGGGTAAGTAGTATGAGGCATCGGCATCAGGTGTGGGTTGTTCGTGGGCGGCAGCTGAGAGGAACATGTCATTCAGACAGGAACGTAAGGCCTTTATATTATATTACAATTGTGCTGATGCTATGAAAGGATATAGATGATCATCCTACACACTGCAAACTCACTCCTGACCATGAAATCACGTTTTTAACATTTTCTGTTATACTATTTCATCCTATTATCCAATAAAGTTTATTAAATACTATTTGACTTATTTTATCATTGTAAATGTAATTGTATTATTCATAAGGTGCTTTTCGATGATACAGTAGAACCTAAACTGAAAAAGCTATAATGTTAGACAGTGCTATAAATCTTAAACTGTTTAATGTAGCATAGTGAAAACTGACTCCAAAGCAGTATTTTTCAAACTGGGTTCAAAATTAAGAAAAATTTCTGAATTGCAACCAAAAATCTTACTGAAGAACTGGTAGCCAATGTGATTAAGCGCAACAATGATCACTTTTCCAACGAACCAACTTTTGCAAGTATTTTTTCTGCTTGTTAATGGAATAGTTTACAAGTAAACGGACTCACCCTCAGGCCGTCCAACATGTAGATGAGTTTGTTCCTTCGTAATAATAGATTTAGAGAAATTTTGTATTGCGTCACTTGCTCACCAATGAATCCTCTGCAGTGAATGTGTGCCGTCAGAATGACAGTTGATGTTTACAGCTGATAAAAACATCACAATAATCCACACGTAATCCACATGACTCCAGTCCATCAATTCACATCTTGTGAAGTGAAAAACTGTGTTTGTAAGAAACCAATCCATCATTAAAGGACTTAAACCATCACTTCTGGCCAAAATACAAGTCCGTAATCCATAATAATGCTTCCTCCAGTGAAAAAGGCCATCCACTGTTGTCCTCTCATATCAAAATCTACCAATCTTGATCTGTGCATATTTCTCTCCTGATTCAGTTACGTTTTCACTTGAGGAAGAGTGGAGTATTTTATGAGGGTGAGTAAATGTACATTATTTAATACATCACAACTTCATAATCAGATAGGGATTTCATCAGAGTATAAGTTTTGAATCAAACTAAACAAGCTATGAAAAAAATAACAATATTTAATTAATTCATTCATTGAAAAAAAAAATGTCTGGGAAGTTCTGCATTAAGTCTTTACTGATCACCACAGCATTAAAACTGCTCTGTGATGTTTAATGAATTTCTCAGAGAGCAGAATTAAATTAGCTTCTCACATCAGGCAGTTTGTATGCATGAAGAAGTCCTCTTATGGACCCCACTGTGAGAGGTCATGTCTGCAGGCAGAGAATTACATGGACAGTACAGTCATTCAATGAGTCACCAAGACCCCCTAATGTCCACTACTTCTTCAGATTACAAGCACACCCCAACAACACCGCCCACATCAAAAAACTACATCAAATAACACTATGAGAGTATGTGACAAGGGTGACATTTTAGAGCACAGATTTGCCAAAACAAGTTCTTTATAGGTAAAAATTAGTGCAAAGTTTCAGAGATATTACAATTGTAACAAAAATATCAATATCACGGCACAACCTGCTATAGCTTGGATCTTTTTCACGTGCATGTAAGTGAAGTGATCATGTACGCTTTGAGTCATGTTGGTTTATTCTGTGATTAATACTAGCTAACTCCACATTAATGTTACTTGGCTACTTATCAAATAAATAAAAACATGGACATAAAATATTTGAGTTTATAAATACATTTTAAATGAATAAAAACATCTGTTACAACAAAACAACTGGCCTAGCAGCATCATGCACTCTGAAGTCATTTTTTACTACTATTGATAACTGAAACACAAAATGGCACCAGTTGCGTTTGTATGAAATGAAAGAGCGAGTCCGCGGTGTGATACATACAAGAGACATTAAAGTAATACTGGTTTCAGTTCGGAGAGCTTTCAAAGACCTTTGAGTCCAAAGGTGCGTTCCACTCGACAGTAAGTGCCCTGCGAAGTGCACTTCACAGTGTGCAAGGTGACCAGGGTTGCCAGGTTTTGACAGCAAAGCCTGCTCAATTGCTACTCAAAACTATCCTAAAACTAGCTAGTTTAACTAGGGGGGGGGGTGTCCCATGTCCCATGTCCCGTGTCCCATGTCCCCTGATAAAAGTCACATTCCAGGGGATAAATATCATGTTATGTCGCTTCAAACCACGGGCATGAAAAACATCCCGCGGAAAGAGTGTTAAATTAGCCCAATTCTGCAGGAAAACCACAGACTTGGCAACATTGAGGGTGACTGTTACAGGTAAAATACACATCTAATATAACCAAATTATGTTTTATATGTTAACATCACAATAGTCATCTATCTTTCAGTTCAGCACTTTAAATCATGCCATGAACAATTAAATTGATAATAACTTAATAATTATATAAATACCCATGGATATAGTATACTTTATACACATGTATATTAAATCAAATTAATTTATATTCTATTTATTTACAGTAGACATAAAATGTAACTCCTTTAAAATGTGCTACTACTAAGTTTCCTTGTGTTTGATGACATTGCAGGGTGTTTCGCATGAACACATTTTGTTAAATGAAGTGGACTTCAACTGATATCTCGTGTTCAGGTAGTAATAATAATAATAATAATACGTTTTATTTATATAGCGCCTTTCCAGAGCTCAAGGACACTTTACAATAAACATCAGAAATGTGAGGACAACATCAAACAAACAATCAAACAATAATACAGAAAGTAAAGTAAAGAGAACATCAGACATCCAGAAAGTAATATATGGATAAGACAACATAAAACAGAATAAACAGAAGTCAACTTAAGAAAGGTAACATTTTGAAAACAAATGAGTTTTGTTTGTTTTGTTATGAGTTTACTTCATACGATATCCAAAATACGAGCGGCTGAATTTTGAATATACTGTAATTTAGCAATGGAGGTAGCTGGTAAACCAATGAAACAGGCATTAAAGTAATCGAGACGAGATGAAACAAAAGCATAGATGAGAGTTTCTGCATCGTTGGCACTAATGAAAGGACGGAGCTGGACAATTCATCGTAAATGAAAGAAAGCTGATTTAGTGAGAGAGTTAATATGAGACTGAAATGAAAGAGAGGAGTCAAACATAACACCGAGATTTCTGACGATACTAGATGGAGCAATTAGAGTGCCAGTGATATTGCAAGTAAAGTCAGTGGGAACTTTGGTGGTAAGTGATGGGGTACCAATAATGATGATCTCAGTTTTATCCATATTAAGTTACGGAAAATTTGAGTTAAGCCATGTTTTTATATCCTGCACGCAAACAGAAATTGTATCAATTTGGGTGGATAGGGAAGGCCTGCATGACGTGTAAATTTGAATGTCATCAGCATAAAAATGATAGCTAAAGCCATGACGCTGTAGTATCTGACCCAATGTTAAAATATAAATAATAAACAGCAAAGGCCCAAGAACGGAACCCTGGGGGACGCCTTGTTTCAGGGAGGCAGTAGGGGATCTAAAATCAAGTAGCAGAAGTAAAGACAGAGAGCCAGTGTCGCAAGAGAGTAATAAATCGTTCACTACCTTTACAAGGGCAGTTTCAGTACTATGTTGCGGATGAAAGCCGGACTGGAATGGGTCAAAGAGCTAGTAGGGAGCTGTGAATACTGCGTAGGGACCCTGCCGATTGGAACGCAGCTCGTGTTTAAGCTATAATTTCAAACAGTGCATTTCCCCCTTTGACTTAGGCCATGTCTTATCTCCAGACATGTAATAATTTCTTCAATTACTTTCTTTATTCAAGCAAGCACCTCAATGGCCTCATTTGCAGGAATGACAGGGCAGAATGTCATCAGCATAAAAATGATAGCTAAAGCCATGACGCTGTAGTATCTGACCCAATGTTAAAATATAAATAATAAACAGCAAAGGCCCAAGAACGGAACCCTGGGGGACGCCTTGTTTCAGGGAGGCAGTAGGGGATCTAAAATCAAGTAGCAGAAGTAAAGACAGAGAGCCAGTGTCGCAAGAGAGTAATAAATCGTTCACTACCTTTACAAGGGCAGTTTCAGTACTATGTTGCGGATGAAAGCCGGACTGGAATGGGTCAAAGAGCTAGTAGGGAGCTGTGAATACTGCGTAGGGACCCTGCCGATTGGAACGCAGCTCGTGTTTAAGCTATAATTTCAAACAGTGCATTTCCCCCTTTGACTTAGGCCATGTCTTATCTCCAGACATGTAATAATTTCTTCAATTACTTTCTTTATTCAAGCAAGCACCTCAATGGCCTCATTTGCAGGAATGACAGGGCAATATTTGCTCACCGCTTACTGAAGCACTCGGGCCCTATGGGGAGATATGAGACAGCCATGTTAATATTCCACTCAGTGGTCAGACTCTTATGAGGGATCACAGCAGATGAAGCACAACGTTGTGTAAAAGTAACGCACTGTATCACTAACAGGGTTGTGGGATAATGAAGATGACTGCTCTCCTTGACATTGTCCTCTCCTTTCTTCCCTCCCTCTTGGGAAATGCTTCTCACGTTTTCCTCTCTTCAGCACTAATCCGAGGAGAGTCTGGCACCCCCACGCTCTCCATAGGCCACAATTATATTACACTGAACCTGCTGAGAACTAAACATGGAGACCAATGATTGCAAAAACCACCATGTTGCCCAATTAGAATTTCAACAATTGTTTCTCACTCCTCTTGTAAAGCCTTTTAAGTGTTTCAAACAACCTTCAGCTGAGCATGCGAGCTCAATTATAATTTAAAATAAGGATGATTAGAAAACATTCTAAGCACAATGCATAGAAAATGAGACATACACACAGGGGCAATTACACTACACTAGAAAGTACTAAAAGCTGTTTGGAAAATTGGTTCAGACTAACTTTTTACTGTAAAAAAAATCATTCATTATCCCATGCTCCATTTACACACAAAATGTACAATCTATCTCACTAATAGGATGCCTCAATTAATAACTAAACGTTACATTTCCAGTTTAGAATTGGTAATGAGAAGAACAACCAGATAAAATAGCTGGATCAGAATCAGTGTTCAAACTGAAGAGTTCCAGACCCCCTTAAGAGAAAAGATAAAGAAGGGAAAAGATTAGAAAATACTATGGGGTTGGGGGGACTTATTATTGCCCTTGCATAGTATTAAAAAAATAAATAAATCTGTACTTACGGCATAATTAGGTTTCGAGTAAGACTGGCAAACAAAATGCTGAAGTCATCACAGCTTTGAGGTAAGTAACTGAAATGGAACCAAATGAGACCCTGTTCCTGCTAAAATATCCACCGGCATAGAGCTGAAATTTTAATAGATTTATTTAAAAGGATGAATTAATTTACTCCAGGATGGGGATCGAACCCAGGTCATTCTGTAGAACGAGCACTACTGCTAAAGGTGCCCCAACTACACACTGTAAAATTCCTATAGATCATAAGAATGCCCAAAAATGTATTAAGTGTGAGGTCCTGAAAGTTTTATGATGTTAACTTGACATGTTAAAATGAAGCAATTTTTATTTTATTTTTTTCAATTATTGTTTATTTGTCCATTTCCAGAAGGGGTTGACCCTCAAGAGCAATGACACAATTTATCACAACCCAGCGTCCCACAACCACACTGAAAACACAACCAATTTCTCCTCTCCATTAAGTGACACTGCTATCTCTGAGGCAAAGCAGTGTTGGATTGCAGACAAGTCAGCCTATCATTTCACTGTCTCAGAAACAAGCAGTGTGTATCCATCTTTTACAGAAAGTCCACAATGGTACAATACAGGGTGGCTTATTTTGTAGCACTACTACACACTGTAAAATTCCTATAGATCATAAGAATGCCCAAAAATGTATTAAGTGTGAGGTCCTGAAAGTTTTATGATGTTAACTTGACATGTTAAAATGAAGCAATTTTTATTTTATTTTTTTCAATTATTGTTTATTTGTCCATTTCCAGAAGGGGTTGACCCTCAAGAGCAATGACACAATTTATCACAACCCAGCGTCCCACAACCACACTGAAAACACAACCAATTTCTCCTCTCCATTAAGTGACACTGCTATCTCTGAGGCAAAGCAGTGTTGGATTGCAGACAAGTCAGCCTATCATTTCACTGTCTCAGAAACAAGCAGTGTGTATCCATCTTTTACAGAAAGTCCACAATGGTACAATACAGGGTGGCTTATTTTGTGGTTATGTGGGACAACTCGGCCACGCGGTACCCTGCTGAGCCACATGGATGTGACTCTGAGTGTAATGACCAGCGAATGAGGGCATTAAGTCTGTGTGACAGTGTTCTGAAGGCCCACTTTACATCTGACAGGGGGGTGTTAAAGGTTAAGGCCACATCCAGCGCTGTTATTCCTCTAATTTCACTCCCTGTCAGAATCGTTCTGCTCTCCGTTTGTGTGAACGGTTTAAGTTGTTTTATTCAGGCCCATCAAACCAACAGTATCAACTGAATTATTAAGGCGGTTATTGCGAAGCATGGCATACTGTATGGCGAAATGTGACGTAGCAATTTAACTACATGATATGAGATCAAGACATGAATGTTTTTGATGCTGAACATTAAAAACATTTGTTAATAATAGCCACCATTTCATGCATGGTTTTCACCAACAGATCAAATGGTTCCAGAGGGGCGAGTTGGAACTCTACATAAAAGCTCATCAATCCAAAGATACAGAGGTGTGAATTCTACTCGGACACCATCATTTACAGGTCACATGATCATGAAGTGTCTGTTCAGTCATTTATTAATGTTAACATTTCATGCTAGAAAGAAACGTATTTGCTGTTTAAGGCCTGTATTTTCTTAATTTGACAGGACAGCAAAGAACATGTGCATTGTTGTATGGTGTTTTTCACATATTTTATAGGAATTTTTCATGCATTTTAATCTGAGTGGGTACGTACGTGAATTACTGGCATTACTATCCAGTGACGTCATCGCAGAGGAGAGCTCATGGGAAATGAGGTGTAATGAGTCGGTGATGAAGCTGATGAAAAAAGAAAGGAGGAATGGAGAACACTCCTTAAACACAATGCATCTTATCATCATCATATATCATATATCACAATCTATATCTTATAAAAATAGGACAATTTAATTGTGCTGTATTATATAATTGAATATAATTCACGATCATGATCAATTTATAATTTTTTTTACATTCTCTGGCCATGTCTGATAGGAATTTAGCTACATTGATGAGACTCATGTTACTTTAGTAAATGGTGAGGAATTCATGTATTTGATTGATTAAACCGTCCTGATTTTTGACTGGGGATGGTAAGATTCATTTGTCATAATTCCCTGAAGTAGTAACAATAAAATTCTAAAACAGATAGTTCCGGTCCTTGATTCTGATTGGTTGAGCCAAGTTTGAAGCTCTTGTAAATATGTTTACATTTGTGTGTTGCTCGGCAACTACTTTGTTGCAACCACAACTGTTTCTGAGGAACTACATTGTTCGGTGGAAGAATACTGTTTTTATTAATATCATTACACTTTATTTTGCTTTTATCAAACGGTTATTCCATATGTCTTTTGAATGGCTTTCTTGAGTTACACTAGTTTTATCAAAATGTACAGTTGTTTGAATATCAACCTTGCTGTGAAGCATGTTTTGATTGCGGTGCATGTAGTGAAATTTTGTTTGGGTTCTTTCATATGAATATCTAAGTTTTTGTAGATTTCATGAATTGTAACTACACACTGTGTAACAATAATATAATTTAGCATGTTCTTTAAGAAGCAATAAATTAATACCAAGCATACAATTTCATGGTTTGTGAACTTAAAGTTGTGATGAAACAGAAGTAGCGACCAATCTTTTCTTTCATATTGAGATTTTCTTTTCATATCTGAGTTTCCCTCAGATTGATGTACAACAAATGGTTCAAGGTATGGAAATTAATGGTTTTTTTAAATTATTATTTCATTATTAGTAGTAACTTAAGTCAAAGCACAGCTGGTCATGTGATCACCATTAGGGTATACCTCTTAATAAACAGACTGTGATGTTCTGACCCAGCGAGCCATGAAGTATGTCCTTACATACAAGTGGACGTCCTCTGATCAGCTGTCTTCGTTATATAGTTGCCCAGAGCTGAAACACAAAATACACTGCTATCAATCCTTCTATTTTACCAGAAAGTGCTGATTTCCTACAGAGTGCAAGAAGACATTTTGATTCTGTAAATGAAACTGCAGAGTAACTTCTTTTTTTTACACTGAAGACTGGAGTAATGATGCAGAAAATTCAGCTTTGCATCACAGGAATAAATGACACTTTAAAATATATTCAAATAGAAAACCGTTATTTCAAATTGTATTAATGTTTGACATTAAACGTCCATTTTCTGTGTCTTTACGGATTTGTTACAAAATGAACATGAACTAAATATGACCTCATAACAGCCTGCAGTCAAAAGAATTCACTATGCTACGTTACATTTGTTTACTACATTGATCAACAGATTACGTATTTTTTTTAGCATTTCATGTATTGTTATTAAATGTTTTACATATAAATCCTATCGAAATCCATGATATTACATTAATTAAATACATTAATCAAAATTAATATCAATATATAATCACACTATATATTTTTAGTATTTCAGGTATTGTTTCAGTTAAGGATGTACATATTAATCCTATCAAAATGCATGTAAAAATAGCTAGTGTGTAACAAAACAAAATTTCGCTACTAAACTCGATGGTGTCACGAATCCGGTCCGTGGCCTTCTGTCCGATTGCCACCAGAGGTCGCCCTTTCACTGTTACACGTCACCCTGGACGACATTTTCCATGTTACATTGCACTGATTGGACTCACCTACAGTCAATCACACACACACTATATTACACCCACTCAGATCCTGCTCAAACTGCAGAGTATTGTTTGCGTTTATCGCTCTCCAAGTGGTAGCACTTCACAGAGCCAGTTCCCTGTCCTAGTTTTCTGAATCTAGTTTAGTCTTGTTATACCCGTGTCTTGATTCCAGTCTGTTTATCTCGTCCTGTCTGTCAGCTGCCTGCCCTGGAATTATCGCCTGCCTTGGATTAGCTCTTTGTCTTGCCGTTTCTGACTCTTTTCGCTCCTGCCTGGATTATTGCATGTTTTTTGGATTACCCATTTGCCTCACCCTCTGGATTACGTTTGCCGTCGTTTGACCCATGCCAGTATATGGATTACTCTTTCGTCTTGCCCTCAATATACCTGTTTGCCATTATTTGACCCTGCCTGTTACATATCATGTCTCTGAATAAAGCTTTGCATTTGGATCCGCATGTCTCACGTCTCGTTCGCCCCGTTACATATGGTTCACCTTACTTCCAGCCTGAGATGGGAGGCCTGGCGCATGTGTCCCAGAAGATGTGGCGCTGGAGGGCTGTAGCTAGAAAAAAATCTGTGAACAGCCAATGGAAAGACTTCACTGCAATAGAAAAACAATGTTTGGAAAGTGTACAGTACAGAACAGTATGTGTGTCAATAAACCATAATTCTGAACTTTCTTGTGAAAAACTGCACCAATTCGATTAGAAATTGTTTGTAGTAACAGTTACATGTAGACCAGAAGCCAAGAGCAGAGCATAAAATCCCACATAATTAGTAAACACGGTTTTTAAAGAGTTCTTTACTGTCACGATTCACTACTGTGGCCTACATGCACCTTTGTTTACATTTGTGTGTTGCTTGGCAACCACTTTGTTGCAACCACAACTGTTTCTGAGGAACTACATTGTTTGGTGGAAGAATACTGTTTTTATTAATATCATTACACTTTATTTTGCTTTTATCAAACGGTTATTCCATGTCTTTTGAATGGCTTTCTTGAGTTACACTAGTTTTAACAAAATGTACAGTTGTTTGAATATCAACCTTGTTGTGAAGCACTGAGTGATTGCGGTGCATGTAGTGAAATTTTGTTTGGGTTCTTTCATATGAATATCTAAGTTTTTGTAGATTTCATGACTTGTAACTACACACTGTGTAACAATAATATAATTTAACATGTTCTTTAAGAAGCAATAAATTGATACCAAGCATACAACTTCATGGTTTGTGAACTTAAAGTTGTGATGAAACACAAGTAGCGACCAATCTTTTCTTTCATATTGAGATTTCCTTTTCATATCTGAGTTTCCCTCAGATTGATGTACAACAAATGGTTCAAGGTATGGACTTTAATGTTTTTTTTATTATTATTTCATTATTAGTAGTAACTTAAGTCAAAGCACAGCTGGTCATGTGATCACCATTAGGGTATACCGCTTAATAAACAGCCGTAGCGCGGCTGGAACAGTTGGAGCATGGAGCGAGGAACGAGGAGATGTGGAGTACATCAAAAGGGCGATTTTAATGAAATCAGGGAACCAGAAAAACACACGTAGCTGAGGAGGTAGACATCAACAGAGATTCAATACCGGATGAGGGAAACTCAGAAACACAGGGCTATTAAACACATGAAATGCAATCAGGGAGAACAGAAGCAGGTGAGGAGAAATCAAGGATAATTAATAGAAACCAGCTGAGACAAATAGGAAACAATCAGGGAGCAGGAACAGGAAAACCAAATAAGGGCAAAAGGAAACATAGGAAGCAAAACACACACAAAACACGGAACAGAGTCTGACATTACTCCCCCTGGAGGCTGGTGCAGGACTGGGACATGGGGAATACCTCTAGGGCGGATCAGGCAGTCCAGGGTGCCATGGCTCGGGAACAGGAGCCCTCTTTGGGCTGGATTCGGGGGCTGGAGCCCACACTGGAGCGAGCTCTGGGGCTAGAGCCAACACTGGAGTGAGCTCTGGGGCTGGAGCCGACACTGGAGAGAGCTCTGGGGCTGGAGCCGACACTGGAGAGAGCTCTGTGAGGCTTGAGTCAGCTGCTGCTTGACTTCGGAGCGGCCGGCGGGCTTGAGCAAGCGGCGGCCCGCGAACTTGACTTTGGAGCGGCCGGCGGGCTGGTTCTGGCTCGGGCCCGGACACTCCCCAGACACCGGTAGATCCCTTCCCTCCAGCATAGTCCCTTGTCTGAGAGGCCCATGGGGCGATGGTAGTTGGCCCCGAGCCAGAACAGAGAATTGATGGTGGCATCATCCAATGCCTTCGCTGCGGCAAGCCCGCAGAATTCCCAGGCGTACTCGAAGAAGGGGAGATCTCTGTGGGCTAAGGCGGAGAACCAAATGGCTATTTCAATCGCCGCGGGGAGAAATAAACGGGAAACAAAAAAATACGACTGGGCGGGAGAGACCAGCTATGTGTCCATAACACAGTCTATTATAGATGGTTTCAATGGCAACAACATAAACAAACATTACTGTGCATGCTCGCTTTTGTGGCCCAAACTTAACTTCCGGTAGACTTCCGCAAAGAATAAATAACAACAGCAAAGTCCTTCTAGAGTAGATTATTTCTGATAACAAGCAAAATATGTTTGTTGTGTAAATCAGACGGGCTTATTGAAAATGCAAATTCATTCTCTGCCAGCAGGAGGTGCTTTTGGAGCGGCAGAGGTTTCCCCGGTAACGCTGTACACAAAGCAGCGCTGTGCTCATGAACGCTACTTTATCAGGCATTACATGCAAGATGAAATGAAAATTTTCTGAAGACAGTCGATTTCCTTCAGAGATACAGTGATATAAAAACACCCGCACAGTGTTACAATGTTGAGTGCTCATGTTTATTCAACAAAGTCAAAGCCTTTTGGAAAAAATCTATTTGAGACGGTCAGTTTTGATATTGTGGCGAGCCACCAAAAATAAATCAATGTATGGGAAACATTTAGGGTGACCAGATTTATCATGATTCAATACGGGACGGGGGTGGGGGGTTGGTTATGTCCACGATATGAGAAATTTTATTTGATGATATCTAAATTATATATATATATATACACACACACACCACACGTACATAATTATTTATTATATAAAAATAAAGAAGCTAATTACAAACCATAAGACAAATAAATATTAAATTAACTTGTTTTTCTAATACAGTAGGTTTAACATGTATACATTTATTTAACATCTTTTGTGTTTGATTAACACTAATGAGGCAGACAGGTATTTAATTAGGCTGCTGTCCCTTTAAGACCGAATGAATGTAATATACTGACACATATATACGGTTTTCACCCACCTGTTTACGTTCACTTAAGCCATAACCGACTTTATTTACGTGAGATACTCCACATGATGGAGATTTTGACAGCTGTGTGTGTATTTGACAATGAAGGCGCAAGGAGAACTGATCGTAGAACTGGGATCGTGCGGCCGAGAGAGCGCTTCTGTGTGTCATTCAGCGTGATTCCGCCTATCTATCCCACCTTCACTTACTGCAATCGATAACAAATTGTGATTGGATGGAAATTTTGTCCTACGACAAGCTTAGTTACCTTTGATTAGGCTGTTCTGGTGTGACAGAACACTTCTACTACTTGCTCTGATCACCCAGTCGTAAAGAAATTTGGAAATACAGGACAAAACATGATTTTTTCAAAATAAGGCGGGGCACTAAAAATAGAGCTGAAATATAGGACTGTCCCGGGAAAAACGGGACGTCTGGTCACCCTTGAAACATTGCATTCCACAGCACAACAACCTGAGCCCAAATTCACCAGTAGCCCCTCACACACAAGATCCAGGGGGCATGGTTGGATCCACTTCTAGGGGGTGGAGATTGGTAGGTTTAGGGGTGGAGATGGTTAGGTTTAGGGTTCAGGGGGTGGTTACGGGTAGGTTTAGGTATATGTATATGTAAGATGGGAGGAGTTGGATCTGGATCCAACCATGCCCCCTGGACCTTGTGTTCTGCAGTGAGGACCATCTTAAATTCACTCTACTCATCACCTTACTCATCACCTTAACTTTAAATGCATTTGTAGTTGCGTCACTAGCCAGACCGAAAAATAAACACAGACCAGAAGTTAACGTCGGGCCAGGCGCGTGTGTCCGATGAAACCATCTATAGTCTGCACCAGGAAACCTGTAACTGCCTGTACAATTAGGGAGAGTTCGCCCAAGCAAGTTTTGTCGCAGAACTCTGTTCGGGATGGGAATGCCCTGTACGGTTGTGGTGGGTGGGACAAAGGGTGCAAACTTGCCCAGAAATTACAAAAAAAGGTCCCAGAAATGTGCTACAAAAAGTAATTTTAACAAAACATATTAATGTCGTATTGTGTACTGATAGTGCTTACTCATGAGAAAATATAACAAAAATAGCAAAATATGCTATTAGTGAAGGGATTAATCACAAATTGTGCTTACCCTTGACTTTTTTATTCCGCAATGAACTGTGTCCTTAAACTTTATGCAAATTCTGTCGAGTGTCAGCCAACTTAAAATCAATTGTTAAACTCCCAGTAGAGTGCTCACTTCACAAGCATTTGCATGCGGGTTCATAAGAGACTTACAAATCTTTAAACCTATTGGTTTTGGCAAACATAGTTTATAAGAATAACTTTATGTAAATCTGAATTTAATAGGGGTCAAGAACTGCCTTTGTTTTTTAATGTTGTACTGTTCTCTGAGGCCCACTTATAATGTTATCAAGATCTTTACATCAAAAAACATAATTTAGAGGTAATGAGCAATTTTCTGGCCTGTTTTTAACCCCCCTCATCAGAACGCTTTGCTTGAATAGGCATGGCGGATTGTAGAATCAGGAGTAAATGCCCACTGCTATGATTGGCTAATAGTTGTGTATGTTTGACAGTGTACGTTCCTCATAGACGCACGCTGCTGTGATTTAGGTCAAAAATGCATAAATAACTCAATACATATCAAACAATCTGTAAGAAGAGACAGAGCAATAGAGACCACTTAATGAAAACAGTTACTCACACTTGTGTTCTAGGGTTGCAAAAATGTGGAAAATTTCCAGTAAATTTCGGAAATATTCCAGAAATGTTGGAAACTTTCCAGTATTTTTTGGAATATTCCAGGGATTTTTGGAAAGTTTCCGGAAATTTACCGGAAATTCCCATCCCTTTGCAACCCTAGTTGTGACATTACTGTCAGATCCAATATAGTCAGCACAGCATAATCTTTTAGTTTCAATCTTTTTGAAAATCCTGTGTCGAATTGTGCTTTGTTTGTAAATGAATCCACAGTAAAATTAAGTGAACAAAGGACCAAGTTCTTACGGACACTGCGTCATTTCACTCTTTCCTAACACTGGAATCAGAAGAAAGGCAACGCAAACACTGTTTTTTTTCACAACTTGGCACTGCACAGCATCTTGTCTTCAGAACCATCTTTATCGTTTGGTTTCTGCGTAGACCTGTGTGTTCGCCTCTCTCGTAAACACTACATGCACAGAACGGGGGGCAGGGCTGAACAGGCAGCAATGCAGAAGCAGGCATTGATCATCTTCTGTGGAGGCAGTGCTTATCCACACTTTTATCTGATATCGGAACATATGGAAGAGACCATGGTGTAGCTTGACATGTTAACGGAGGCCTGCTGTCTCTCAGGATAATCTTGTAAGCACTGTTTGTTTTCTGCATAATTAAACAGAGTGAGTGCCTGCTAGTGTTCTCTCTAATGTGTGCTGCCCTCTCTGTTGCTCTCTCACTTTATCTGTGCACTCTCATTAAGCAAAAGCACTATCGGGATTGCAGGCGATTCCTTGGACTCCTTCCAGCCCAACCAAACATTTAGGAAGAAAAAGAAGAGAAGAAAATAAATACTATAATGTCACATTAAATATAAGTATGGGATAATATAATATAATATAATATATAAGCAATATCACACTCGTAGACATGAGATATGGCTATATATCGGCAGTTTGGCACGGCTGTGATTCGGCCGTATACAGCCATATCTCATGTCTATGAGTGTGATATACAACAGATAGATGAATACATAAAACAAATAAAATAATGGATCATCTTTAAAAGCTCTCTTTTGTGCAGAACTACTTCCTTCCGCCATAGATTCAAATCTAAAGTTGACAGTTTAACAGCTGAGCCCAAGCCTCCGTTACTAATTCCAAAACGTCACTTTAGAACTAGTAACGAAGGAACGTTGAGTTGCTTCATTAAAAGCTTATTGTATTATTGTATTAAAAGTGGTGTATTGTGTAGAGTATTATGAGAGAGAGAGAGATTGACTGGGTGATCGTGATTACCTGCATATGATCCAGCATTCATTCTTCAGATCAATCTCATATTCTCATTAAAACATTAGTTTGAATGTCCGATAGGCTTGTACTATCCTTTCATCTGTTAAGGGTGATTCCTGATGACAGTGCTGCTTGGTGCATTGGTTGGCTGCGTACAAACTTTTTGAAAGAATAATATCCTTGTTCAAAACTGCGCTTTAGTATTTTTCAATTTAAAAGTCTTTACTGCTGACTCATAAAACACACACACACACACACAGGTTTGTTTTTGTGAAAAGTGGGGACATCCCATAGGCGAAACGGTTTTTATTCTGTACAGACCGTATATTCTATTCCTCTACACCAACCCTACCCCTAAACCTACCCCTTACTTAACTTTGTGCTATTTCAGATTTTCAATACACTCCATTCTGTGTGATTTATAAGCGTTTTGAAAAGTGGGGACATGGGGTAATGTCCTGAAAAGTCACCTTCTCCTTGTAATACCTATGTCATACCCTTGTCATTATACAAATTTATGTCCTCATTTGTCACAAAAACGTGCACATACACACACACACACTGTTTCATAATACTAAATACTACTATTATTCATTATATAAAATATTATTTATTGAATAGTAATATTTAATTAACAACAACAATAGCCATCATAAGTGTTGCTAGGCAATTTAGTTAAAAGTACAAAGGCAGCGCTCTGATATACAGCATTGAAGTTACATAAACATGGTGAGATTTTGCCAAAACTATTTGCTCTGGAACAAATAATAGATTAATGAGACTAAAGACTGCCCATTAGATTTACCTAAAATGAAATATATCTCATGTTTAACCACTATAGAGACATCAGACCCAGCGGCAGATTCCAGAAGATTTGGCCGAGGTGAGGCGCTCTCTCCGTGGGTTTATGAGCACTGAACGGCCACTGACGCTCTGGAGCTCACATCTCCGAAAACGTCAAAGCAAATTTTCAAGTAGACGTTATCTTTATTAACAAACTGCATATTTGAGGTCCAAACAAGTACATTCTCGCCTAAAAAGCTCTTAAAACTACAATCTGTGACACAAAAACAGTATTATTCTTAATTTATAGTGGATTTTTGGGCATCTGCAGTGACACTCACTATGAGAAATATGGCAAGTGGAGTGATGCATGATACAAATGGTGAAGCGGTTGGAGGAGCTGTTATCACTGTAATATCACACTCTTATCAGCCAATCAAATTCGAGGACCAGAAAGAACTGTTGAATAAAATATAGGCCTAATATAATATATTATGAGGTCATAATGTAGTTTTTTTTACAAAGTGTTTTTACTTAAATCAATCAGTTTAAAGTACCACAAATAAGTATGCACAAGTAGATTATTGACTATATGATGAGGACATTTTTTGTAATGCTGACACATAACTGATATGGAATACAAATATATTGGTGCATTCCTAAAATAAATAAAATAAAATAAAATAAAACACCATGATTGACAAATCTGAGTCAAATATTCCAGAGAGTCATATAATAAATATAAACAAATACCTAGTTTCATTAATCACGTTCTTCTTTTCAAACTTTAGTTGCATTGCCTCACATATATAGTTATATATATAGGACTTCCTTCAACTGGTGTGCTAATTTTTTCTCTGACAGCTCTTTGAAATACTGTGCCATTTAAAAATGTTTTTTGACGTTTTGATGTATTTTTAACTCATCTGCTTTGTAATCTAAATTAAACACAGTTGCTCTTAAACTGCATTGCACAAACAAACTCTAAGCATGCTGATTTCTCAAGCCTTTAAATGCCTCCACAAGTAACTGAGCTGGACTGCAGGCTCTCAATATGCTGGCAATTAAGCCTGAGCACCGCTATAAAGCATTAACCATGGGGTCGAAGCACACTGTGCTCTGATTTATTGGCTCCTCTCCATTGAGAAAATTAGAATGTATATGAGGTACATATTCCTCCAAGCATCGGGCAATCTAATGAGGGCATTCCCGCTTCACTCCACTACTGCTGACCAAGGCTCAAGCTTTATTTCAGTTATCTGGCTTTAGTATGGCACAAGTAAAGCCTGATAGCTGACACATAAGAAAACGAATGGACCGTTGTTTGTCGGACAAAAGAACTGCCGGGAATGTCCGGATGCTGGAATGCAGCTGAACAGATGTGCGTGCAATAACCTTGACTCGGTGTGTAAATTATGTTCTGTTTACAGTTATAATCAGCTTTGAGTGATTTGACTCCAGGGCACGAGCATAACTGTTTCGATAATGTTCTCCTCAATAAAAGAACTGAACGATGATTTTTTTAATGCACCTTGGCTCCTCGTGCCATTAATGTGCTGTATTCTATGTAATCTTATCTGAAGGCAATGTTTTAACGAAACATTAACTTGATTACAGGCCACCCAGAATGCTGTCAGTAGAAAACGTCAGTAAGCGAGTCATTTTTGCTTTATTCACAGATAAAGCAGCTTAAGAATAGCCCTGCTTCTGTGTTATACCTTAAGAAATACTGATATTTACCACAATAAATATCTTTTATAAATCACCTGATTTATCTCAACTGCTCTGTGTACCAATAAGTACACATGAACTAGACGAAATGACTAGCAACATGGGCACTATCTTCTCTAATAAATTAGAAGCTGTTGCCCCCATCAAATTGAAAAAGGTTAGCGAAAAACGTACTGCGCCATGGTACAACAGTAATACCCATTCTCTCAAGAAAAAAACTCGTAGTCTTGAGCGCAAATGGAGAAAAACTAACTTGGAAGTTTTTAGAATTGCATGGAAAAACAGTATGTCCAGCTATAGACAGGCTCTAAAAGCTGCCAGGGCCGAGCATATCCACAAACTCATAGAAAATAACCAAAACAATCCAAGGTGGATAACAAATAACCAGACGCCACCCGATCTAAATATTTCCTCACAGTTTAATAGTAATGACTTAATGAATTTCGACCCGACCCAGACCCAGTCTGTATCCGGATCAGATGGTCGCTGCAGTCACCCGGATCCAGTACGTATTCAGACCAGATGGTGGATCAGCACCTAGAAAGGACCTCCACAGCCCTGAAAGACAGTGGAGACCAGGACAACTAGATGAGCCCCAGATACAGATCCCCTGTAAAGACCTTGTCTCAGACGACCACCGGGACAAGACCACAGGAACCAGATGAGTCCTCTGCACAATGTGACATTGCTGACAATTCTGTCACCGATGGAGTTTTGGTTCCTTGCCGCTGTCGCCTCTGGCTTGCTTAGTTGGGGACACTTCATTTCCAGTGATATTGTTGACTTGATTGCAAATGATTGCAAAGATACTATTTAAACTGAACTGAGCTGGATGATGACATCACTGAATTGAATGATGAACTGTCTTTAACTGAAAAATGAGTGTTTACTATTGTCATTTTGCATTATTGACACACTATTTTCTTAATTAATGCTGTTCAGTTGCTTTGACACAATCTGTATTGTTAAAAGCGCTATATAAATAAAGGTGACTTGACTTGACTTGACAATAAAACAGGTGGTTAAACTGAAAACCACATGACAGATTTGTCAATGACCAATCACTAATAAACAATGTCAAAATAAAACATTATCAGCACACATGGCACTACAATTAACATTAACTACATAGCATGAAATGCTCAAATGATCATGAAAAGAATAATATAATTTAAATTAATGTAATATAATGTAAATAAATTATTTTGCTGTATTTTACTGTATGTTATGAGGTGACTTGAGGTGAACTAGTTAAGTGTAATATATTTTTCCACTATATATGGTGAGGTAACATAGTATTTTAAAATATGACATATTCTCCAGCCTCATAAAATAATTAGGACACTTTCTCCAAGATATGTATTAATGAAGAAGAACTATGACTTTGCTATGAATAATCCATAATATTTAATGTATGCAATGATTCTGAGAATTTCTTTTTTTTTCATTTTACAGTAGTCAACCAGACTATGTCCTACTAAAGTGACACATGTTGTGTTAGTAGTGATCACATCAGCTACCATACATATCTAGTGCATCTTGACAAGCTTATAGATACAAATTCATCATTCATAAAGTTTACATTGGTTTCATCATCTTCATCCATCCCAACAATTGCATGTTTTAATTTTTATTTCAGTCTGGTTGGTTGTGAAATTGTGGACAATATATAGCACAGTTAGCATATATTCCGCTGGGAAGGGTTTTATGATTAATTTTGTGTCACCAGAGATGACATCAATTCTACGCACTTTACAGTTGCACAGATAATAGTGCATACACAAGAGTTGTGAAGTCTCAGCATAGAAGCAGCTGCTGTGGAGGAGGCAAATTGATGTAGTTTGCAATCCCTGGTCAGCGTGACTTCATGTAATTCAGATGAGTAATAAAGAGCATGATTAAGGAAGAGTTCAGATGGTCTTATTAATAAACGTCTTCCTACTCATTTATGGATGCTCATATTATACCTTTTAACAAATCATGTTGACAAGAGAAAAACAATGTCTCAAAATATTTATGACCACATAAAAAGTAAAATAATGGCTAGTGGTAAAATGTAATGTAAATAATAAAAATCAGCGTTGCCATCACAAGAATACATTACATTTAAAATATAAAAAAACTGAGAAACAGTTCTTTTAAATTGTAATAATGACTCACAATATGACTGTTTTCCCTGTATTTTTAATCAAATAAATACTTGGTGAGCATAAGAGACTTTTTTTCAAAAACATTAAACATTTTAATTATTCCACACTTTTAAACACTTAACGGAAAATGTATAACAAACAAACAAATGAATGACTAAATAAAATTGGGCCTTTTTAAACAACTTTGACCTCATGACTTCTCTCCAATGGCCTTTTCATTTTTTTTCCTTCCAGGGTAAAAAGATCCACATTGCACTCCATGCAAATAATGACATATGTCATATGAAATAACTGTGGATGTCTTCTGAAGTGTTAAGACCAGTCTGACGCTCTGCTAGGTCAGTGAGATTTTGGCAGTGTAACATGAACACTGATCCTAGACCAGCTGTCAGGTTATTGTTATCAGCAATGAGGATTTAAAACATACCGTATCTCACTAGATTCATAGCACTAATACTGTTTGTAGAGAAAAGAAACAAGAATGGATCAAAAGGACTAAAGCTGGGCTATTTCTCTTCCATTACCGGATTACACAAATGGAGAGAACTGGTCTTTTTTTGTACTAGCAGAGAGCACAGGAATGCTGAAATGGCAAGAATACCAATTTTTAGTACAATACTTTAAGGAGAAATAATGGCAAACCGTTTTCTGAATGCAATGCACTTGGATGTTGAGCTTTACTAAAGACTTTAAAAGCTGTCTGGCGAGATGACAGCTCAGTTCAATTACATAGTTCGGTGGCCCAGAGCGACCAAACAAATTCTACCTTAGTGACGGGGCTTGAATTTAGACACAGCTTAAAATCTTGCTGTTGGATTCTTCGGTTTAAAAACTCTTCTCATCTTCATTCCTGAAACAACCAACGTTTCAAACTCTTCTATTGCAGTCTGAGCATCCAACACATGGTGACGTGTATGTATCTATCTGAGCTTGACTGACGGCAGCGAGCAACACTTTTGGCTGAGGCCTGGTGCAAACCACTGTCTAGTGGGAGAGAGAGTCAGTACGAATGTTCTAGTGTGTCACTCAGTACTTGACTCCTGATATCTCTATGAGAGCTGCGAGCAGAGTTAACCTGGTCTCAACTGGCCATTCTTTGACTGCCAGTCCAGAAAGTATTTCCTTATTCAGTCGGCCCATTCCAGCACAGGGGAGGATTATATTTAGAGTGTCTCACACATGTCCCTTTGTGTAATCTCTCTGAGGTGGAAACTCAATGAACAGCTATTTAGAACTAATTTTGCTGACTCACTCTAGAATATAAAGGGCATTTTATAAAGGGTAATTCACATTTGAATTAACCTAAAGATTAATTTTTAGAACATAATGATTAGTATTTGAACAAAACATCTGCCAGAAGACACATTTAAGAGCAATGGTGGTGTAAGTAATAAAAGGATAACTCTAAGCACCACTGGCATTTTTGTCTGTACATGTAAAATCTATTGAACCCAGTAACTTCAGAATAAAAATAATAATACAAATTTGACTTCATATTTCACAGTGTGACTTCATATCACCCACCTAGACTTTATCTAGCACTTACAAGTTTATAACTTATAAATATATAACTTTGGAATCTGGCCTTTATATCTCACAAAAGAAACTGTATATCTTACAATGCGAGTTAATATCTCAAAATAGCAAATTTGCTTCTAATTGCGACTTCATATCTGACACCCAGACTTTATCTTGCAATTTGGCTTTTATGACTTAAAAATTAAACTTTGTATCTCAAAATGTGACTTTAAATCTGAAAATTGCTAAATTGTTAGTAGTAATCATAACTTTATATTTCACAGGTGCAACTTTATATCTTACACCTATAGACTTCATCTAGCAATTACGACTTTATATTTCACAATTTAGCCTTTATATTTCACAAATGAGATTTTATATCTCAAACGTGCCACTTTGTTTATAGTAATTGCGACTTTATATCGCACAATTGAGACTTAAAATTCTATTACAACTTTATGTCTGGCACTTTGGCCTTTATATCTCAAAATTGCAACTTTGTTTAGTAAGTGCGACTTTATATCACACACTTGTGACTTTACATCTCATCATAAACACTTTACATCACAATTTAGCCGAGTAGATTACAAATTAATCTTTATATTTACAAATGAGACATTAGTAATAATGTCTCATTTGTATAACTAGTATAACATTATAATTAGTAACATTATAGTAATTGCAACTTTATATCGCACAATTGAGACTTAAAATTCTATTACAACTTTATGTCTGGCACTTTGGCCTTTATATCTCAAAATTGCAACTTTGTTTATAGTAATTATGACTTTATATTGCAAATTGCAACTTTATATCTCACACCTTGTCAGTTCCTTTTTTAGCCAATTAGAGAACTAGCTAATCCGAAACAAACTTTAAATAATTTTACGCATTCAAGTTAGTCAATCCTTCTTTGGAGGGAGGAGTTTTGGTGAGAAGGTGTTGTCTTGTTCAGAACTTTTGAGTTTTGAAACTTTTTGAATCTTTTTTAAAACACGTCTTAAATGCTTATGCCCAGAGTACAAAAACTTTGGCATAGTTTGATGACGCATCTCTGAACAAGATGTTTGGAGAGGCTGTTCTTTTCCAAATAAACCTTGGTCGAGTGGTTTGATCATCATGACTCTGAGTGACACATTCACAGCACAGTCTGTCGACAGTATGTCCATCACACATGCTGTGCCTGGCTCCACTAACCTTTAACTCTTAGTCAGATGTGTGGGATCTCAAATCGCACCTCAGACCTGACAGCAAAAACAAAGTTTGAAACATATTAATTGATCTTTAACAGAAAAGAAAAATTAACATGAAAAAAATTCTTGAAAGAGTTGATGCACAGGAAAGTTTGCTAAAGCTGCACTCTCTGAATGTCATCATTGAAGATGTATTCGAAAGTTTCAACATACTTAATAATGAAGTTGGTCAAGATTAAGTACACATAAGTACAAAACATCTTGAAGTTACTTAAGAAGCAATTTAGAATGTTAAGACTTGACAAGTCTTAAACTATGCACACAACTTATTTCAATATAAATATTGATTTGCTTTCATCATTTTAAATCACATTTGCTTTCATTGGGTTATCTTATCATCCATTGTACATTTATCCTTCATTAAAGACTCAAAGTCATCTCATGAATTAATTGCATATTTGTAGACGCTGTTGATGTTGACATGTGTCAACAAGTAAACTAACTCCCATTCACTGTTTTGTTACTCCAACAAAACAGCAGCAACGCTCAGGGCCTGTTTGAATCTCAGAGCAGAGTATCGCTTTGAACACCACAATTAGAAATTAATCTAGAAACTGTAAACTGCAGAAACAAGTGTGTTTGTGTTCTTCTGAGGATCAATGCGCTGAGAGACTTCATTTCAAAATCTCTTAAAATAACAACCAAAAGAGGGACAGACAGAGTTGTGTGTGAAAAGATGTCGGTTTTAGGAAACAAAAAGGTTGGAATAAAAGTGATGAATAGTTGCAGAGAAAACATTTAGTACAATTTCCATATTATTATTCACTGAAAACGAACTTATTTATAAAAACTGGAGTGATGATTCTGAAAATTCGGCTTTCCATCACAGAAATAAATGGCATTTAAAAATATGTTAAAATAAAAAAACTTGTATTTTAAATTGTAATACTATTTCACAATATTAGTGTTTTTATTGTATTTTTGAACACATAAATACAGCCTTGATGAGCATCATTTAAAGCGTTTACAAATCCTGTTTCCAAACCTTTAAGTTGCACTGTATAGGTACTGTATATATATATTACATAAGCAAAAAAGTAAATAAGTACATAGAGTCCTAAAATTTTGAGATTAAAATCTGTGAGTTTTCCAATTAAACTTCTAAATAAAGTTGCATACACTTTGCATACGCAAAGTACAATCATTTTCACTAGTGTTCTCAGACTATTGGATCTCACTGTATAATTTGGGCAGGCTGTTTTGTATTTAATCTTATGATTTCTATACACTTCCCAGAATCTCTGTGCCTGTGGCAGGGCTGTCTGAGGATGTTTCTTGCTCGCCGTAATAAATCACACTTGCACCTTTGGCCTGTAAATAAGAATTATAGGGCTGTAATCCAGGCCCAGGGGCATATCACTGAGGAAGAATCCATAAAGGCTGGCATTTGTGTCAGCATTATTAGGAATGAGCAGTATGAAATTTACAATCATATTGAAGCATCGCCTTCAGTTAAGGGAAGATAGTAACTATGGCAATGCTAGAGATTGACACCGAGGACAGAAGTGGGATCTGTGCTTCTAACTGAATCACAACACAATGACAAAGATTTAGTGGAGAACAGTGTGTACAGTTATTATCCTGGCAGCAAATGATGATGTAATCAAGTGTTTTATATGCAGGAGAAGAACGATTGTTAATTGTGTTCTTGCATTTAGGAGTTTCACACTGTTCAAACCTGAGTCACTCATGTGGGTTTATGGATGTCTTGCTCATTGACATTTGTGTAACCAGTAAAACTGATGAGTGTCCTTAGAAGGCATCAATAATTTTTATACATCCTCTGCTGGTAAAGCTCTGCAATTACATTGACAAAAAGACAAAAAGAGAAAGAAAGGGATTAAAAAAAAACCCACCAAACAGCAAGATAAAAACGAGAAGAGAAAAATTCTTATGTAGTTTTGGGGGTCACAACACTAGATGAACTAGCAATAAAATGTGAAAGTTCAAACTATTCCTGGCTGTTTATCATCATTTGCCACTCTGTATTTATGCTTCTAAAAGATCCCGATGTTAAAAACAGGTTTATTTTTAAGGTCCCTGATCATTTCAGTTTGATCTTAAGAGCTTGTGCGACACATGACAGCACAGACTGTTTTATGAACCTGTCGCAAATGTAATGCAGACTCTGAAAAGGCTGTTATTGAAAGATGGGGCCGTTATAAACTATAATGGACACCATAGCAAAACTGCAAGCTGGTGTGTGAGCAATGAATTACAGCACTCAGCTCTGCTCCTGGTTTCACATGCAAAGGGGTATTTACATAAGGTTCTTAAAGCTGCAGCAGCACAATAGCAATATTTCATATCACACAGAACTCACTATAAAATCAAGCAGCATTCTGTTGGTCAGCATGGTGCACTTACATGACCAACTTGAGCGAAATTTGCGTAGGGAACTTTTTTTGCCTTCACACAAAACTCCCTATCGCAGAGATTCCTATTAAAAATGACTCATTTTGTCAAACAATCGTAAACATAGCACTTTAAGAGGGTGGAAAATGGTCCAAATACTAAATATAAATGTGACCCTGGACCAGGTTTTTTTTTAAATTGAGTAATAAATAAATAATAGAATAAATAAGCTTATAGATGTATGGTTTGTTAGGATAGGACAATATTTGGCTGAGATACAACTATTTGAAAAACTGGAATCTGAAGCTGCAGAAAAATCAAAATATTGAAAAAAAATCACCTTTAAATTTGTCCAAATGAAGTTCTTAGCAATGCATATTACTAATCAAAAATTATATTTTGATACATTTACGGTGGGAAATTTACAAAATATCTTAATGGAACATGATCTTTACTTCATAAATTTTTGGATTTGGATTTTTGGCATAAAATAAAAATTGATAATTTTGACCCATACAGTGTATTTTTGGCTATTGCTACAAATATACCCGTGCGACTTATGACTATTTTTTTAAATGTATCACAAATAAATTTAAAACTAAAATATGAGACATTCCAAAACAATCGTTTTACTAACAAAGGACCTCTTAAAAATAATAAAGGAACAAAATAAGTGCAACAAAATTAAATAAAATAATTTTAAAATTATTACATAAAAATATAAGATACAATTCAATTCAATTTCAATTCAATTCAAGTTTATTTGTATAGCGCTTTTCACGATACAAATCACTGCAAAGCAACTTTACAGCAAATTAAGTTTCTACAATATTTAGTGGTAGCTTAGTGGTGACTGTCAGTTAATGTACATATGGCAGAAATGTACGGAAAAATCAATTAAAGACATAATCAATTAAAGACGTAATCAAACAGACGATGAACACTATTAACAGCAATTATTATATGATGCAATCAAACTTATAGCAAAATTTGTTAGTTCTATCCCCATATGTGTAGTTCATATCGTCCAATATCTCTTTTAAATGTTGATGTAAAAATTTTAGCCAAAATTCTTGCTTTGCGATTGGAAACAATTCTTCCTAGTATAATTTCCACTGACCAAACTGGCTTCATTAAAAATAGATTGTCATTCTTTAATGTCAGACGGTTGTTCAACATTCTCTATCATCCCATGTCTTCATCTGTACCTGAAGTTTTGATCTCAGTCGATGCAGAGAAGGCATTTGACAGGGTGGAGTGGGATTACTTATTTCACACTCTTCAGATGTTTGGTTTTGGACCGAGTTTTATATCTTGGATCAAGTTATTATATAAAGCCCCACTTGCCTCTGTTCGTACCAACAATATTTCCTCTGCATATTTTCAGATTAATCGAGGTACAAGACGGGTGCCCCCTCTTGCCTCTCTTGTTTGCAATAGCAATAGAACCTTTGGCCATTGCTTTGCGTCAAAACTCAAAAATAGCTGGTATAATCAGAGGAGGACGAGAGCATAAAGTCTCTCTGTACGCGGACGACTTGCTCTTAAATATTTCCGACCCATCTGAATCCTTTCCTCATGTTCTCAAAATTGTTGATATGTTCGGAAGGCTCTCCGGCTATAAATTGAATTTACAGAAAAGTGAAATGTTTCCCATCAACAATGCTGCACGGGAAATTTTTTCGTAGGCTGAATAGTGCTCTCACCTCATTTATATGGAATGGCAAACTTGCTAGAATGAGTAAAGGTCTTCTACAAAGTCCTAAACCATTGGGTGGAATGTCTTTGCCTAATTTTCAATGTTATTATTGGGCTTCAAATATTCGTCCTATGCTGCACTGGCTCTATGAAGATCCTGGAGCTGATGCCCTGTCATGGGTAGCAATTGAGTCAGCCTCATGCTTGCCTTCTTCCCTAGCAGCTTTAGTTTATGCTCCTCTTTCCTTTCCCTGCAACAAATTCACTAAAAACCTACTTGTAAGATCTACGCTTAAAATCTGGAAACAGGTGAGACGTCATTTTGGCTGGCAAACTATGTCCCCTAAATCCCCTGTTCATTCCAATCATGTCTTTAACCCCTCAATAATTGATAAGTCGTTTACATCTTGGCATGCTAAAGGCATTAGGGAAATGAATGATTTGTACTATGAGGGGGCTTTCTGCTCATTTCAGCAGATGTGTGAGCAGTTTAATATTCCAAAGAATAATTTTTTCCGTTATCTCCGAATTCGCGATTTTGTGCGTAAAATGTTCCCTCAGTTTCCCACTCCGCCTCCCTGCCCTCCATCTGATCATTTATTGGAGAATCCTCCACGATGGAAGGGCATTATATCAACACTGTATTGTAAGATTTTGACCCCAGTCTATACATCCCTTTCACAAATAAAAGTTTGTTGGGAAGACGATTTAGAAATGGTTATTTCGGATGAGGAATGGGAATCAGTCCTATACAGAATACACAAATCTTCAGTCTGTGCAAGACATGGACTTATGCAGTGCAAAATTGTTCACCGTGTACACTGGACAAAGCTGAAACTCTCTAAACACTTTCAGCATATAGATCCTGCTTGTGATCGCTGTAGTTTTACCCCAGCATCTCATGCACATATGTTTTGGTCCTGTATAAAGCTTAGGGGCTTCTGGGTCACTGTTTTTGAGACTGTCTCTGGTTTCTTGGGTAGACCAATTTCACCTTGCCCGCTGATAGCTATTTTTGGAATTACTCCTGTATCATATAATCTTACAAAGAGACAATTTGATTGTATAGCTTTTATCATGCTCTTAGCCAAACGATTAATATTGCTGAAGTGGAAGGATCAGAGGCCTCCAACTCCAACACAATGGATTCGTGATGTCCTCTTCTTCCTAAAGTTGGAAAAAATCAAACATTCTATAAGACGTTCATCTTACCAGTTTAATAAAGCTTGGGACCCTTTTAAGCAATATGTCACAGAACATGTTTTATTGTCAGACGTAGACTGAGTCTTTGATCCTGCATTTTATTTTACTTTTTTCCTCCCCTTCAATTACATTTTATTGTATTATACAGATTGTGCACTTTAGTTGTTTTGCTAAGCCACACTTTTGATTACTTGTTTATTTAGTTGTAATTTCTTTTATTGTATTAAGTTGATTTTGTCTTTTGCTTTTTGTTTTCTTCTTTGTATTATTGTCCTAAAACTCATAAATAAAGCTTAAAAAAAAAAAAGGCGTTTCATGCTCGAAAACCCTCCAATGTGGCTGAATTACAACAATTCTGCATAGATGAGTGGACCAAAATTCCTCCACAGCGCTGTAACAGACTCATTGCAAGTTATCGCAAATGCTTGATTGCAGTTGTTGCTGCTAAGGGTGGCCCAACCAGTTATTAGGTTTAGGGGGCAAACACTTCAAGTCCTAATGCATCATTTGTATTATCAATGTGAATATTAAAATCTCCGACAATTAGCGCTTTATCAACAGTAATCAATAGGTTTGAGAGGAAATCTGCAAATTCTTTTAGGAAATCTGTATACGGCCCTGGTGGTCTATACACAGTAGCCAGAGCAAGAGATACGATAGATTTCTTTTGCATATCTGACAGTGTAACATTAAGCATTAGTATTTCGAATGAGTTAAACCTGTATCCTGTCTTCTGAGTAACATTGAGAATATCACTATATATTGTTGCAACACCGCCGCCACGACCAGTCTGACGGGGCTCATGCTTATAACAGTAGCTTGGTGGAGTAGACTCATTTAGACCAATATAATAATTTGGTTTTAGCCAGGTTTCAGTCAAGCAGAGTACATCAAAACTATTATCTGTGATCATTTAATTTACAATAACTGCTTTGGGTGCGAGTGATCTAATGTTTAGGAGCCCAAACTTTAAAAATGTTTTTTGTTCATTTATTTGAAATTTTTCTGGTTTAATCACAATCAGATTTTTTCTAGATCCTGCATTAAATTTATATTTTGACCTCACTATTCGGGGAACAGACACAGTCTTTATAGATTGGACAGCGCAAGTACTTCTATCATTTAAGCGGCTAGAACAAAAGTCATCATGCAGTTATTTGAGATTTGACTTACTAGTCATATGGAGCATAGCATCCTGGAGATGTTGTCCGACAGGAGTTCCGCTCCGACTCTGCTGGAGTGCAGGCCATCAGCACGATAAAGCCTAGGAGGACGCTCCCAGAAAAGATTCCAATTATTACCAGAGCAGTTTCTGTTCTTTACACCATGACAATAACCATTCATTTCAAGCAAAAATTCTACTGAACCTTTCGTGTCCTCATCGATACGTGGGAAGTGGTCCTGACACGATGATCGTCGTCGATAATAAATAAGATATAAAGATACTGTAATTTTTCAATAATTATTTAAATTGTTCACATATGCCAAAATTAATAAGCTTCACAGAGCCATACATTTCTAAACTGAATACATTGTTTTCAAAAACTGCAAGTAAAGAGCAACACAAAACACTCTCTATGTGTTTACTGTCTACAGTACATCAACTGATGATCTGCGGCTCGACACATTTTCTAATTTGGCTCTATCTCCACATGATTCAAACTGTGTCCCCAAAAGAAGGAAAGTAGTTGTTTATCAGGCTTGTATGATACACAGTGTTTGCAAAGCAATGGATCAAGCTCATGGCTTAAAAACGCAATGAGCCCTGCCACTGAGCTTTATCCGATTACAGTCCGCAGAGCTTCCCTCTGTTTGCTGAATGATGCTCTGTTACAATTACCTTTGATCATATACTCTCATTATATATACTAGCAGAACAATTTAATGCAATGGAAATACTGCCATCATGTACATACTATAAGAACCAGGGTATAAAATATGTTAACTATTCACTAGGGTATATTTGATGTATTTCATAATTCAATTGCACTGACCTCTTTTTTGGATAGTTTATCATAAGGTAATTAATCTCATTGCTTCATAGATCCATGGCAATTATTCCAGGGCCGTTGATTTACCTCCCTCCTTTTTTTAATTAGTACACTGTAGGATTTTATGAATAAAAAATGCTAGCACACTTCTCTATGTGCTCACAGGGGATTCATTTAGCCTTTTGGCCCAGATTCTTTGCTTTAAGCTTTCATTAGGTAATCTCACTGACGTACAGTATATTACCTATCCTCTCGCTCTCTCTCTATCACACACACTTTCCCTCCCACTCCTTCCTCAGACCTCTCTTGCCATCTTTCTGTGGCTCAGCAGTTTCTTCCTTCTAAATAAAAACCAATTAGTCTTGGCACCTACAATAAATATAGGCTAGAGGAGCCACCTATTCATCTTTAGAGGCTGACCCCTCTGTTGAGGCAATGGAAGACAACAAGAAGAAACGTCAGAGTGTCTGTAGACAGGGGGTGCAGCCGAGGAAACTCTTTTGCTAAAACAAATAAATAAATAATGATCATAGAAAGCTTGCTTTGTACTAAATCATCAGAGTTTGGTATAAAATACACGCAGTTCAATGAACAGGTTAATACTGAGTTACTCACATTTTGCAAGTTAATTTGTGTATATTTTTATTCCACTGATGAAAATTGGTCCAAACGAAGCCACAGCAGAATCAACTAACTGTTTGAGAAACACACAGCAGTGGTGCTACTGAATATACCTGTATCACGATCTTTGAATGAATTGGCTGAGTAAATGATTCACTGACTCATAAAAACAGTGGTTGTGTTTAAAATGTGTAGTATGAATTAAATCTGGATACTACATCTATCATATTGTCATGTGACCTACCAGCGTCAGTTATGTAATTTCACTCCTATTCATTCTTCTGTGGCCATATGGAATAGTTAAGTGTTCTTCAGATGTGCACGTTAAGTTCTCACCATCATTTGGGTACTTTTCGTCTATGAATACTGTGAATTTGGATGTACTACACTTTTCATAAACTTTTTCACCTACTATATTCCTGAATGAATCAGTGTTAAATTAATCACTTGTCGCCACCTACTGGCATATTAATGTAATCAGCAGAATGAAAAATCCCTACTGATAATGCAAAGACTGGCAGTCTGTCTGAAATGTGCAAACAGACAAGCAGCATGATTCAAACAGTAAAAAGTTCTAGTGCTTTTTGAAAATCTGTCAGAAAATGTCAGCCCGACACAGTGTGAGGGGCTGTTTTATACACACAGATGCCCTGGAAGATCAGGATGCGCACTAAGTACTCAAAATAACTGCACTTCACTTTACAGAGGATTACGTCCAGAAGCCAACTGACAGGCTCCTCATATCACTCTTGCCCCAGCCATTACAGCCAGGCTCTAAAAAACAAGACGTGCCACAAGCAGGATTTTCACCTCAATACTCAACCTTTCATACACGGAGTGACATAAGCATTCGATATGTGCACTATATATAGTTTTACGCATTCATGAATCAGAGATGCATCATGTAAAGCTCTCCATCTCCAATCAGTCTTAAACTGTTACCATGAGAAATGCATCTTATTCCCTAAGGAATATGGCATAGCTGTATGCCACCTGAAGTATAACTATTCCACATAATTGAAGCAAATGCTTGTGCCTTTCAACATTAGCATATCTTTCTATCTATCTATCTATATGGACAAAAGTAGTATTGGGACACCTCGTCTAATGAACAGGTTAGACTACTTTAGAAATTTCCATGAGTACAAATCTTAATGTTAAAACAATGATATTCTAGGGAATTGTGTGCTTCTAATTTTATAGCAACAGTTTGGACAGGACCCTTTTCTGTTCTAACATGACAATGCCTCTGTGTATAAGGCAAGGTTCAAAAAGAAATTATTGATTCAGTCAGTGTGGAAGAACCTGACTGGTCTGCAGAAAGCAAAGTCCTAATCTAAGCTGAACATGTCTGGTGTGACTTCAGACCTTGAGCCAAAAACTCATCACCAAACACCAATGACTTGTACATACACTATATGGACAAAAGTATTGGAACACCCCCTTCTTTAGAACAGGAAGAGACACTTCCAAAACTGTGGCAACAATGATGGAAACAGAAAAATTGTATTTCCATTTCTGTTGCAACAGTTTTGGAAGTGTCTAAATGACTGTACCCATATTGCCGCCTTGGAATTATAAGTTTCTATCTGCATTCTGAGCAGTTTTGAGATATTGACCTTCAAAATATTTGCGTTCCATAAGACTTCTGTAGATAGAACCCTTTTTGTTTTCTAAAAAAAAGGCCCAAAATGTACACAGCTTACAAAAGAAACATCACATAATGTAAATAAGTTGTCACAGAATTAGAATAATACACTTATAATTCCAGGGCGACGATATCCATCCATCCACATTTGAAGTTGGTCTTGACAAATTAGTTTGAAATTTCGTCTTTTCGAAAACAAACTTTCAAATTTGAATTGCAAATCTGCATCCTGTTTGCTACCTCACTTCAAATTAAATTCTGTTATATAAATTCTGTTATTTAAATTAAATTCTGAGTAAGCCAGATGAATATCATAAGCTGTGTCTGATAGGACATTGACATTTAAAACAGATCTCTAGTGAGCTTTTGTATCACGTAATTCCATTACATCTTTCAGATGTTATGTTCCAGTCTGCCATGTGGACGACAGAGCATAATTCATATTCACTCAAAACAAATATGGCACTCAGATTTTCTTTTCCCTGTCACATGTGAAACAGATGTCTGTGTTTCAAGTGTAATCATTAGAAAAAGTCTGTTCGCTGTAATAGTTTGAAGAGAATTACACACTTGAGCTAGATGACATCTTTATATGCGATGTGACAGCACTAACCGCAGTGACCTTGAATTATGCACATATATACAGTTTGTGTTTGCTGGAGTAAAATCGTACGTGCTGGTGATAACAAGAGGACAGTCGACATCTCAGCGGTGCCGCTGACACACTAATGACCCGACATATTGATCATTAGGGCTGATTCTGTGCTTTCACCACAAGTACTCACAGTTACTATGGTTATTGTCCCAACACTTTCCAACTAAAACCGAGAGAGCTGATGGTTTTGAGTAGGGCTAATGAATTACTGGTAGGGGGTGTTGGTCACAGGCAGACTGTAGCTGACAGGAGTCCATATGACCTTCTTTCCACCCCCCACCATCCCCAAATCCGAAGTGCCATGGCCAGGCGTGTATGCCAGACTTCCCATGGGCACAGGGGTGGAGCAGTGCCAGCCAACAGCTATGCAATTATTTGCTCAACCCTGACCAGAATGAACGGGGATTACTTTGGCTAGTTCATTTGAAATTTGCTTTTAAAGGTGCTCTTTACTGTACAGATGCCATGCTGAAAAATGTGTAGAAATTAAACAGCTGACCACTTATCAACTATTCTAAACGGCCTGTACAGTAGATTACAGCAAACAGAGATAGGTCATTTGTAAATGAAAGAGCTTACTGTGGATGCAGTTTTTGGAAACATGACGTTCATGGCACTCTAAACAAAACGGGTAAACACAGATACAATTACAAATGTGCAAAGGGTGAGTGTGCACTCCGCACATTTGTGCACACACATTCCAAGCAAGTTTGTAATGTTACAAAGTTCTGAAACTAGTTAAAATTCATACTTTCATATATATATATATAGAGAGAGAGAGAGAGAGAGAGAGAGAGAGAGACACAACTGTTCAAAACTTTGGGGTCATTTTTTGAAAGAGGTCTCTTTACTGTCTCATAACTGTTTTCTATTTTAACATATAACTCTGTTCAAAACTTTGGGGTCATTTTTTGAAAGATGTCTCTTTACTGTCTCATAACTGTTTTCTATTTTAACATATAACTAATTCCTGCAATGGAAAAGCTGAATTTTCAGCAGCCTCAACCACCATAATTCCAGCCTTCAATGTCACAAGGTCCTTCAAAATGCATTCATATATGCTGATTTGATGCTCAAGAAACATTTCATATTATCATCAATGATGAAAACAGGCATGCTTTATATTTTTGTAGAAACCATGATTTTTTTCTGGAATCTTGATAAACAGAAATTTTGAAGATTAGCATTTTTGAAAGATAATTTAATGTATAAGTCTTTACTGTCACTTTTGATCAATTTAATGCATCCTTGCTGGATAAAAGTATTATGTGTGTAGTACATATACATATTACACACACAGAGATTTTATAATGTCTTAGTATTTTGTATGTCAAGAATCTTATTCTTTTTATGTCTTATATTACATTACATATTTTTAATCCCACGTTTTCAGTGTGTACACTTTTTAAATGCCATGGGATGATCTATAGGAAGCTGTATGCAGAGAAGTCTACTAGCACTTGAATCTGAGTGTTACGAGCATGCAATCTAAAGAAGCAAGAGGCAGATCGATCGTCCCCTCCTCATATGTGGTGCATTTTGTCAATATGGCCCTAATATGGTGTTAACTCATGCAATAAACCCCTGTTCTGCATTACTGTTCCTTTTTCTGTGATAAGATCTTCCTGATTTGTTGAGTAATGAGATTCATCAGATAAAGAGCGTAATGTCATTTTACCCAACTGGTTTCTTGTTTACTGTTATTTAGATCCATTTGTTTCTCACTTGGTTCATTTACTGTCTACTCTTTTTTGCAAGCGTTTACCACTTGCCCTTGGCTCATCATTGCTCAAATTCAGATCAACTTTATTTGGAAGTGGACACAAAGCCTGCGAAAACAGCATTAGAGATTTTCTTCAATAGCTACACGAATTTCTTAACTCAATTTACCATATCGAAAAAACACCTGATGAGAAGATCTGTTTGTCTTTCTAATCCAGGAATCAATGACATTGACCGAATGAGTTGCTCCTGATCAATTGCAATTACTTTTAAGGAAAACCACAGGGATGGAGAAATAATTGTAACATCAGAATTGCTAAATGGTAAACGATTAACAACAGCTTTTAAAGAATGAGGAACAAATGGTGCTTATACCCCATTCACACAGTAATGCTTTGGATTGAAAACCGTATTACTAACAGATGTGACTCTCGAATCATCCTGTTCACACAAAAGCTTACAGAAGCAGTTCAAATAAAGCCTGTATGAATGAATAACCAAAATCGAGCGCCTTTCTGTTTACAGAAAGGTCAAATACGGTAACTGCTATATGTCATAACAGACTAGTTATTAGGCTTAACTGTGTTCACATTCAGAGAGAGCAAAATGGTGTTTCAAATTGATATAAAAATTTATATCAAAACAAAATTCAGTATCTTTTCATTTTCTCGCTATGTTTTCTCACTAGTGTGTTTTGCCTCTGTATGCATCAGAGAGTGAAAACATCCAGCTAAATGCAGCATTAACATTAGCCAGTACGCTGGCAAGCTGTTTATCTGTTGTCTTTGTATTTCTTAAGGAACACAAGAGCCTGGCCAGAGATGATTTGCATTCTTGTATTTGTCAAGTCGACAGTGGTTAACATTTCATGAAATGGCAGACAGTCCAAATACGCCCTGAGCACAGAGAAGTGACAAACTATAGTGCAAAGCATCTGCTGTTCTTTTGATATATGCAAATCTTCTAATGGAGTGGAAAAACACAAAAGTCCTATTTATTATCCCCTGTGGGTACGTGTGAAAAGTTTAAAGCATTTCACGAGCCATGCCCTGGAGGACCTAATTTATGATGCATGCACATTTAATATGAATTCTTATACAGAGTGCTCCTGACTTTCTGGTCAGCATTTTAAATATATCCTTTAAAGGAATAGTTCAGCCAAAAATTTGAATTTTGTCATCATTTAGTCACCCTTGTGTCATTTTAAACTTGTCTGAATTTCTTTCCTGTGTGGAACACAAAAGATATTTTAAAGAACAACACTGGACCCCTTTGACATATGGACAAAACACATACACACGTCAAAACCTCTTCTTTTGTGTTCCACAGCTTTGGAAATACATGAGGGGGAAAATATTCCCTAATGAATTAGCACTGAATCACTTCAAAAGTATAAATATATTTATAAAATTTCTTATCTTGCCATTAACAATAACAGCACTGAAATCCCTCACATATGGCTGGAGTGTTTTGATTATAATGTGAATTTTGTGGTCATTCAGGCAGTCAAAGCTTAAGATTGGAGGTGTTGCATTTTAGCCTTGTTATTATTCTGTGATGCAAAGCTCCAGTGAACTCTCCAGTACAAGATCATTCCTCACTCTTAAAAGTGCTCTCAAAAATGTTTCCTTTTCAAAGCAGTTTTAACCCTGAAACGAATAGTATTTTTTTTCAAAAGATACAGTATGTTTAAAAACATATTTGCATGAGAATCTAGTCATCAGTAGCATAACAAGCAGCTGATGACCATGATCAGCCACATACTACTCACTTTTATAGATTGTAAAAAAAAATACTGATTTTCTGATTCATTCATTTGAATCCTGATACAGGTCCTTAATATCCCAGATCAATCCATTACTCTATAGCTATTTTCAGTGGCTGTGCGAACCGCTTTTTAGCGCCAAGGCAACTGTGTACTACAACAAAAGAAAAAAGTGATCTTTTTTTATTGATTTTACCTTTTTTTGTCAAAAAGTACCAAACTCGACCAGTGTAAACCAATTCATAAACAAATGACTCTTATAAGCCGATTATTTTAATGAATTGGACATAATAACTGAAAAACTTAAATATACCCTAATGAATCAGCACTGAATGAAATTGTAATTGAAAGCTGTAAATCAGAATCTGAATCTGAAAACACTAATCGATACCTAGTCCTACTTTATCTTCATAACCCCCGTTTACTGAATGCATTCACTTGTAGAATAATCAATATGTCAAAACAATCTATCAATTCAATCAATATTTGCCAGTAAAAGTCCAAGACGACTATAACATACACAAAAAAATAAGTGCATCCTAGCGAACAGTTTTTTTTTTCTGTACATCTATACCATTACAGCATTACACATGGTTTCCTCAACAACATCATGTCTGAAACATCAAATGTCTTCATAATCTGAAGGTGAGTTGTAGGGCTCAGCTGAATATCTTTACCTGCCCTTCAGCTCTAAAATGGTTATGGAAATCAAGAGCATTTTGAGGCCTGTGTGTTATTTTCAGTTCAGATGATAGCGCAGCACTTTGCAGCTGGTGTCAAACCCAACAGATGTGTATTTCTTACCTGAGGGAAAACATATCTTTATCTTTTTTACCTGAGGGAAAAAAACATCTTTGTGTGAAGTAATGTATACAGCTGTACCTACAAATACCTACATATTGACTGCATGTACAAGCAGGTTAATAACTCATATGGGTGAGTGGGTGGCATCAAACTTGGCAATGAATGTACATACTGTGACAGATAAGTGAGAGGTTATAAGAATTCATAAAGCCTCCAAGTGTTGGGGAGGTTTTTTTTAAAGTTGCAATCGGAACAGTGTGTGTCATTGAATGTGGGTTTATATACACAAGGACGGTACACTCATCGGCTAAATACAGTCTGAATGATCATTTCTGGAGGATTTTAAAGAGTTTTTCTGTATAATAGCACTATGATATTAATGGTGTAGTCAATAAATCCTGCTATTCTATTTTGTATGACATCAAACATGATCAAACTGCATTAGAAAGTCAATTAGTCCAGCATTCATAAACAATAATACTTGTGATTTTACAGATTAAGAAATGTACCTAGCTTTAAGATTTGTATAATTTGGAAGTTTCTTGTCCTTATGTCTAAGAGAACATGAAAGACACTGATTGAGAACTGTCAGTCCAAGCTGCTTTACCATAAACTATCTGAAGTGGATGGAAGTTTTAAGGTCTATAAGCATTGGCAGAACACCAGAATTGCCATTAAAAACATTGCTCAAATGGACTGTATAGCAGATTCTACCTTTTAAATTGAAAGTGAGATGCTACATGTGAGTTTACAGCTGTCTCCATATTGGGCTGATTTGTGGATGTTAAACATTAATTAAACATTATGCTGCTGTACACTGTAATTATTTGACACCTCTATATTCCTGGAAATTAGCTTTTTAAACATTTTATTCAGACTGAAAACAGCCTACAGCTCCATTTTAACAATATATATATATATATATATATATATATATATATATGTGACAGATGCATCAGTTAAAATTCTTATATAAAATAAAGCGCTTTATTGGTAAATTCTGTCATTTTTACTCAAACCTGTAAGCTGGTATATTAATTTTTTTTGTTGGTATTTTTGCCTTTATTATGACAGGACCGATTAGAACTGACAGGAAGAGAAAGTGGGAGAGAGAGATCGGGAAAGGTCCTCGAGTCGGGATTCGAACACGGGACGCCCGTAGCTGACAAATTAAGTAAATTTTTTAATCTGAACATGGAAAGCGAAATGATAGTTCAGAAAATAATATCTGTTCCCAAAACTATTGTATAAATTCACAAGTTGTATGGACTACTTTTTTCAGACATCACTGTCAGAGATTGGGCTACAAATAACCATTACCTATTACTTATACAGAAAGTGTTAGAGTGGGGTACATTTTCAGTCAAGTCCTATTTTTAACCCTCGTTAAAGCAATGGGTTGCCAGATCTTGGCCTTCTCTTTTCTGAACTGCTTTTGTAACATGAAAAAGGCAACCGCCACTGTGGTCTTGCAATCTGGTCACCTGGTTCAATTACCAATATCCCATTAAATCTTTAAAAAAAAAGTTATTTTTACACCGCAAATGCCTCTATCAGCCTATTTTTTAATAGGTTGCAATAAAACTGTATTTTCTCTCTTTTTAGCATCTCAGCTGATCCAAGAAAACTTTTCAGAAAACTGATGACAGAAATCTAACGTAGCGTTAGTTCTGGCAGGTCACGTTAGTCAAGCTCGCATCGGCTGACTCTCAGCTGATCCCCATCAACCAATGGGAATACGACACCTATCTAAGCATTCATATATAAGGTCCCGCAGTAGTATCAGCAGTTTTCACGTTGCTCAATAGCTAATTACCCTCCTCCATCCCCAACTCCTCCTCTGTCGGTCAGGATTCAGCCTTCTGATTCTCCTTTGAATCAGACTAATTCTAAAATGTGTACATACCATTATTGAACTTCAACGATATCTGCAATACATTTATGTTGGTTCTGTTCTGTTTATCAGAACCGGGGGGGGGGGTTCATGCGCAGGGGGTTCTTGCCCAGAACGGAACCATACCGCCAATCCAAACTGTATGCTAATTGTCAATCATCTTTGACGATAGTGGTCCTGACAGAAATGACAGAAAACATCTTGAATTATCAGTCGATATTTAAAATTTTCCGTTAACAACTTTTAGACATCACGATCTATCACTGTATGGAAAATAGCTGTATAAAGATACATTATAAGTTCTCATTTTTTCCCCACTAAACAAAAAACAACAGCATGTGGGTTTAGAATTATCAGAGGACAAATAAATAACAGAATTTTCTTTTTTGGGGAGAACTATCCCTTTAAGTAGGCTAGTATCCTTTATCTGAATCATATAAAGATATTTTGGACTCACTGGGGGCACTGAAGCATGATTTTGTGCTATAAAACTTTGTTTTAGGGAACAGCAATACAAATTAGACTGCCTTAGACTGACTTGACTCATATCACCTGTGTCATATCATTATAGTGCTCTAGTTACTTGCCTCCTTAGAGCTAGTTTAGAGCTGTACATTTGGTTCAGCCATGATGTAACAAGTGACATCACTACTACCGGAGAATTCAGTGTGGCTCCAGGTTCATGTCTCAATACTAAGACCGCGCGCAGTGCAAACGATGGAATGAAAGGCGAACGACGCATACAGGTTGAGGATTTCCTCTCCACACATTAAAGTGTGACGTCTAGCCCTCCGCACCTTTAACTTTCACAACACCAGAAGCCTTGTTACCTACGCTGGGCATCCGACAGGCTGCTTTCACGACTTCGCTTTTGCGCATGATACTGCGGTTCCAACGCCACTTCACGCTCCAACTCACCTTGAAACGGGGTGCTCTCAGTTTTTACACGGAGAGCGACGGAGAGGCGACCAATCCCCGCCCCGACGCCTCCCCCACCGGCCAATGAAATTCGAGCGGGGGCGGAGCTAACAGCTAAATTGTCATGCTTGGTTTCACGCTGGCATTGCCATCAAGCCGCGTCTGGCTGCCGTGCGCTGGTGCAGGTGCTCTATTTCATCGAGAGAGGATGCGAAAGGAAAGAAGGGGAGGGAAGGAATGAAGGGAACCGTCGGAGAAAAGTATGCAGAGCATGAATAAAAGGGTATCAGCAGCTGACAGTGTGTCTAACGTCCAGGGGCTCGGCTAAAAATGATTTATTGAAAGGGGCACTTTGAGATATGATGAGGTTTCTCTCTGGTTGGCAATAGTACTATGATTTGGTATGTGGCCACTTTGATAGCAAGTGTATTCAGCACCAGAGGAACAGCTGCTCAAGGTGAGTTGAAGTGCAATTGATTATATACAGCCTTAAGTTTGCTGAGTTTTTTTCCCCTTCTCCAGTCATTAATATAATTTTGGGTCATCATGGGTTATTATTATTTTTTTTATATTTAAATGCTATTTTATTCGCGTTGAATATTTTAAAGTGAACAATATAGCAGTTCTGGGTTCAGCCTTAAGTTTGCTGAGTTTTTTTCCCCTTCTCCAGTCATTAATATAATTTTGGGTCATCATGGGTTATTATTATTTTTTTATATTTAAATGCTATTTTATTCGCGTTGAATATTTTAAAGTGAACAATATAGCAGTTCTGGGTTCTGGGTATTGTATAATTATTTTGGATTATAATGTTGTGTTAATTTATAAATATGATTGCTGTGTCATTGGTTAATGACATTTCTGTTTAAGTGCTAGTTTTTAAGGAATTGCAGAACTGAAGGGTTTGAGCTGGTGCTCTCTATTCCAACCATTTTCACCTGTTTTTCAATCCCATGAGAAACTTTGGGTTTGTATACTTCATATTAAGTATGTTTTATCAAATTAAAGGGATTGAACACCCTAAAATAAACATTTTATCATGATTTACCCACCAAAAGGAGATGGTATCATTGCATATTTGTGGTAACTGAGATTTTGGCTAACATGGTTGGCAACCTCAGGAAATTGAGTAAATGATGACAAAATGGGTGAAATATCCCTTTAAGCTCTGAAAATATACATGGCGAACCTTAATTACACATCTTAAGGTGTTTTTAATGGAGATGCTGTTACGTATAACTGGTATGGTGCTCAATAGTATTTTATTACACAGTATCAGTGTTTTTGGTTGTATGCAGTTTTAGTTATTCACTTTTTGGATATTATGCCTTTTTAGACCTTGCAGAGCTTTTTAAACATGAGAGCACTCTAAAGGAGCCACCATAATTGTAATTCAAAATATGTTCTGTGAATCTGATCGACCTTCAGACTTGTTTAAATAAGTGGTGTGTCTTTATTTCAAATGTTGGGTTCATGGACTCATATAGCCTTGCAAATTCTAACTCGTCCACTAGAGGGCTGCTAGCCGAATAGCAAGGAGCATCCAATCTTGGATCATATGAGGACTTTTTCAATGCATGCACTATGAATAATTACACATTTCCCATGTTGAGAGAGACACTATACCTGTTTCAATATATGGCTGTAGATGTAGGTATTATTTAACCTACATTTTTAGGTACATAAAGCATAACGTGATCATCTTACCTTGCTAAACTTGAGCTGTATCATCTGCTTAATCTGACAGTGAGACGTCTTTCACCTTGCTGTTCTGACTGTGCACTTTGCTACGTACATACGCTCAGTGTCTCCCTCCTGTGTGTCAGAGTCATGCTGCACTATCCCAGCCCCAATGCAGCTCTCTCCCTGCCCTCACCCTCCCGTCTCAAGCTGTCAGCTGGCAAACAGGCCCGCAATCACCAGCTACAAACCTGGCCAGGTGCCAGATCTCTACTTTGTTGCTCTGTCTAAACAGAGGACTGGGAAACAGCAGACTGAGAGCCATGAGCTGATGTGCTGCTCCAGGTAGGCCCTCGAGGCTCAATACTAGCTGACCGCACTGAACTTGTTGAGACCTCCAGCAGTCCACCTCAGGAACAAGCCTATTTCCCTCATGATAAGAGCTTGTGCCTAACATCTGTCCCTTTTAAACTTGTTTTGCCAAATCGACATGTCTGTTCGAATGTCATTTTGGCAGGTGCTCAAATGGATCTTTTTATCTAGATTGGCACCAAGGATGTTTATAGTAGGAGAGAGTCGTCAGATAGCATTCCCGTTTATGTCTAGAGTTTTGAGCCAATCACATGAGCCCTAAATGACATGTGACTAATATAATATAATATAATATAATATAATCAATGAGCAATATTACACGAGTAGCTGAGCGATATGGCTGCATATCAGCACAGCTGTGATTTGGCCATTGGCACAAGGCTGCAGGCATATTTCACGGCATATTAGGTATGTAAAATATTATTTATTGAACAATAATATATAAATGAACAACAATAGCCATTATAAAAGTATAATAAGTTTGTAAATAAACACAAGCAAACAATTCAGTCAAAAGTAGAAAATCAGCACTCTATTTAGTACAGGATTTAGTTACATAAAAATTAAAAGATGTGAAACTTCACTTTACCCTGATGCCAAATTGATTTGCTCTGCCACAAGTAGTAGATTAATAAGACTATATTTTGCCTGTTTAATATAACCAAAATGAATTAAACCTCATGTAAGACCATCTACAGAAGAGCCAGCAGCAAATTCCTGAAGGACTGGGTGAGATAAAGCTGTTCTCGGCGGGTACACAAGCACTGAACGGCCGCTGTCGGCTTGGAGCTCACATCTCCGAAAACGTCTAAACAAGTTTCAAATATTCGCTATCTTTATATATAAATCACACATTTGAGGTCTGAACAACTATGTTCACGCATATGTTCAAATCTCTTAAAACTACATTCTTTGAGACAATAACAGTAATAATATTGTAAAATTATAGGGGGTTTGCTCTTCTCTCAAGGACATTCACAGAGTTGTCTGTAAGCAACTCTTGCTGTGTGCTTAGGGTCATTGTCCTGTTGGAAGGTAGACATTCTGCCCAGTCTGAGGTTCTGAATGCTCTGGACTAAGTTTTCATTAAGGCTATCTCAATATTTTGGTTCATTGAGCTTTTCTTCTACTCTAATGAGTCCCCCAGTCCCTGGCGCTGAAAAACAGCCCCACAGCATGAGGCTGCTACCAGCACACTTTACTTTTGAGGTTGAACTCTGTGATGAGCAGTGCCTGGTTTCCTTCAAACATGATGCTTGGAATTGAGGTTCATCAAGCCAGAGAATCTTGTTTCTCACAGTCTAAGGGTCCTTTAGGTGCATTTTTGCAAATTCCAAGTGGGTTTTTGTGTGTCTGACAGAGGAGAAGATTGAGTCTGGCCACTCCGACATAAAGCACAGATCGATTTAAAGGGGTATGATTACTTTCGCAAGGCAACTGTACGGTGGGTACGGAAAGTATTCAGACCCCCTTAAAATTTTCACTCTTTGTTATATTGCAGCCATTTGCTAAAATCATTTAAGTTAATTTTTTTTCCTCATTAATGTACACACAGCACCCCATATTGACAGAAAAACACAGAATTGTTGACATTTTTGCAGATTTATTAAAAAAGAAAAACTGAAATATCACATGGTCCTAAGAATTCAGACCCTTTGCTGTGACACTCATATATTTAACTCAGGGGCTGTCCATTTCTTCTGATCAGCCTTGAGATGGTTCTACACCTTAAGTTGAGTCCAGCTGTGTTTGATTATACTGATTGAACTTGATTAGGAAAGCCACACACGAAAAATTTAAGGGGGTCTGAATACTTTCCGTACCCACTGTATATATATATATATATATATATATATATATATATGTATATAAAATATCTTATTCAGGAGAGTACTAAATAAAAAAATAACATACATTTTGTATGATCCCCCTTTTTTTTGGTAAGATTATTAATATTTTGCAGATTCTGCAAGGTGTATGTAAACTTTTAACCACAATTGTATATAAATATACACACACTAGTAAGGATATGGTCATTTTAGAGATATTTTAGGGCACTGGAAAGTGCAGTAAGTTGTGAATCATCATGTTTTGTCATATTGTATGCACATTTTGGATATCTTGTTCAGTTTTAAACAGGAAAAAAACTGACAAAAATTTTCAAATAGCTCCCCAGCGCTGTAGATACTGATGTGAATGTCTTATCTATGTCTGTGGCTGGATTCCATTTCTACTTTCTCAGCACTTCAAAGGCTGTTTCCTGTCTCTGATACTCTCTCTCCTCAACACTCTCAGTCTAGTCCGCCACCACAGCCAGATATAAAGCATGTGCCCAAACAGACTCCCCGCTGAAGCAATAGAAGACTTTGTCTCATTCAGAAATTTGTGGGTAGAGCCTTTCAGAACTGGATGTTTCTATTATCCACAGACTTGTTCAGCTGTTAGGAACTTGGATATAAGTCTAGCCATTATCTGAGCTTCAGTCTTTCTGGGGAGAATAATGGAAGCATAGAAGGATTTCTGTAACTTTGCAGTTGAGGTATGGCCTCTGTTGTTTCTCACTTTTGGTTTCCCTAAACACATTACGGGTTGGAAAGGTATGATATTATTATGATATCTGGATCACAGTACAATCATGGTTAGTGTATTCAAAATAGGCCTGTCGCAATAATCAATATATCGACTTATGGCTCAATATATGCACATGACCTCAATAATTTTTGGTGACAATATATAGCCCATTATATTTACTTAAAAATTTATGTCACCATGTTTTTTTACATTCCACTTGTGCCTGTGTCTTTTGCAGCTTCTCGTACGTAATGTGGTGTAGTCATGAGGTGCTAGTTCAAATTTAAAAAATGCTTCTACGAAAAATTTAATCTGTAGATATGGTCTTGTTTAGGGATCTGTGCCTTTGTGCATACGGACATCTGACTGCTAAGTAGTGATTGTGTTTTTCAGCAATAGTGTGCACCCTTAATTTACAGAGAAAAGAAGGTCCGGGAAAAATTTCCATACAAGTTCTTTGTGCATTTTTCTTTTTTTGTACTTACTTTGTTACTTTGCATTTTTTTGTTAGAAAATGTTTATTTACTATTTATTAAATTTTTTTAAGGTATCTAATATTTTGATACTTAATTTCCATGATCTAAATATTCTTAAAAATTAAAAGTATTTTGTCATTTGGAAGTGTGTAGGCCGTCTTGCATTATTATGCTGTTACATTATGATTATATATTCAGTGGCATAAAATGGTCTTTAAAATGACAATAGTATCGCTTATCGCAATTATTTCTGGGGCAATATATCGCACAACAAAAAGTTGTTATCGTGACAGGCCTAATTCAAAATGGTTATATATTGTGATTCTAAAGATCTTTTTTTAAAAGGCTTACTTGCTAATTTTTCTCAGATATATTTGTAATATTATGTAATGTAAACATTTTAACAAAAATATTTTGTTTGTTCTATAAAAATGATAAAACATTGTGTTATTGCATTTACTAGTTTAAAAAATATTGTATGCATATGTATCAAACTGTATAATATAATATAATATTTACAATGGCACGAACTGTCGATCACATAATTTTCATAATGAGTTTTGTCTACTGATAGTTTTTTTTCGTAAAGACATTTCATCAGTTCAGCAATCGATATGTTGTTAAACAACAGTACAGTTTTTTGAACGCACTGTACATCTCTATCCCTCAGCCGCATTTTTATTATTGCCAGAAATTAAATATAGCGCTACCCTAAGGTCTATAACTTAAATTCCTGGTCTCTTAAGGTTTTTTTCTTAATATCTTCCTCAATGAAATCATTCACCACATACATCCTGTAGATACCCCGTGAACCTTGAGTGCTCTAGCATACATTTTTCACCAGAGGCAGGCCTGCGTCCCGATTGATGTGAATAGGAAGTAACAGGCCACCGATGGCCCAGGGCGAAGGGCTCGTTCCATAAAAGTCACTAACCCTTATATGTCAATCAGCTGGTATTTGGGCCAGCATTGACTCAGGCCCCCCTCCCCCAAATGCAGTCTTCCGCTTCCTCTTTCTGATAGATGCATGCAAGACAACACTAGTAGAAGATGTTCCATATATAGATACCTTCAAAAGAGCCCTGTGGAATTTGGTTAATTATGCATGACTTAGCTCTGGCGTTGAAGTAAAGACCGTATGTTTCTAATTCAAGCTCATCAACAGATGAAAACCTCCGCTCCCATGTTGGAGAACATGCCAGATGACTGCTTTATTTATGTCAAGGTACTCACTGACTCCATTTAAGTGTCATCAAAGATCTAGATTTTAAAAAGCAGTGTAAAACGATCAAGTTCACATGTATGCATTTGGTAGACACTATTATTCAATGTGACTTTTACATTGCTACCTCCACTTAAAGAACCCAGTTTACCTTTTAACCGTCTCTTTGGGTTATTTTATGTATCGTCCTCACTGGGAATGGAAGAACTGGATTTTTTTCCATGTACTGTGTGTTTAGTCAGTGGAAAGTAGACTCCTGGTCTACATAAAAGCTACAGCTTAACGTCTGCTTTAGCACCGTGGAAATCACTGAGCAGAAAGCCTTTGATCTTTAAAGAATTGAGAGCATGGGCTTATTGATCGATACACTCTTTGCTCTTGTTCAGATCTGCATCTGTGATGTGGCCATAGCCTTCAGCACACCCAAAAGATCATCAGTCATCTTAGAGGGCCACTGTGCGTGGAGTACTTGTGTAGTTTGTGGATGATACTATATTGTAGTGGTATCTTGAAACACTTCTTGATTTCAGAAACAGAAATGTCCCTTTTTGATTGGCACAATTGAAAATGATGACACTCAAGGACGCTTGGAAGATGGTACTCCAGCAGTGTGGATAGAGTGCTGACTAATGGAGGAGTGATGATGGGCGGAGGTGTTTAGTCTGACTCAGCGTCGGGGGAGCAGTGGAAGAATCATGATTCAGCACATGGTAGAAACGTGGTAGAAATGGTTCTTTGTTGGTTCAAGGTTTGAGTCAGTGGAATATTAGGATTACAATAGGAGTCAACCCTGTTGAAAAAAACTGCATATGTTGGTGAGGTATGTTTTAAAGCATTACGGTGATAAAGGTTTAAGCTGGTCCTTAGCTGTGGCCTGTAGCACGAAGCGAGGTGAACAAACTCAGAGTTGCAGAGTAAGTTTTGAGTTGAAAAAACTCGATAAAGCCAACCTGGTTTAGATCAGGTTCACGCGGGCTCACAAAGCTCGATATAAACATTCTCTGTCAACTCAGAGTTTGAACCAGAGTTTGTGATTAACTCTGGAGCGCGTGCACCTGAATGTGTGACATGTGCAGCAAACAGCCAATCACACAGAACATGGAGAGCATCAGCAAAGCGTCAGTTGGATTCACTTTTTGCGAGAGTCAGTGCGATTCACTTTCAGCGCAATCTGCTGAAGATGAAGTGATGTCGTTATTAAAAATGTAATAAATTTAAATGCATTTACAAGGCAGGAATAAACACTTCTGCTGCAGCAAAAGTTTGGCAGCAGAAAGAAAATGTATTACTATGAAAAGGAATCAACTGAATTTAATTATTTCTATATAGTTTCACACAGAGCTCAAACGGAAAACATAAGTTTAGTCATTTTAAAAGTTGGATGTATTAAAGCTTATATAAAGCTTATAAAGCATATATACTGTATATATATATATATATATATACAATTTAAATACAAAGCTTAAAATTAATTGCCACTTCGTATAATAATTATATGAATATATTAAATGAATTATAAACAATTACAATTAATATAATAGAAATATAATAAATAAGTAGCTGCAAAAGTTGGGCAATTTTGTCTCTAAAATTATTTCACTGTAAGCTGCTTTAATTTGGAGTGAGAGATAAGGGGGAGTGGCTTCATTGCATCAGATATATGTCACTTTGCTCTAGGGCTGTTAAAATGGCTGAAAAACTAAATTCGAATTTTGTACTTAAAAATGATCAAAATTCGAATTATATTCGAATTTAAAATACATAATTTCAGTTAGGGTGAAGAAAAGCTTTTGGCTTCTCTCCAGAGCCCACAAGAGGGCGCATCGAGCAAAATATTACTAATGCACGTTTATTCAAAGCATAAGATAACATGACTATCTGTGAAAAAAGTGCATAATGTTTAAAATAATGTTTATAAACCAATTATAATTAATTAAGTTGCTTAAACAACTAAAAACAAAACAGCATCATGTATGTATGCATAGTTTAATACAAAGGGCCGAAAGCCAATCACACAGAGTACATTTTTCATTTAAAAACAAGAGTTGCAGTGGGATGGGGAAAAAACCCCGCCATAAAGTCTTGAGATATGTTTTTTTAAAGTTGAACTTGCATAAATTTTACATGGCTTTCTAAACATGCAGCTCTTTTGTGCGAGACACGAGTGCAACGATAGATAATAGGAAATAGATATCCCTCTAGAAAATGCGTGAAATATGCGTTCTGTGTGAACGGCTTGGTTTCAGTTTTGACGTAAACCAGATCTTCTCCGCATTGATGCTCTTTTTCCCCGCAATATTTGTAATTAACAACGCAGAAGTGCCGCATCTAGTGGCTTCAGCTGGATAGACTAACAAAAACATTATAATGCAACGACACTTACATCGTCATCGCATCTCGTGCCCCACTGATAAGGCTGCCTCCTTAACGCACACCTAAAATTCGAATGCAACGTTTTTTCATTCAAATGTGGATTTTTATTTTAAATTCGACGAATATTCGAAATTCAAAATTTTTTTTTTTTGAAAGCCCCACTTTGCTCACAGCTGATTGGTCCAGTTTGGGTTTGCGATTTCTAACCCCGAATAAAACCTGCTCCAGAGCAGAGTAGCCGTGTAGCATAAGTTACCATGATGACGAAACCTGCTCAAAACCAACCCATCTTCTTGCGCCTGAAAACTCAGTGTTTGCTCGAACTAAACGTGAACTTACCTGGGTAAAAACTGAAACCGGTTTCATGCTACAGGCCACTGGTCATGTGCTGGTCCTTAGCTGGTCCTGAGCAGGAGCTAGTTGCTTACGACTAGCTTAGTACCAGCACATGACCAGCTTAAACCAGCTCAAACCAACAGCCATGCTTCAAAACATAACTAACCAGCATATGCTGTTTTTTTCAACAGGGAATTTGGGTTTTGTGCAGTATGAACATTGTTGGGGTTGGTACACTACTTTTTAAAAGTCTGGGATATGCAAGTTCCCTATCGATACTTCACTCGTACTGCGTCTGTTTAAGACGCTTTTTACTCGGAGGAAGGAATGGCGAACTCGCGGGGATGCTCTCACTATGAGAGCATTAAGTCTAGCGAAGCATTTTTTGAAAACATTTTCAAAAGAGAGCAAAATTCCTCTTCTGAGTGTGGGGTCCCCATACAGCGACCAGCCGCTCAAATTAATCCAACTACTTGTCATGCTGGCTGAGGCCTGGCAGGTCATCCCCGGAGTACCAGACTGGGTTTTGGGGATAATAAAACAAGGTTATTCACTGCAATTCGCTCGAATGACCCCCGCGATTCAGCGGCATGGTTCCCACCTCGGTTAGAGCAAGGACGCACACGTCCTGCGCTCCGAGGTGATGAATTTGCTGGCGATAGGAGCCATAGAAACGGTTTCCCCAGCTCAAAGCGAGTCAGGCTTCCGCAGCCGCTATTTTCCTCATCCCCAAAAAGGATAGCAATAGTCGCCCCCATCCTCGATCTCAGGCACCTGAACCAAGCCCTCATGAAACGGCTGTTCAGGATGATTACATTGAAACAGATCCTCTCGCAAGTGTGCCCAGGGGACTGGTTCTTTTCGCTGGATCTGAAAGACACCTATTTTCGCATCCAGCAGGATTTTTCAGATAAAGAGCATTTTGTGACATTTTGAACTTTTTATGTTTGTGGTTTTTATGGTTTTCTTTGTGCAGCTTGATGGATTTGTCATGTAATATCTGATTCGCAACAGTCTTATATTGTCTGTTCTTTGATGGCTAAGATTAGAAGTATGGACAATATATCAGTATTGCATGCTGGCTAATTAGAGATTTTTACATTTATTATATCGGCTACTTGGATATTTAATTGTACATGCCCATTTCCTAATATTAGTTTATTTTTGTAAACTCTTATAGTTTAATAAATGTAAATTTTAGCAAATTTCAGAATGAATAACAATTTTTTTATACTGTGCTTTATAATGCTGTGATGCCTAAATTCACTTGTAGCATTGATGACTTTGTTTAGTAAAATTACAGATTTTAGTTTTCAGTGATTTATTTATTTTTTGTCAGAATAGTATAGAATATAAATACTGGTGCCTCCCTAATGAGGAGTGGTTGTTCTGTCCAATGAAATTTCAGTGTGGGTGGGGCTACTCGGCATGAGGCTGCAGAAACCGTGGCTGATTAGGACAAAAAGTCTAAGAAATATATCTTTTATCACGTTACCACTTCACGTCTGCATAGACAACAGCGCAACACAGGACACTATCATCATCAGTCAGCGCTGAGATCGAGATGCCAGACTGCATGTACGCTTTCACATCCTGCTGTATCGTGTGTGTCAGGAAAGGCTGCTGAACTTCACAATGAATTGACAGAGATGTAGAGAGCGCATGTGAGCGTGTGACTCCTCTGACGTGCGTGGGCCCGGCAGTCAGCCAGGCAGCGTGCTGATCGCCTCTCTCCCCGCCCCCTGACTGGACCGCTTCCCCTCGCGTCTCATTTTTCAGCTGTCCATTGATGCAGCGCACTCGGCTTCCTCCCGCCCGGCTCCACCACGTCCATTAAACATTCATACTCTGGCCATGAGATACTTCAGTACTGTACCCCAGGCTCTCTGCTCAGGATACTCTCTCTCTCGCTATCGCCGCCCTTCTCGCTTTTCTCCCCAGCCCTCATTTTCCTCTCCTCCTTCACCACCATCCTTCAGAAGGCAATCAATTCTGAGCGATCGCTATCTGTGCATCCATCTCTCTCAATCTGTCTGGCTGCACTATAGATCTGTTCAAATTAGATTCATCATTCGCCATGAGTCCATGTGTTTGCTCACTGTGTACTGTGGTGGACGCCTGGCACGTGACGTGACGCAGGCAGGATGCTGACTGGCTGTGATGAATCAGGCCCTCCTGAGCCGCCTCCTCTCCTTCTCATGGCATGGCGCCTACCTTTGATCAACTTTCCCCTTCAAATCCAAACTATCCAACCTTCCTCCCCAATCATATCTGCCCTGCCTCTTTCACTGAGAGGTCAGCCAGACCATTAATAAGATTTAAAGGTATATTCCGGAGGATAAAATTGATGCTAATTAAAGGGGCTATATATACATGATTTTTCAACCTCTAGTTGTCGCATGGGAGCACTGCCTCTCAGACCAAAACAAACGTGTGCTTTGACCACACCTAAGCCTTCCTTTCGCCTACTCCCCCCTCTCAAATTGATATCAGTCAAATTGGATCACTTTAGCTGCTTGTATGGCTCTATATCTTAGGAAAGCCAAACTAATGTTTATTCTGATCTTATTCCTCTCTTTGTCAAAGGCCTTTTTTTGTTTTGTTTTTTCTGTGGTAGTTGGCCTTCAGCAGAAAGCTCCGCACTGTGCTCCGCCATCTTGCTTTTACAGAGTGGTATGGGAGGTCACTCTCGCAATCTCCTTATAAATGCAGCCAACAGTTTCAAAGGGAAGGTGCTCATATATAATAGCAAACATGCCCCTGCTAACACACATACACACACAAAATATTAATTCTTGTCTGGTTGTAAGTGATTAAATATTTTTGCTATCGTTCAAACTTTAGATGTGTATCTTGTAAACCATCTCACACAAGCACTCATCGGTATGTGCTTCTGTTGTTGTTCCGTCGCATCTGTTTCTTTTCCGACTGTGAAACAGCAGGCTGGGTTAGTCGCCACTTTGTGGACAAACTAATTAGTGAAAACGTTGCATATGCAATCTAAGCGTAAAGACTACAAAATGTGCATACAATGCAGATTTTTGTCATGCACGCTTAACACTAGAGCTGCATGATTTTTGATAAATTGAGACTCACGATTTTTTTGTTTTAAATAGAAATTAAAAATTTCCCTGCGATTCTGAAATAAGCAAAATAACATGTAATTTACTAGAGGCTTTGACAAAATATTGATTGCCTCATTCTATTAAAAAGTGTTTAATTAATTTGAAGGAATGATTTAATGACTCTTTAATACTTCACTTGTTCCATTACTGAATGAATCAGCGTTTTTGAATGAGTCTCTTGAATGAATGATTCAATGACACTTGTTAAATACATTTTTAACAGTCACTTGTCGCCACCTAGTGGTGAAACAATGTAATCAACATTGTAACCAACAAACATTATTTGAAGCACCAATTTGAAGTGAAAATTACTTTCAAAAGATGATTTGCTCCATTTTGATCGCTACCATAGTGTTTATATCTGAACTATAAACTTTTGTCCCAGTACTTATATGATTACTTCTGGTTGTAAGACAGAAATAATATTGTGCAGTTTAGTGTTGTCAAAAGACCCGGTACTTCGGTACCAAGTCGGTACTAAAAAAATGAAAACGTTACAGTACCAGGTTTTTTTAAGTACCGGTGGTACCGAGTACCCGGTCAACACGGTTCTTGATGCGCTATCCGAAAGGTGCGCAGATGCGCTCTCTTCATAAAAGCACTGAGACGTGGCGACATCAAAAGCTAACACACCAAACTAACAAAACACTTTAAAGACAGACACCCAGATCAAATGAAAGAGTTCAAGCAAGTAAGTTTCATTTTAATTTTTAATATTTAGATTTTGTGTTTCCCATACATTGATTTAATTGTGGCGGCCCACCACAATATCAAAACTGACCGCCACAAATAGATTTTCCAAAAGGCTTTGACTTCGTTGAATAAACATGAGCACTACACTTTTCAAAATGTGTCGCGGGTATTTTATATTAATGTATCTTTGAAAGGAACCGACTGTCTTCAGAAGTTTCGATGGCATTTTCATTTTATCCAAAGTACCTTTAAGACAAGTCATGCCACTCGGCGGCGATCTTTAAAATGCCCCTCGGGCATGCAAGTGCAGCTCCTATCTCTTTGAATTGGGAAACATCAAGTTCTCCAAAACTTACGATTAAATTTCATATTTGAAATCACCAATGAATTCTGGCAACAACTGTTCATTTAATCTTGCCTGTAATGCCTGAGCAGCGTTTGTGAGCGCAGCGCTTATTTGAATACAGCTGTTACCGGGGAAACCTGATCTCTCACGCTCTACAAGCGCCTCCTGCTGCCAGAGAATGAATTTGCATATATATGCCGCCACAAATAGAGTGCAAGTCTGTGGGAAACAAGGCTTCTGTTATGAATATGATTCAATATTTTAATATGAATGTCGGATTGAAATGAACACTGTTATTAGAGTAGTCAATCGTTAGCATAAGCGTGGCTAATGCTAATATAAAGAGCATTAGAAATAAGTTTCTTTATTAACTATTTAATGCTCCTATAACTTTTATTAGCGTAAAAAAAAAAAAACAGGAGGACATGATGATATTGACTATTTTTTACACACCAGAGGCTTTTAAATGAATTATGAATCTAAAATGTGCATGTTAGAGCATGTACAAATGGTTAACATTGTTTGTGTCATATCAGTCAGAAAAGCAGTTCTGGGCTTTTTTTAATTATTATTTTTAGCTAACTTAGTTGTTATTCTTGGCTGAATAACTCTAGAAGGTTTTCAAACGCCCTTTAAAATTAAATATGTGAACAGTTTGGATTAAATTTAAGTATAGTCAAATTTTTTAATTAGCATGTTTTTGTGTTTTGCTTTGGTACCGAAATTGGTACCGAGAACCATGGCTTTTCACTGGTATTGGTACCGAACACTGAAATTTTGGTACCGTGACAACACTAGTGCAGTTGAAAAGATAATTTTTTGCCTAAACATGATAACTGCTCTCTCTACAAGCGGCAGCGCGAACACAGATTTGAATGCTCCGGTATGACTTTATCAAAGCTTTAATATTTATGAATTTAGACATATAAAATTTAGAAATAATATCACGTGGGTGTTTGAATGGAGATTGCGATCTTTTGACGATTAATCATGCAGCTCTACTTAACGCATACACTTAACTGTAAGGTACTTTGGGTTACATATTTTTTGTTACATGTTGTTGATTTGTTTTAGTTTTTTTAAAGTGAGGTTACGTTATGATGAGACACTTACAATGGAAGTAAATGGGGCCAATTTTTTATGCCATTTAAAATCAGAAATGTGAAACATAATTTTATAAAAGCGTGTACATAAATTCTTTCTAAGGTTTTAGGCATTATATTGTCATGACAATGAAGTTGTAAAATGTAATATATATTGTAATTCTTTTAATTATATTTTAATATAAGACATAAATTAACATCAAATGTAAGTGAGCATTTTTTTCCACACTAAAATCATATTAAGACATTTATGGCTATAGGCCTACTACTTTTTTAAAAAGAGAAATAGAAGGACAAATGATAACTAACATTATGCTACAAATGCTATTGATTAAGTTTTTGGAACGTTCCTTTAATGTAGCAATCTTCTTCTAAAAGACTGTCAGATTTAAGAGCAGCTGACTTACTAGACTATGGTACTGTGATAGTTTTTGCTGTTAAATTAATATTTTGGGTTGAATAAGTAATTTTATGCTTGTGTTAAATAAGGGGTGGCATGGGACATGACACTTTTATGTGCTTCTTCACAGTGCTGTGGAGCCAGTGGGAAAGAAATGTTGTCAGGAGACATTCGATGTGCCATCTTGCAATGTGCAAAGTGTAATCTTCTGACAGATTGACACCAAGTCATCTGTTAGCCCCTGTGTTTGGGAGATGAAAAGACCATGTGTTGTGTGTGTGTTTTAATTCTGGGCAGACTGGAACAGACATATTGCTGCATTGCTAATGTCTGTTGAACTATGCAGATGAGTTCTCACAATGCGCCAGTCAAACAAGCACCAACCTAGCATTAGCCAACCAGATAGACCAGCACTAAACTAGCAACATAGAAATTCAAGTTGAGACATGAGTCTGTCTGATACTTGTACTACTTTCATTGCACCAACAAACAATTTTGGCAGGAAAAAGCTTGATATTGGCTGTTTAGCCAGTCACTGTTACAAATGAAAACAGTTTGCTGAGCTAGCTTGCTACTGTTAGCGTGTTTTCTGTGCTCTCCAGAGTGCAGTGGAATGAACTACAGCATGCGAAAAGCATACTAGGTGCACACATTGAAAAGGTGAAGGGGAGGTAAACAGGGAATAGCTGTCAGATAGAAATAGAGAGATATATTGCCAGAGAATCCAATTGCTGCTTATATAATGCTAGCCAGCGCAGAGAATCGTAGGTGTCCTCTGCCAGTGCTAACACAAATGTGCATGTGTTTGGCAATATATTTAGATACAGATTCTGTTTTTGTCTCAGTTATTTTTATATTCGATAGGATTAATGACCTGATATTTTGAAAGGCGTTCCCGGGAATTGCTGTAGCGACTAGCGTTGCTTTCTTTGAGTAAAAATGAGCCAGTCTTGTTCTTTTTTTAAATGAGACTCTGTATTGTTGTAATCCACATTTTCCGGGCAAAATCCACATTTCAGCATGACAATAAAACAATTACAACCATTATTGTAGTAAAATATGAATTTGGATTAGCTTAAAACTGAAATCCTGCTTTTTGAGAATCATTCAAAACCAGTGAGATGGTGTTAGCATGTGCAGGTTTTAGGGGACAATAGGTTTTAATCGTAAAATCCCAAAAGGACAGTTTTCCCTCTTTTTTTTCTTCTTCTCTGTGCACGTGATTGAGAAATCCGTGATTTGGATAGTCTCTGCCTCTTTATTAAATCCACTCAAATGTCATGTGAAATACAATTATGCCATCAAAGTTTCTTTACTGGACATTTTACCTCAGAATTTCCTTACAAAGAGCCATAACACATTGAGACAATTATTCTCTCTGGAAATTTGCATAGACATCTTAATTATGCTGTCATCTAGGATACATTATTATTTTTTTCCTTCTTGTTTTCTCGTTATAACGACTTAATTTTCTCGTGATCTCGACATAACGAGTTGTTTTCTCGTTATAACGACTTGATTTTCTCGTGATCTCGACATAACGAGAGTTGTTTTTTTAGTTATAACGACTTAATTTTCTTGTGATCTCGACAAAGGTTTTTTTTTATTTTTATTTTTTTTACAATGATTGTTTGATCTACTGTTGTTATAGTAACAAACTGAACTTTGACACGCATCTGATGGACAGATAAACCATGTGCTCTTACTGTAGCCTATGTCGTGGATATTTCAGCAAATTTTGCTTCGCCTAGTAATAATGTCTACAATACAAAAATAAAGGCTGATCAATCACGGTTGATATTTCCAGAGACAGTACGCTAAACATTTTGCTTGTGTAATTAACATGTTTAAGGTCAAAGCAACACCGCAAACACAGGCCGAGCGCCTTCAGGATGCAGAACTATTCTAAAATCTTTTAGAGCTGCTTGGATTTAACTCACTTTTAATTTTCCTTTTATTTGAAAGAAAATTATATATAATTTGTCATTTTTAGTAGTCATTATATATGCTGTGACTATCATGTGCGTTACAAGCTTCTGTTTGAAAAGAGCGTTCATGTGTAGGCCTATGTGTATGTGTGTGTATGTGTGTTTGTGTGTTTTCCACAAAGAAATGTAGAAAACACAAAAGATTACAACACTGTAGAACATCACTGAATTAAATTAGCCTATACACTTTATATATAAATCACATTTCTTATCAATATACATTGAATGATTAACGATAAAGATTAATAATAAGGAAAAGAGGCACATTACAAATAGCCTACGTCTTTGAAGCCTGTCCTACTGTAGATAAACAGAACATCCCCGCTTATTAACTAACAATCATGTACCTCAAAGAAGCACAAATAAAGATATAGGTGCAAACAGAATACAGTGACGTCAACCTTGGTTTTAATAAGCAGTTATTTTATGACACAGAACGCGTTGGTGAAACTCATGCATCTAGCAAGAACTTAATACACAAAATAGTCATATTGATTCAAGCATTTTACATTTATGAATTAATTAAATGTCAGTAATGAACAATGCTGCACAAATTATAGCGATCACGAGGAAGGTCCTATTCTATCCCAAACGCGTACAGTAAAGTGGATATAGCCTACAACACCCCATCAGTTATATTCAGGTCAATAGTGCCACCTGTTAGCGCAGTTTTGTAACTTGGAGAACTTCTTTTGTTATGTCGAGATCATGAGAAAATTAAGTCGTTATAACGAGAAAACAACTCCCGTTATGTCGAGATAATGAGAAAATTAAGTCGTTATAACGAGAAAACAACTCTCGTTATGTCGAGATCACGAGAAAATTAAGTCGTTATAACGAGAAAACAAGAAGGAAAAAATATAGATTGCATGGCCACCTAGAACTTCCGTAGATACCTAATTTTGGCAAATATATTATTCTTCATGGAAATTCTAATTCTAAATAAACATATTTGATTCAATATTGAAAAGTATTAGAGTATCGTGCTTAGTGACATGCTAATATCAAACTCTGTTAAAACCAGTTGTAAGATGAGTTTCCCATGCAGAGTGCAATTTGTGAGGCTTGAAAAGTTTCTGCCTATGTACTAGAGCTTTCAGAATCAATTATTTATGAGGTAGCATGACAGTTTGGATGTTGCCGAAAGTAGCTGCCTATTAAGGTTTTGAAACAGCTAATGTTTCTCTTCCATCCTGTTTGCTACGCAGAGCATGTGTAATCAGTAATGTGCAGAGATTTTAAAGGGAATGATTTTGGATCTGCAGTCTCGGTTGCGGAAGTGATGCTGGAAGGCTGCAGATTAATCACTGACTCTTCAGCCATGAAAAGTTACAGACTAAGAGGATTGAATACAGTCAACATTTCCCCAACAATATAGGATTAGCAGCCGGCGCCTGCCATAGATGCCTGGGTATATTCACAATCTCATATATTACAGTGTGCCCACCATTGTCAGATTTGCTGTCTTTGCTGGCAAATGAGCACAGTTTAGTTTAATGGAATTTCACAAATGCTTAAACATTGTCCAAATTCTGCCCAGCTTTCTTATCTTCCCTTGTAAAATATAAGTAAAATTTTGCATACTTTTAAAATAAGTATTTATTACTGAAATAATACTCCGTAAAAGAATATATTTAGGTGCAAATGGAATATTTTCCGGGACTTAATTGCATGTTAATTGCAATTAAATGAAAATATATTATATTATTTGTGTGTTATTTATTTTACATTTATATTAAATGCAATTAGCTGATCATTAGAGTGCTTTTTTAACAACTTAAGTTGTAATCAAATACATCTTTATATGTGATTTCATAATCATTTTCTTTGAATACTGTGCTACTGAATATACAGTGGGTACGGAAAGTATTCAGACCCCCTTAAATTTTTCACTCTTTGTTATATTGCAGCCATTTGCTAAAATCATTTGTTCATTTTTTTCCTCATTAATGTACACACAGCACCCCATATTAACAGAAAAACACAGAATTGTTGACATTTTTGCAGATTTATTAAAAAAGAAAAACTGAAATATCACATGGTCCTAAGTATTCAGACCCCATAATTTAAAACATTTGTAATATTTTAAAATGTACTTTAAAGTAAAAGTTTTAATTTGACATTATTACAAAATGCACTTTTTAAGAGTGTACTTAACTGTGAAACTGGTTAAAATATACTCTAAGTATACTTAAGTGGCCTTTTTAAAATTGATATTGTATTTTCTGAAAGTACAGTTTTTTTTAAAGTACTGTTTTCTGTGCTTTTGAGATTTGAAGTGCACTAAAAGTGCACAATTAAACACACCTTTTTTCACAAGGGTTTTCTGTGTAGTCTGTAAGAGATAACTACTTCTCATGGATCACAACAAATCCCCCGAGGTGTATTGTAAAGTGACTCAAAATCTATCAGCATGAGAACTATAATCACTTTCCACTTCCCTTTATTGACAGTCACATCTAATTATTAAACTACAAATGAATCATCTAGCATAGCAAACCAGTACAGTATTAATTTGAGTTTTTGTTTTCAGCTATGAATGAGAAACATATTCTGTGCAAAGTAATTACAGCTATAGATGGTTAAAATGGAATTTAGTTATAATTCAGAATAAAAATAGATGCAAGAACGTAATCCAGTCAACAGAGGCAATAGTGCTGCCTTTTAAACTTTGTAGTTACCTGAAATTTGATTGTATAATCCATAATTTTTCCTGGATTTAAACCAGCATGTGTCAGTCTGTCTTTTGGTTACTTGCCAGGAATCAAAAAAAGGTAATTGTCACAGAAGTTTTAAGACCTCATTAGTGGAAACCAATATTTTGTTTCTGTTTCTGCCTGTTATTGAGTCAGCCTCTAACATCATTACTACACAGTCATTTACACACATGCCTAAAGGAGGAGTGAAAGCTGCCTGGGAGAGTTGGGGAGGAAATCAGACTATCCTCGGAGGAGTTTGTGGAGCTGTATCTTAATCATGTGGCCCCTATCTGGAGGATAGATTAACCTCTGTAGCCCTGACAACGCAAGCTCACAACAGCTGCGGGATATTGAAAAGAGAATTGGCAGCGAAACGAGAAGTGAGACGCGTCTAACAGATGACACCTCAAAAAATCAAGAGAACCACAAAATGTCTGTGGATTATTTTAGTTTTGTATAGGGAGTGGTTTTGCTGTTTACTATACATTTTTAAGCTGATGAGACTTTTCAGCCCTCTACAGCACATGCTGAGCTTTTTAAAGATCAGGTTTCTCGACCTCACAGCCAGCGTGTCACCCTCAAGACACCCTTCACAATAAACACAAATCAGTTTTGTGCATATTTAGTGCTTCAGTGAAATCAAGGTCTTATTTAGGGATGTGCTAGTCTACATATGTCAGCTAAATTGACTATTGCCTGAACCACTAGTTGACTAATCTCTCATGAAGAAATCCTGAAAGGAAGTTTTAAGATGCTTTTTAAAAATGTTTTAAACTTTGCATTGTCCCTAAATGGAATGAAAATAACAAAAACGGCAAAAGACACCAAAACTGTTTGCACCGTAATCTTATGGCAGATTGTAACAATTTTACATTTTGGTGAATTGGTGGCTATTCATATAAACTTGTATGATCTGATTTGTCTATTTTTGCACGATCTGTTTATGCCCCACAGACGGTTCAGTAGACTGTTTTAAGTCTTAACATACATTTCTGTGTAAGTCACATTGTATAAATTAATATGTAGCGCCATGTTATAAAATAGTTTTATCGTTGGATTGGGTGAATGTTTCTGGCTGTTTCTATGGTGTTTCAATAGGGATAAACTTGAAGGAATAGCATACAATAAAGGTTTTTTTAACTGTCCAGTAACTGAAGTCCTGCAGTCGACTATCACAATTCAACAATACATAACTGTGCTTACTCAAAATGCGCAAATGTAATGCGTTGTTAAGGTTTCACCATTATACAGTATGTGACCCTGGACCACAAAACCAGTCATAAGTAGCACGGGTATATTTGTAGCAATAGCCAACAAAACACTGTATGGGTAAATATTATCGATTTTTCTTTTATGCCAAAAATCATTAGGATATTAAGTACATATCATGTTCCATGAAGATATTTTGTAAATTTCCTACTGTAAATATATAAAAACTTACATTTTGATTAGTAATATGCATTGCTAAGTAAGGACTTCATTTGGACAACTTTATACTTTACTCAATATTTTGATTTATTTGCACCACAGATTTTCAAATACTTGTATCTTGGCCCAAATATTGTTCTATCCTAACAAACCATCAATGGAAAGCTTATTTATTCAGATTTCAGATGATGTATAAATCTTAATTTCAAAAAATTTACCCTTATGACTGGCTTTGTGGTCCAGGGTCACATATATAAACCAGGTTCAGTTGTCTTTGTTGTCTCCTGTGTTTCTTCTCCACTGTTGACAAAGTCACCAGCCTGTCTGAAAAAGACCTCAGTGATTGTGCCCCTGCAGAGAACATTGTACGAACACTATATTAATTATATTCTCTATTTCCATCTCTTTGAGAGCACTGTGCTAGAGGGCTGAAGGAAACAGCCAATTAAGTGATTTCCTCTCATTGCATTTTAAGTGTTAGGTCTTTAGCATTGTTGTTTTTAATGGGAGGGAAAAGCATCCATTTAGCATTTCTGCAAACTGAGACATAGTCTGGAGTTCTCATTGCAGGTCAAATGCAGATGAGATTTGCTAAAGTAATTTCTAGTAATTTGCTTTGATTTGCTTCTTACTTTGCACAGCCATCCAAATTCGAATGCCTTGAAAACATGGTTTTAGGCATTACTGCATACAGTGTAGTCATTTTGAATTGACTTACATTAAACAGAAAAAAGCAAATGTATTAGGGAATATAAAGCGATATGTGCTGGTCTACCATGAAAAGTGCTGTGTCGTTCAGTCTCAACCTAATGAAAGAAAATGGATTAAACCATTAGTCTAGATTAAGTACTCTGTATTTTTCTGATACTCTTGTGCCAATTGGCCTGTGGTACTAAAGTTGATTGTGTAAAACCATATCGAATGGAAAGGAAAGTTAAATGTATTCATGTGAAATCATTCATGTGTCTGTCAAACTACTATATTGCCTTTTATTTTTCTGGGTACAGAACATTTTCTACAGATTGATAAGATCCCAAGTCATGCCTCATGTCAGATCATTCCGGAAAGATTTGGCACTTTAGAAGAATAGAATGAAAAGATTATTATGGGATTACAAAGAAATGTAAAAGTTACTTTGGAGGTGTTAATCACCATTTTGGATTGTCTGAAATGATGAAATCCCATACAATATCAAAGCTCTGTGACAGAGTTGTATCTCTAAAGTACTTTAAAACTGTAGCTTCCAAACCTATAAGATACTTATAATTTAAAGGGGTCATATGATGCGATTTCAATTTTTCCTTTCTCTTTGGAGTGTTACAAGCTCTTGGTGCATAAAGAAGATCTGCAAAGTTGCAAAGACTAAAGTCTCAAATCCAAAGAGATAATAAGTCATAATAAGTCAACCACGCTTTCCTAAAACGGCTCGTTCTAACATGTCTGTGTCACGATGTGGGAAGATTTGCATAACGCCGCCCAAATATTCACGCAAAGAAAGAAGGCGTAACTTTTATTCTCACTGTAGTATTGTTGTTGCCGCCGCTGCCATGTCGTGAAGACGCTGTGTGTTTCGTTGTGAAGGCAAAACTACTTTGTTTGGCCTTCCAAAAGAGGAGGATATCTGCTTCATCATGCCTATAGCTCATCTGTGCTGGTCGCTGAGGAAATACATCAACTTAGTGCTGTGGATCGCCAGATCGGCTTTCACTGTGGACGAAGCGGAGTCCAGCCCGGGGTCGTCACATGTGGTTGCCGCAAACCCACCGGCCGCTCCTTCGGCGAATCCGCTGGCCCCGCTGTTCTCAAGCCCACCCGCCACCGCTCACTCTAGCCCGCCGTCCTCCGCTCACTCTAACCCACCGTGTGTGACGCTGTGTGTTTCGTTGTGAAAGCGAAACTACTTTGTTTGGTCTTCCAAAAGAGGACACGACTAGAAATCAGTGGTTAAGTTGTATTTACAACACTGTTCCAGAACAGTTCAAACCAAATATTCAGATGTGTGCAGCACATTTTATGGAGGACTGTTTCCTGATCCTGAGAGAGTAGACTGCAATGCCGGCTGTTCTGACTCACAGACGTACTATAAGTACGTTTTCATAGTTAAAGAATTTGCCACTGATGATTCAAACGTGAGTTTTGAGCAGTGTAGAGTAGCGCTTGTTGTTTGTCATTTCTCCGATCACAAATGCAGACATGGTTTTATGTTTACGCGACACGATGCAATGCAATGCGTAAAAAGACAGTATAAATCATTATAATCAGTAATTATGTCCCCACTGGATGCAACAAATGCCTCGTTTATAATGGGTTTTAATGTTTTTGTCTCGCCGCTCTGGCCCGGGACACGGCATCACAGTATGGTAGGGGCGTAACATTTCCGTCCCACACTTGAGGAATTCGGCCAATCACAACGCACTGGATAGCTGGCCAATCAGAGCACACCTCGCTTTTCAGACCGATGAGCTTTGTAAAAATCAACACGTTTCAGAAAGGCGGGGCATAGAGGAGAAACAATAATGTACAGTATGTGGAAAATAATGTGTTTTTTTAACCTTAATTAAACCGCAAAAATACATATCATTACACCAAATACACAAAATAATGTTCTTTTTAGCAGCATCATATGACCCCTTTAACTTATTTGAAGTATTTTAAGTAGTTTTCTACACTACAAGCTGTAGCAACAGTAGCTAGCTATTTCAATGCAGTGCCTTTTTAAAAGTACAAAACAATGAGGCTTTTTAAGGAATTTATGATATTAAACGATAGGCTAATTGTAGTCTTATGAGCACTTAGGACTGAACTTATAGTAGACCTGTAGAAATAAGCCTGAAAACGTCAAGCCAGAACTAAGAAGAAGAGTTCATTTGGGGCTTATATTCTGGTTTAAGTCTTAAACTCCAGCTGACCAATTAGGTTAATGTCATACGTGCAGGGGTAAAGCTCTAAATGTGGTTGGCATGCCATTACTGTCCTCTCAGTAGACCAAGAGTATGCTGATCCACCCTTAGCCATCTGCCCCTAATACTAGCATTCAGCAGGGGGTAAGAAGCTTGGTTTGGGACCCACATCTGCAGTGCCCTTTTAAACCTGGAGGCCAGATTGGTCTAACATTTGTATAACACAACTGCCATTTCTCACTTTAGAAAGATATGTGAAGTTATATGTTCTTAATAAGTAACTGAACCAGGGATGTCTCCTGCCAGCCTTTAACCCAACATGACCCCAATCAACCTTTGTAAACTTTGACACAGAGCAACTTTTGCATGTATAAACATTGCATTTCTTTCTTGTTTGTGAACTCATAAGCATACTTCATAAACCAGAGAACCATGAACAAACATGAAAAACATTTTAAGTTTTCATGTATGCACAAATTCCATCTCACACTTAAAAAAAAAAAAAATCAAGTTGAGGTAACCAGGGACATTAAAATAATCTGATAAGTGGGAGGGACACATTCTAAATCTTATCAGTCTGACTCATGAATATTAATTAGGTAATGTAATATTCAACCATTAATATATGATATATATATATATACTTCAGAAATCATTCTGATTTGCTGATTTGGTACTGATTTTGGAAGCTGTCACTTTTTTTAGGATGTTTTGATCGATAGAAAGTTTAAAAGAACAGCATTTGTTTGATATAGAAGTCTTTTGTAACATTTATTTTAAATCAATTTAATGCCTCCCTGCTAAATAAGTATTCATTTATTTAAAAAAAATACTGGCGGAAATAGATGGCAATATTATGACTCTTGGGTGTTGATTCAGTGTTTTCAGAAGAAGCACACTGTCCTGAATCAAATCCTTCACAATCTCAGAGCACTTACGGGTTACTTTGACCTACTTTCCTAAGTGGGATTTTCAAAGGAAGTACGGTGCCTCCAGCCTTCCGCTACATTTATAATGTTGAGCAAGATCTGTGAGGATGATGATGAGCTGCTAGATTGTTAATGTATGCCTAATATATTGATGCTTTCCATCAGTATATTCGTGCAAATTTGATGATAAGTCTGAATTTTTATACATATCAAAACATATCTTCGAAAAAGTCTGAAAACCAGTTTGCCATCTTCTACCAAGGGTAGTATTATTATATTATATTATATTATATTATATTATATTATTTATGGTTGCATTACATTTGATTTCCTTATTTGGAATATGATCAAGATTGCATAGGTGGATGTGTTAAGGGAGTGGCTGTTGGAAATATAACAAAAATATAACAACCACTCTATTAATGAAATTACTTTTTGAAGATCAACTTAAATTATATTTATGTATTTATTTATTTAAGTTTTAAAGGGGCACATGCTTATGTTTTCTACCAAATGAAATACTTTTGAAAAACCAAACAAATGATGTTTGGATTTTTAGTGCACAGAATGCTTGGGTCCTCTCTGTTGTAAATGCACATCCTTTTTCTCTCAGGGCTCAAGTGGTTTGACTGGCTCGATCCCTTGTGTCTTTCAGTGTAAACGGGAGTAAATCTGGAGGGGAGAGGAGAGAGAGCTGCTTGTTAACCGCTTGTTGCTCTCAGCCATGCAAACAGTGAAGTCATACCTTCCAAGGCTTGTTTTGCTCACCGGTGATGTCACCAGCAGCCAATCAGCAGGCGCTGCTGCAGTAGGTAGTGAGTGCAGCGGGAGTCTTGGGTATATGCACGGGGACGCGCCGGCGGCTCTCCGGCTCTCATCATCACATCATTACAGGGATGGAGAGAGAGAGAGAGAGAGGAAAAGCAGCAGCTGAGAATATCTAATCACAGTCGCGAGTCAGTCATTTGATTCCCCAGCTTTTTGTATGTGATGTGCCTCACAAAGGAAATTACATACTGAATAAATCAATTTTAGTCCATCTAGGCTTGCATTAAGCCAGACTGTTTTATCTGTCATGTTAGGCACCTCTTAAGGAAGCTAGCATACACTGATTACGCCAGTTTTTCATTGGCCAGTGACCTTAAGCCAAGGTCAGTTTTGCTCGTGAGGAAAGCAAGACTTGGATTTGTATCCCATCTAATGCAAATATTATATTTGATGAATCATTTTTGAGTACCTGTTTATTTGCTGTGTGCAAGATAAGCTTGGATGTCATGGTTTCTGTAGCAAAGGTTGAAAGGTTGATAGCCGTTTCTGATAGCAGTTGATACTGTGTCATTGCTTAAATAGCTTTCTAGGAAATTGTGATTTGATAAAACTCACTCATTAAGATCAGTCTCAGTGTGGTTGTTGTAAACAACATTTTCAGCTTTTCAGGTGTGTGGGACATACAGTGGGGTCCAAAAATTTGAGACCATTGGTGAAATTGCTTCTGTTTGCTTTTATTTGATAAATTAAAATGATAAATTTAAGAGCTTAATTTATTTAGTTTTTAATTACACATTTCCTGTTTAGAGATGATTGTTTAGAATCATTTTTTAAAAATGCATTAGAAAAATATATTTTGTAATATTTTTCATTAATTACATGCTTCATATGAACAACATATGTTCATATGATTTTTTTAAAAATCTGACATAACTGTAATGACTCTAGTTTAGTTTTGGAGTCAGTTGTGAACTCATGGCTCTAAATGATTCACTCACTTTGTGAAGCTGATTCAGACTGCAAAGTTTTGAGACTGTTTTGGGAATCTTATTGACTAGCTCATTAAAAAGAAGCCCTTCATAAGAGTCATTTGAATCGGACATTGCAGCTCACGCTGTGTTTGTTGTCACGTGGAAATTTTTTTTGTTTTAAGCCTAATTATTATGTTATCCAGCATGATTTGAAAACAACCCAAAGAGCATTTTATGCTTCAACGAAAGCAACATCTGAGTGACCATCTGTAAGAAATATATGATCAATGTCACTAATATGATCATTTGATTAGTGACCTGATTTGATTAGTATGTTTTACATTATTAAAAATCATACAAAATCTTTCTGTTTACTTCCAGCTATAATAAATAGGGGACAAAAAAATCTATAATTAACTACATTGGTATTGTAGTTAATAGAGAATGAATGAGTGTGTGTATATTGATTAGTAAAATAGTTTCAGGATATCCGGATATAGTTAATTAATGCAGAATTGAACTTCAATCAATGCTTTAGTGGAGCACATAGTCTGCAGACTTACTTGATCTACTAATCAAAATCTATTTTCAGCTGTTAGATGAATCATTGCTCCCCAGAGCAGTTTCAGTGTGTAGCTGGTACAGTCCTAAGTGCGTGTGATTGCTCATCAAAGTCCATATGTTCTCACAGGTGCCCACGGAGTCAGAGAGGAACCCCAATTTGTGACGGCTCGTGCAGGGGAGACTGTGATTCTGGGATGTGACGTGGCCCACCCACTCAACGGCCAGCCCTACGTGGTGGAGTGGTTCAAGTTTGGAGTGCCCATCCCCTTCTTCATCAACTTCCGCTTCTACCCTCCTCATGTGGACCCCGAGTACACCGGTGAGCTCGGATTGCCACCTCATTTTATTACATTTTCCACAGAAATATAGCCACTTTTCATCATTTGGACAGAATGATAAAGATTTTTATTAATTAAATGATTAATTATTACATTTAATACAGGAAACTCACATTTTACATCAGTTTTAGACATTATTTCTTTCAGGCAGTGTTTTGCATTGGAAGTGACAATTTTCTATTTTTTCCATTTCACATGAATTAAGCTTTTTCATGCATCAATATGCACATTAAATTACACTGAAACATCACATGAAATTAGTGAACAGTAAATGCCTGTTTGGTTCAAGGTCATTATTTGCAGTCTTCGTCAGATAAATCATTGAATATATCCAAACAACACTAGGATTGTTTCATCTTAAGTGTGATTCTCCTAAAATTACCCTTATGTGAAGTTGGCTTTTTGCATCTCGTCCTGTTTATGATCTAAGAGAACAGCATTTGTGGATATTGCAGGTCGGGATGTACCAAATCAAATTGTGAGTTTAACTACAGGCTGGTATTGACTTTAAGTGTCACTTTGCTTTTCAGACCACAGTTTTGTTTCTGAGTTATACTAAATGAACACAATGAAATTACACACCTACAAAGACATACAAGAACGATTTATATTGCAGGAACATTTAGTCATTTACACTTTATTGGGTGGATCTGTAAATTGGAGGCAGACTAAGAAATTACATTTCTCACCCACCGGACACAGCTGGTAAATGCCCAATTTTTTTAAATTACCATTAGTATTACTGTGAAAAAATATATATATATTTTAGATGTTTAAAAGCTATTTCAACACTACTAATTCAGATGTGTAAAATAACTTGTTTTTATTTTATTTTGTTTAATTAAATTATTTTATTAAAAAAATATTTTAATTAGTTTTATTGTATTTTATTTTTTATTTAAACTAGTTTAATTTAATGTAATTTATTATTTTATTTTCCAGGCACTGTCCAAGAAGTACTAGCATTTATTAAAAAATTAGTAGATTACAAATAGCTTACAACAACCATGTCTTATCTTATTTACAAACCCATCAGTATCTGCCTTTTTTTGCTTTTGGCCCGTAAAATGACAAGTTTTAATTTGGTCAATAATCTGCCTATAAGTATCGGTGGCTGGTCTGTATCTCTAAGTGACGGATAGCTCACCTGTTTCATTTTTTTTTTTCATATGCACGGAATCACAGCAGGTCGCTTAGTCATTTGTTTGACCCACTGAAATGGAGATATCTCACTGTTGTCTCTGAAATCAGCCCAGTCCAGATCTCAGTACATTATTTAATCTCGTTCACAGAGGCTGAAAGCTTTATCACAGGGCAAGAGCCGGACGTGTCAACAGATTATGAATGGAAACGTGCGGGCTGGTTTGAAGAAAGCTCTTATCTTTTGCTCCAGTGTATCTGGCGGTCCAGATCTGTGGACAGGTGGAAGAGATGCTGATCTCAAGAGCAAAGCATCAGCCGAACAGATGAAAGAGGTTTCGGGATGGGTTGGAGGGGAGCGCGGGAGATCAAATATGATCCTTTTCTTCCTAATTGAGATTGGAAATTGCATCATTGATAAGGAGTGGAAACAGAAAGGGCATAATTTAAGAGTATGTCAGATTTATAAAAGCAAAGAAACTGTGATAGTTTATCAGACGTGGCTCAGGGCAAGATATGCAATTTTAATGGCTCTCACTCAGAGTGAATGGTAATGAGATTGGGAAGTTTTTTTTCTATCATCTTGAATCCTCAGCTGAATTTCCAGCAGAGATTTTAACACCTTGTGCAGTGCTGAGCTGTATTTTTAAGCAGATTAAGATATTAAAAAATCTTGAAGGCAGTTGCTCATGGTGCTTGAAACCTGGGATGTGTGATTTGAAATCATATTTGAAAAAAAAAAAAAAATATATATATATATATATATATATATATAATGAAAAACTAAAAAAAATTACTGCATTATAATTATAATTAATAGTATAAACATTTGCATAAATTTCCATTTTAATAATGGTCATTTATTGCTTTTTTGATATGTATAAAAATGCATAACTATTTGAAATTGAAATTAAAATAATTAGTTGTTTATCAGTATCGGCCAATTTTAATATCTGTGTAGTACACATACCAGTAACATATTAGTTTGTTGCAGTAATATGTACTGTACATACTGTTCTGTGTGTATCGTTCCACACAGGAAGCACAAGTTCAACATGTCTTTTATTTGTTCCACTGAGTAGGATCCATAATTGCCATAGATAGCCTTATGACCTGTATTTACATGAGTTCTTGCATGAGGTCTCATTCAGCAGTGTATTTCCTCTGACCTCTGGCCTTATATTGGGCATCGCCTCCTCCAGATTAATGACTCTACTCAGCACATCTACAGTAGCTCTGTGTCTTAGAGTGAGAGACCCCTGCTGTAATAGTAACTGGTGTGCGTCCAGCATAACTCAGGCATAGATATCCGATGTCCACCACAAAAAGCCTGCTTGTCACCAAATGACTCTATATGAATCCCATGTATTGGGTCTTTGTGTAAGCATGAGATTGAGAGAAGATAAAGTGGCCACATATGTGAGAGTCAAATGTATTATTCATTAATGCTAGATGGAGCTGAAATAGCAATGCTTTAAAAGTTTTAGTCTCGTTTACCCAGAAACAAAAAAGTCTCTGGTTCCCATCATGCATTGAGGCTTGTCTGAGTCATGTTAATTACAGCTTAGCAAAACCCTGACTATTTAATTCAAATGTATAAAATAATTATTTTATTTTATTTTAGTGTTTTTAATATTTTGTATTACCTTATTATATTATTATATAATTTTCTTTTTAATTTCAGTTGAAGTCCTAGTAGTTTTATGTGGTTTTGTAATTGTTTTTACATTTTCATATTTCTATTTTGCTATTTTTTTAGTTTTAGTATTTCAAATTCTTTGAATAAAATGTATTTATTTATTATGTTTTTAAGCCTTGCCGTATATATTTTTTTAATTTTAATTCAGCTTTATTTCTGTGAATGAAAATAATTTTTAATAGTGTTAGTTTTAGTGAACAATAATAACACTGCATCATTTACTCACCCTCATGTCATTCCAAACCTGCATTACTTACTTTCTTCCTCTGTTTTTCTCTCCATATAAAGGTCATTGGGGTCAAATTCTTTAAAATTCTTCTTCCATGTTTGAACTGTGCCTTTGACTTAATGAGAGAAAAAGAGGAAAAGTGGAAAGAATTTGAAAGTAGGAGAGAGACAGTTTCATGCTTCCATACTGTAGTATTGACCTCCAGCGTGTCACTTCCTGAGGACTATCTTTACCCTACATGTCAGCATTGTTTCTCTTGCTCCCATCAACACTCTCTCACAGCTGTAAAAATAGGCCAGGCGTTTGACCGCTCTCGTTTCGCTTCTGGTTCTCCTTCAGTGTTATTGATCTGCACGGCATCACAGAAGCTGCTTTGTGTAAGGTATATTTCTGAAGTTTTTTGATTGTGCGACCTTGGTGTCCAGTGGGCACAATTATGTACAATTTCCAGTAGCGCCAATAGTGCTGCTTTCTGTTTGAATGAAGAATGTCTGAAACATTTTGTCAATTTAATATTATTTCAAACAAAGTAGTTATGCTTTTTTAGCTTAAAATAAACACACAAAAACTTATTTTTTTTCTGACCGTCCATCTAATGCACATACAAGATTTAATTTTTCAGACTATATTATTGAGTGCATTTGCTTAATATTTTTTATTTTGTATACTGTGGGATTATAAAAATTCCTTTCAGACTGTGTATTGGCCATGGCAATGCCATTTGTATTGGAAAAAAATCGTTTTGAGGACAAACACAGGCCCTTAATAGCCTTGATTGCTGTCTTGCAATCCCTCTGCCTGTGCTGATATTTTTTCCTGCCATCTGTCCAGCACTGTTGCCAGAATATAGAGAATAAGGCATAAATCCCCCTCTCTGCTTGACCCTCGAAGACAGCCAGCTAGCTATATCATAGTGTCATGATGGATTTGCCCATGTCTGGTGCAGTTAGAGATGTGTGTTTCTCCATGTGCTCACGGGAGTGTCTGGAATTACTGTGGGCCACTTCGGCTCTCACTTCTGCCGTCACGGCCTCTGAACCTGACACTGCTGTCGCCAAAACAACATTCATGAGTGATGCGGCTGTGGACCCGGGCTGTGTACATTATTGCAAGACCGAAGATAAACAATTAGATTGAATTAACTTGAATTAAATGTGTAAATGACCAATGGCTTTTTTGTTTTACGTACCAAACCAGAAAGCATTTTCTAAAAGTCCCTACTGGAAAGACCAGCTTGGAGTGGTGTGAAAAAAAGGGAAAAAAAGTTTATATACACACATATATATACATATATAATATATATAAGTGCTGTCAAACGATTAATCGCATCCAAAATAAAAGTTTTTGTTTATGTAATATATGTGTGTCAGGATTATGGACTATTCTGTGTGTGTTTTTGCCCCTGTGACCCAGTTTCCTCCTCATGTTCATTGTGTTAATTTGATTCCAGGTGTGTCTCGTTCCTCCCCAATTATGCTGCCTTTAAAAGCCCTAGTCCTTTCAGTTCATGTTGGTCGGGTCTGCTTGTTGAACGTCCTCCTTGTTCTCGGTTTTCTTGTGAATTATTAGAGACAGTGTTATTCAAGTACTCCTCGTTTCCTCGTTCCTTGCTCCCTGAGTGAAGTGTGACAATGTGTGTGTGTACTGTGTATATTTGTTATGTATATATAAATACACACACATACAGTATATATTTTTAAAGTATTTACATGTGTATATACTACTAGTATATACTAGTATATATATTTATCTTATAGATATTTTGTGTGTGTATTTCTATACATAAATAAATATATATACACAGTACACACCCATATATAATGTAAACAAAAACGTTTATTTTGGATGCGATTAATCATTTGACAGCACTAATATATATATAT
>NW_015505523.1:1973892-2000577 GCF_001515645.1 Sinocyclocheilus grahami | reverse complement strand
AAAATTCTGTCATTAATTACTCACCCTCGTGCCGTTCCAAACCTGTAAGACCTTCGTTCATCTTGAGAACACAAATTAAGATATTTTTGATGAAATCCGAGAGTTTTCTGACCCTGCATAGACAGCAATGTAACTCTAATGTTCCCAAGTCCAGAAATGTAGTAAGGACATCGGTAAAATAGTCCAGGTGACCTCGGTGGTTCAACCATAATTTTATGAAGCTTCGAGATGCGTTGTGGTACTCTCATGAATGGCGGCAGACAGTAGGCACGTTTCCATTACAGATTTGCGCAAAACTTTGGCGATATTTTCTGAATGTCGATAAAGTATTGCGAAATGACGGCGTTTCCATTAACCAATGTTATGCGGCTAAAACGGAATCTTTTGGCTCTCGCGATAAGTCATGGCAACGGATTTTGGTGGGATTTTGACGGATTTTGGCTATATTTATTCAAAGGAGGCTTATGCATGTATCTTTACAGAAGCAGCAAAGAGAGCCGCTTCAGAAACGTGCGTGGCGCATCTGGAATAAACCATAGACTGTATAAAAACATTAACACAAGCATTGAGTGGCCGTAATCAGCTTCAGTGACCGTATCAGAGCCACACTGCACCGCAGACGTGTGCAATGTAAATTGTCTAAGTATTAATAGTAGGGAAAGCCCCTTATACTGGAGCGTGGCCACTTATGAAGTGTTTCTTGGAGGTTATAGTACATTGAAGAATGATCTTATGACTTTTTACATACGCCATGTGACCTGTAAATGCGAAAAAGCCGTTTCCATTGCAGTTTTGCGAATTAATCCTTTTTCGCATTGCCTGAAAAACCACCTCATGTGAGCGTAAAAACTTTTTTGCGATATATGGCCGTTTTTGCGAAATTGGCGCGTTTCCATTAGGCGTGTTTTCAATTTGCAATTTCAATTTGCGCAATTTGAAGGGTAATGGAAACGCACCTAGTGACGCAGAGAAGAATAATTGTTGAATAAAGTCATTCTTTTTGTTTTCTTTGCACACAAAAAGTATTCTCGTAACCTTGAACATATCAGTTGCATTGCTGTCTATGCAAGGTCAGAAAGCTCTCGGATATCATCAAAAATATCTTAATTTGTGTTCCGAAGATAAACAAAGGTCTTAGGGGTTTGGAAAAACATGAGGGTGAGTAATTAATGACAGAATTTTCATTTTTGGGTGAACTATCCCTTTAAGTCATATTTGTGTCTCAAACGGACTTATTTAAACAGTTTACTTGCTGTTTTGTGGTAGATGGATGTTTTGGATCCTGTTAGAGCATCTCTCACGTCTTTTATGTGTCTCTGAACTCCACAGGCCGAGCCAGCCTGCATGGCAAGTCATCTCTACGCATTGAGAGGGTTCGCTCGGAAGACCAGGGCTGGTACGAGTGCAAGGTCCTGATGCTGGAACAACAGTACCACACCTTTCACAATGGCAGCTGGGTGCACCTCACAGTCAACGGTGAGTCTCTGACCTAAGATCAGTTTTAGTCTTAAGTCACTTATAGGGGTCAGTTTTGTTTTTTAGCCTGAGGAAGATGAGCCTGGATCAGACTGAGAAAGTCGGGTTCATGCCAGAACATCCTGGAAGTGTCAGAAGTGTTGTGATAAAAAAAAGTTCTAGCTGCAAGTCTGTCTTTTGGCAGTAAGTCGGCTATTTGGTTTTACATTCTGAGGCATAGCCCTAATGATGCTTTTCTCAGTAGTAGTTTGGGGTCAGTAAGTCTCTTATGCTCAAAATGTTGCATTTATTTGATCAAAAATACAGTAAAAATTGTATTATTGTGAAAAATTATTGCAATTTAAAATAACTGTTTTCTATTTGAATGAAATATGAAATGTAATTTATTTCTGTGGTGGCAAAGCTACATTTTCAGCATCATTACTCCAGTCCTCAGTGTCACATGATCCTTCAAAAATCATTCAAAATATACTGATTTGGTGCTTAAGAAGCATTTCTTATTATTATCGATATTGAAAACAGTTGTGCTGCTTAATATTTTTGTGGAAACCATTGTAGTTTTTTAAAAATATATATATTCTTGGATTAATAGAAAGTTGATCAAACAACATTTGTCTTTAATGTCACTTTTGATCAATTTAATGCATGACTAAAAATGAGTGCTTTTACTACACATTTAAATATTACAATAATTTTTAAATATTACAATTTAGCCCCATTGCACTACAGGTGTCCCGAGTTCGAATCCCGGCTCGTGGACCTTTCCTGATCCCTTTCCTATCCCACTTCACTTCCTGTCAGATACAGGCCAAAGGCCAAAAATAAATCTTAAAAGAAACAAATATTACAATTATTTCTTAAAAATAAATACATACATACATTCATGCATGCATCCATCCATCCATACATACATAAAAAATGCCATTTCCTTTTTCCGAGCTATTTTTCAATTACTTTTATCTGGTACGAAGGTTATTTTAAATAGTTTTTTTTTATGTGTAATGTTTTGCTTGAAAAGTGATGGTAATTTGTTGCAAGTGTCCAAATGGGAAAAGTCCAGTGTGTGTTTTACATTGTGCAGCTTATTGTAAGTGTGACAGCGATCAAACAGAGAAAACCCGTCCATGCACTGTTCTGATTGGCTGTCGCTGCTGCATCATGCCTGGTACGACACAGTGTCAGTCTTCCTGTGAACGCATCATGTCACTGTGCCTTCTAGATTCCGTTGCCTAGGTAGCAGACACCCAAATCCCCAAACCGGTTACAGCACATTAACTCCAGCTCATTTCTGTGTGAAATATGCTCAGCCTCTTATAATAGACAACAGCTGTGAATCAGATAACCCTTCCAAATATGCAGCTCTGTGAATCTTTTTATTTGATCCTCAAGTTTTTGGAGGATGAAAGGGTTTCCGTCCTCCCTCATGCCCACTGCAATGTCGCTCAGTGACGTTGTGTATGTGTGTATCCATTTGTGTTGTTGCTAGTCTCAAATCCAGCAGTTCAGCACACAAGTTGGAGTGTTGACAGGCCAGTTTATCAGCCGGGTGTGGATGTGTGTGTGACTGTGTGCCTTGCGGCCCTGTGTGACTAACACACTAATATCAGCAGTGTTTCTTCTATGAGACCACAACCAGTCTGTCTAGCACTGAGAAAAGCAGCATGGTATTCAGAGTGCACAATACCAGTCTATTTTACACAGTTTAATCAGAGACTAAACTGTACTTTAGGGTGTACTGTAATATGTTTGCGTCTCATTTGTGTGACGGACAGGTCTTCGCCCCTCATTAGCAATTGCTGCTCTCTCAAAGGTGTTTCTGCAGGCTTTTGTGAAAAGAAAAACCTTTACAAGCATAAAGCTTTTTGCATATCTCTATGAATATATGCATGGGGCCGGCTGATGAAGTTCTTTCTGAAGGGTATTGTGTGGAGTGCTGGCATGTTGGGGGCCGTTTAAGGGGCGGTTAGCGCGGCGAGTGAGTGGCTCTCAGGAAAGAAATTAGCTCTATGTTAGCTGCTGTCGCTGTGTGCCTCAGAGCTGTTGTTTTACAGTTCTTGTGATATTTTCGCACACACTCTCACACTTGTGTCGCTTGAGGTGTGAGGCACATGTCAAAAGTGCTAAGCAGGGGGAGAGGAAGTGATGTAATGGATCATCAGTGCAGCAGGGTTGAGCGCTTATTCATACAGGTGATTGTTGAAGCAACACACTGGAGTGCACATCTTTTGATCTGTGTGTTTTAAGCAGTAACTCAAACAAAAATGAAAATTAATTTACTCACTCATGTTGTCAAACCTGTCACTTTATCATCTTTCTGCTGTGAAACACAGCATGATAAAGAAATAGGTGGCACTATATTTCAAAGGGCGCTGTGTACTGTATTAATATGAAGGAATTTTCCATATTGATTTATTTTCTTAGTGTTTTTTTTAAACAGGAGTTTTACCTGTATTTTGAATTTTGCACTCTATTATGATATATTTTTTTGAATTAACGGAAATGTCTGTAAAATGTATGGATAATGTGCTGGTTTTTTAAATACATTATTATTATTATTATTATTATTCATCAATCATTATTTTTTTTTATATTTAAAATTGCTATTTATTTTTTAACATTTTTCAAATTATTTATAAATACATATTTATACTACAATAATATATACTATATACATTATTAATTTACTGTATGTAATATTTTAGTATGAATAATAATAGTAAAATTAACAATAATAATAATGATGATGTTATGTGTCACACCCATGAACTGTTTGTGTGTGTTATGCTCCCCGTGACCTAGTTTTCCCTTGTTAATTGTTTGAGTTCCAAGTGTGTCTCGTCATCCCCTCATCAAGTCTTGTGTATTTAAAGTGAGTCCTGTCCACAGTTCCTTCGTCTGGTATTGAATGGCGTATTTCCCCGCTACGTGTGTGTTCCTGGTTACTTTGATGTCAATTAAAGTCTGTTCGTTGGAAGTTTACTCCTCGTCTCCTCATTCCTCGCTCCGTGCTCCTCACAGTAGCGCATCGTGACAGAATACCAGACCAAAACAGTAACCTCCGTGTCTTCCCTCTGTTTTTGTTTTTCGCGTTTTACTCAGTGTTTTGTTTCCGTTGTGTCCATGGATCCCCTCCTTCGCCCTGAATACCTCCTCCTCCTGCTGGAGCAGGGGGAAAAATCACTTGAGGGCCACACCAGACTGTTCCTGGTCCTCGCCAACCTCTCCAGCTACCCGGATGACGCTCTCTGTGCATTCAATGACGCCAGTTTAAACTCCGTGTACAGAGCGTCGTTGTCCGAGGAAGGCTCTCGAGCGAATTTCGCCGCATTTGTGGAGTGGACCCTGGCGAGACACGGATCCCCATTCACCGTCTGTCCCGAGGAGGATCTCGCCATTGCCACCCCGGATCCAGTGCCCAGCCCACCATCTCCCCACTGCTCCCATGCTAGAGCCCACCGCTGACGGAGAGCCCGAGCTCGCCGCGGCCGACGAGCCGTTGCCAAGTGACGTCAGTCAAGGTTCAAGAGCCGGCAACAGAGCCCGCCACGAGGGAGAATGCCGTGGACAGAGAGAGCACGGAGTGGAGCTGAGGGTGAGCTGATTATACAGCTGGGACTGCTGGACTTCGAGGGGGATCTTATAGACAGGGAAACAGAGCTGGAAGCTGACTTGCCCCCTCTCCTCTCTCCTTCGTCCCCGCTGGTCCCGTCCAGCCCTAAGTGGCCTCCTGTTTCCCAGTCCAGCCCAGAGAGGGTTCCAGTCCCCAAGTTTAGCCCAGAGAGGGCTCCAGTCCCCGAGTTTAGCCCAGAGAGGGTTCCAGTCCCCGAGTTTGGCCCAGAGAAAGTTCCTGTTCCCATGTCTAGCCCAGAGAAAGTTCCTGTTCCCATGTCTAGCCCAGAGAAGGCTCCTGTTCCCACGTCCAGCCCTGAGAGGGCTCCTTGTTCCAAGTTAAGCCTGGAGGCTCACAAATGCCCGCCTACCCACCCGCTCCTGCCTCCTCCTCCACTGTTGTCTGGCAGTTCCTCTGCTCGCCCTCAGCCCACCATCAGCACGGTGCGAGCTCCGCGGGACTGCCATCCTCCAGCGTCGCCGTGGCTGGAGTATCTCTTGACTCCGCCTCCAGCCTCTAAGCCCCGGACTCCGCCTATGCTCATTGACCCGTCGGCTCCACCATGGCTCCTAGCTCCCTCCTCTCCGCCGTGGCCCGGCAGTCCACTAGCTCCGCCGGGCTCCCTCGTCCCTCCGGCTCCGTCAGGCTCCTTCATCCCTTCGGCTCCTCCTCAGTCCTCTGTCGCTCCGGATCCACCACGGCCTTTCGGATCCACGCCTCCGCGTCAGTCGCCGGCGCCATCTGCTCTGCCTTGGCCCTCCAGATCCTCCCCATCGCCCTGGCTCATCGGCTCTCCATCGCCGCATCAGGCTCCTCCGCCGCCATTGGTCGGCCCCCTGGAGTTGTCGACTCTTCCTCCTCCATGGCTCCTCCCTCCGTCGGCTCCACTGTGGGTCATCTTCATGGCTGCGGCCTGGGTCCTGCCCGGCTCCTCCTGTTCCAGCTCCAAGTTCTTCCCTGGCTCCTTCCTCCTGCAGTACCACCCTGGACTCTCTTCATCGTCTTCCTCCCGGGTGTCCATCCTCCTCCCGAGCCTCCGTCCCTTCCTATGTTGTTCCTGCGGCGCGAGGACACGCCTTCCGGGAGGGGGGCGATATGTCACGCCCATGGACTGTTTGTGTGTGTTTTGCTCCCTGTGACCTAGTTTTCCCTTGTTAATTGTTTATTGAGTTCCAGGTGTGTCTCGTCATCCCCTCGTCAAGTCTTGTGTATTTAAAGTGAGTCCTGTCCATAGTTCCTTCGTCTGGTATTGAATGTCGTCTTTCCCAGCTACGTGTGTGTTCCTGGTTCCTTTGATGTCAATTAAAGTCTGTTTGTTGGAAGCTTACTCCTCGTCTCCTCGTTCCTTACTCCGTGCTCCTCACAGTAGCGCATCGTGACATTAAGTTATTTTGTGATGTTGTTGATTATACATTTATGAATGGATAATGTTCTGGCAGAAAATAACAGTATATTTTCTGTGTTGTTATTATTATTGCTATTGTTGTTGTTGTTGTTGTAAAGATGATCAAAAAAATTAAAAAAATCTACTTAACCTTGTTTACCAATCATCTTTTAAGAATTTTTTTTTTGTAAAAAATTGCTATTGCATTTTAAACTTTTAAAAATTATTTATAAAGAAATATTTATACTACAGTAATATATACGTAATATGCATTATAAATATATTGTACATAACATTTTAGTATTAATAATAATAATAATAATAATAATAACGTTAAGTTGTTTTGTGATGTTATTGCTTATAGATTTATTTAAATCATTGTTTTGGGCTGTGTTTTCTCAGTTAAGCATTAATGCTGTCTCTTATTCGTATACCCTTTCTTCCTTTCTCTCTTTAATTAATTAATGTATGCATATTTATTTAAATGAACAAATAAATAAATTAATAAATGCATTGTTTCTGCTTATTGGTAATTGGGTGTTGATAGATTCGTAATGGCATGAGGGAATTATGACAATGTTTTTATGGTAAGTTATTTTTTTAAATATATCTTTTGGTATTGTTAACATCTCTGTTGCTGCACTATTTACAGTAACTAAGATCTCTAATAGGTGGTCTGACTCTTTAAATAAAGAGTCAGCTCTCCTCTGCAGTGCTGAATGTGTGGAGAGAATAAACTCCAGCACAGAGCAGCACTAGAGATCCTCTGCTTTCTCTGTGATCTTACAGCAGATTTACACTCCACTGCTGGTTAGCACTAATCCTTTGGATTTCAGATTAAACTTCTTGCAAAGTTGGAGAGGGGAAACACAAAACTCTCATTGAAATCCAAACAGAAAATCCTAAATGTTCACTATTTCCCTTTTTGGAAGTTATTTAAAGTCCAAATTAGTCTTTGATTTCTAATGTTAGCCAGTGTCGTCATCAAAGCCTAATCAGTGTGAGGCTAAAAATAAATGTTACATTTTCGCAGGTAATGTGAATGGTTCTTCCCTATCCAAAAGGCATTCTAAGGTTTCTAGGGTGTTGATTTTTACATTCTTCATCAAGTACACATAAACAACTCTTTTATAAACCCTATTCTGTGATCAGTGACTGCTTGTCACCCCTGATTTGACATCACACACATGCTCTTATGCTCAATACAAGCCCCATCTCTTTCAGTTTGAATGACAGCTGCTGTTCATCCTGTTTTCTGGGGTGTGATGTATACAGGATGGACACACTGTTTATCTGTTTATTTCAATAATTACCTTGTAGTGACTGTTAATGAAGTTAACTAGACTCTAAGAAGCTAGGAGGTCATGTCCTGGCCAGAAGGTGAGAGGTTGGGTTGTCGTAGCATCTCGTCTGTTTAATACTCAGATCCCTATGGCAGGGTCAGAGAGAAGAGCAGAGCGGTTAAATCTATTCCAAACTGACTGTGCGCTAACGCTAATCCCGTGGGATTTAATACCCGCATGAGGAGAGAACGTCTGTTGCTTAGTCTAAGGGCAGTCCAAAAATCGTATTGCATTTCCGCTCATATGCCTTGACTTTGCATGATTGCTGGTAGCAGATCACTTGCTGTGAAATACAATCAAGCCATAAGGTTCACAGATTCACTTAAATATCTAAAGTTTGAACATTTTAAGGAATACATTTCTTTTCAATTCTTCACAATGTTTTGAAGAATTATTTATTTATTTATTTGTTTGTTTGTTTATTTATGTTAAATGTACATTTCAATGTAGACATATTGTCTTTACAAAAAAGCTGCTGCATTTGTAATATATAAACGAATTTTTGAATTTTAGTTCATTTTAAATGGTTGTGATATGACTATTTATTTTAAATGTAAATGTTCAAATATTGTCTTAATATCAGGCTGCATTCATTGAAATATATAAACTAATTTGGAACATTAAAGTCCATTTTTGAATTTTAGTTCATTGTAAATGGTTTTGAGTTGTGACAATTTATTTATATTTATTTATTTTAAATTTAAATGTACAAATATTGTCTTGATATTGATGATATATGAACAAATTTAGAACATTTTTGGTTTCTAGTTCCTTTTCAGTGGTTCTGAGATGTGACCAAATGTCTGTGATTATTTATTCATTTATTTGTTAGTTTATTTTAAATGTACAAATATTGTACATTATATAAACTGCATGAATAATAATTATAAACACGACTGAAAACTGCTGTCTAAAACATTTTAGATTAAATACGGCATGTCAGCCTTCCAAAAGTTTAGCTAATGGTCCATCTTAATAGTTTACATTTATATTAATAATAACCCTATTTTGAAGTGTTTCAAGTGACTTACTGCTTTATTATTAATGCATCTGTAGCCTGAAATGCAAAGCAAAAGGATATAAGCATGCTGATGTTACTCTGACTCTTATGTTCAGCCTGAAAGATGAAGTCATTGTCATTTTAATCAGGTGCTAATTGCCTGCTAGACATCTTTGTGCTTAATTAAGAGCGGGCATTGTTGGTTTAGAGACTTGTGACATAAAAGGCTCATTCCTCTTCGAGCAGGTGAATTCATCCACAGCGTAGAACTTAGAGTTCAAAAAAGCGCTGTTATATCAATCGGCTTAGATGAACTGCAATTTTGATAATGCCATTACAAATCTTCTTTTCCACAAAGCTTGTTAAGCGAATGAAGTTGCAGCCCCTTCGGATAGAGCACAAACCCTGATAAAGCCACAGAGACAAAGGTTTGAGGAGGTTTTCTATTGGGCTTCATTGATCTTCAGGGTGAAGCGTACTGTTGCTTATGCTGCCATTCTAATTGGCTCATTATCAGGTCTGTGGTGAGTCAGACTGACCCTATAGCAGAATCACCACAGGGTTGAGTTAGGGAGCTGTCCGTGGTGCTGATGTTTGTGGGCCAGGGAGCTGTCCATGGTACTGATGGCCTTGCAATCTCATGTAGGTGCTAAATGCTCAGCACCACGAGGCCATATGCTTCAGAAACACTGCAGATGGCATCATGGCATGAGATAAAGACTTTTAAACGATAGCGCGGCAGTAGGCACAAATTTCTAGAACTGGCAGAATTTATATTTGCAGCTCTGATTGTGACAGTCTGTTGACCTGCAGCATGTTTGTTGGTTTGTGAATGGGAAGTGTGGGTTTAGCTACAGGCAGCCAACAAGCCTGGTTGTTCAATTTTAGTTGAGGGATGGCCCTTGGTGTGTTGTCATTGGGTGTAAATGAAGCTGACAGCAGGCCAGCCCCTCGGGTGCCATAGTGCACTACTCTTACTAATAATGACTTACTGCCCTTTTTTCAGTCTGTTCACTCGTTTAATTGACAAATGTGTGCGTGATTGTGAGAGAATGTTTGATTCTCTGACTTTATTTTTATTGATTCTCTGACTTTTAAGCTATTGATAATTTCACTAATTAAAAACAGGAGACACCAACAACTGCTGCAGGATTTACATGGAATGGCAGCTTTATTTCAAGACCCAGATTTTATATTAGACATCAAGTTGTTTATTAGATTATTTTGATGTTTCACGCTCGTAGCAATGTTGTTGTTGTTGTTAACTAAAAATTGTTTGTTAATTGAAATAAATCTGAAACTAAATTAAACTAAATATTAAATTAAACACTTGAATTAAAAAAATGAAAATAAATTTGATCTTGGCACCTAACTGAAATAAAATAAGTACTAATTTACTAAAATGAAAAATTAAATTAAATAAATAAAAGCTAAATAAATCTATTTAAAAAGTCTAATAACTAATAACAAAATTACTAAAACTTAAAATTAAAAGGAAAACTGAAATATACAAATAAAAGATCATTTAAAAAAATACTATAATATTATAGAAATAATTCTAAAATAACAGTCTCATATATATTACATACTAATATAACAGTCTCAAATAACAGTTAATGAAACCATCCAATATTTATTCATTTAATAAAACAATAATGATAATTATAAAAATAATAATAATAATAAAACTATAGATAGTATATACTAATATATTGGGGTATTCATATATTCAAATTATGTACTATAAAACTAAAATCATTCACACATTTAGGCATCATAACATTGTAATGTATAAAAATATAGATTCATTTTGAGATTGGCTAAAGATTACATTTAATGGTATTATTAAATTATTCATATTTTTAAAGATTACCTTTTTAAATGAGCAGTAGATGATGGCAGAGGTCATCTAAATTTTAAAAAAGTGGAAATGAGCATGAACATCCAATACAGATTAATTAATAATATCAGCCGATAATCAGTATGTAACAAACCATTGTGCATCCCCATTGAAAACCTCTGCTATTTATCATGTTGAATTAACTTGAAATGCAATTACATAATTAGCCATACACTGTACATCATGAACGATATTCACAAGATAACAGAGGAGGACAAAAGCCAAGGACTACATGTGTAGGCAGATCAAAGTGTATGATTACTGTATATATGTCTGTAATATGAAAAAGGAGAATTAAAGCTTGAAATCTGCATAAGTCATTCTCTCATGCATGTGTGAAGTAGATACAGGAGCCGGGGGCCAGTAGTTTCTAGAGCTTTTAAATCAGCTTCCAGATCAGATCTCAATCAGTGTGAGATAAAGAGGATTTTTACATTATGATTAGTGTTTCAGAATAGTGGTCTGGGGTCTGGTTCTGGCTTTTATGTTTGTGCTTAATTAGCTTTGGGTATCACTCCATCTCCCTTTAAACTCCTCACCAGCTCCATTTTGCTGATTTCTTTCATGTTGTAGCAGGTTTCACAGTTGCACCCTCATCACATAAACACACAATATGAACTGAGAGAAATTTGCCCCTGAGGTTTTATATTACAAATCTCAGGCTTCTTTGTTAGTGTACTGCGATGCAAGCAAGATTATATATATATTTTTATAAATGGCCCTGTACCATATTATCCACTTGATCAATTTTACTCTACTTAAAACCTGAATAAATAAAGATAAACCTGAATGAAGTTCATAGTGGTTTATGCAACCTGTTCTTATTAGCCACTTTTGACAGTGTGTGCGAAGCTACTTTGAAACACACACTCACACACTAATAGAAAACACACTCATTTACTGTACATAACAGAGTAGAACAGTGATGGTGAGCAGTATTTAACAAAATGTTTTGTTTCAAAAAAAGATCCAGGGACTTAATGGTCTCATTTTTGCTGACAATTTACCAACCCTCAGGCCATTCAAGATGTAGATGAGTTTTTCTTTATCAGAACAGATTTGGAGAAATTTAGCTCACTAATGAATCCTCTGCAGTGAATGGGTGCCGTCAGAATGAGAGATCAAACAGCTGATAAAAACATCTCAACAATTCAAAGTAATCCACACGACTGCAGTCCATCAGTTAACGTCTTGTGAAGTGAAAAGCTGTGTGTTTGTAAGAAATGTTTTAACTTTAAACTGTCACTTCTGGTCAAAATATGGGTCCATAATAATGCTTCCTATCCACCTTTTTCTTGTCGTAAAAATAGGCGCGGCCATTTGGAAAATATATGGGTATGGCTTCCGGTTTCATCTGCGTCCACTCCGTCCAGCTATTTTTAGCTGAGCAAAACAGTTCGTTTTGCTGCTGCTGCTTGATATTGAAAGTTGGTGTGTCTTATCATATTATTTTAATGTATTATCTGAAATTATGAACACACTGGTTTGTAGTGCAAACAGTTTTACCGTTTACTGCACGTTGTTATTCTCCTCGTTATTTACCTATAGCGGCTAATGAACCGGAAGTCTCACCCATAGGCTTACTTCCGCGTTGAAGAAAAAGGTGGATAGTGAAAAGTAAATTTTCTGTGTTCTCTCACATCAATGTCCACCGACATATTTGATTAGAACAGTTTTGGATCGTATACACTTGTAATCAACAATTCAAAGTAATCCACACGACTGCAGTCCATCAGTTAACGTCTTGTGAAGTGAAAAGCTGTGTGTTTGTAAGAAATGTTTTAACTTTAAACTGTCACTTCTGGTCAAAATATGGGTCCATAATAATGCTTCCTATCCACCTTTTTCTTGTCGTAAAAATAGGCGCGGCCATTTGGAAAATATATGGGTATGGCTTCCGGTTTCATCTGCGTCCACTCCGTCCAGCTATTTTTAGCTGAGCAAAACAGTTCGTTTTGCTGCTTGATATTGAAAGTTGGTGTGTCTTATCATATTATTTTAATGTATTATCTGAAATTATGAACACACTGGTTTGTAGTGCAAACAGTTTTACCGTTTACTGCACGTTGTTATTCTCCTCGTTATTTACCTATAGCGGCTAATGAACCGGAAGTCTCACCCATAGGCTTACTTCCGCGTTGAAGAAAAAGGTGGATAGTGAAAAGTAAATTTTCTGTGTTCTCTCACATCAATGTCCACCGACATATTTGATTAGAACAGTTTTGGATCGTATACACTTGTAAATTATGCTTGATCTGTGCATATTTCTCTCCTGATTCACACAAGATGACTTTTCACACTGGAGAAAGCAATATTATGCATAGAGGACTCTTATTTTATCTAGAAACCACAGTTTGAAGTTAGAAATATCTTAAGAATGGATTTGTTTATCACAAACATGCAGATCTTTGCTTCATAAGATGTTAATTGATGGACTGGAGTCGTTCTGGATTACTTGTGGATTATTGTGATGTTTTTATCAGCTGTTTGAACTCTCATTCTGATGGCACCCATTCACTGCAGATGATCCATTGGTGAATGATGTAATGACAAATTTGTCAAAATTCAGGTGAAGAAACTATCTCATCTACATCTTGGATGGTCTGAGGATAAGTAAATATTCAGTAAATTTTCATTTCTGTGTGAACTATTCCTTTATCCTATTCCTTTATTTTAACTGTGAATCATTTATTGCAGTGAACAAACTGAATCACTTAAATGAATCAGACTTACCACAGCTATGTATATGCAGATGTGAGAATAAAACACGTCCACTTCCTGTAACAGTGAGGTGAGCTAACTCTTGACATTTGACATGGAAGGAAGTAACAGAGACAGAGAAACAGGAAGTGAGGGTCAGTTCTCCTCCTGGGCTAATTGAATCAGTGCTTGTTTCAGCAGGGACAGCAGGGTTGATTTGCAAAAAGAGCAGTGATGCTCTGTACTTTGTTTGTATTCGTTTTGGGTTCTGTTGAAATGCCCCTCGTCCACCAGGCTTTCAGTTTCCCCTTCCAGCCTCCGGTGAAGCTCCTCTCTTCTCAGTATGCATCGCTCACATTTAATCTGTGTTTGACCAAGAGTGTCTGAGAGATAAGAAAATAGGTTTGCTCACCGATGGGCCCTCCATATGTGACTGGACTTAAAATTTGGTTACATTCACATAACCTCCCAAATATAAAAAAAGACAGTTTCCTTTTGTGGAAAAGTGCTTTGCTGCAGCTATAATTGGTTCTTTGAATTGCCTCTTATCTTCCATCGAACAAAGACATTACATTTGTTTGAGCCATTACAATTTGATGCTTTTGTTCAAGTGTGTTTCTTTTGTTAAATATAAGAAATGAATCATAAAGAGGGATCTGTTATGTGAATAACACCTCAGCTGCTTAAACGCTTTTTGAAGGAGTATATGAGCAGCATGATCTAACAGTACGGGTCTGTCAGGGTCTGTGTGTTTCCGCATAGACGTAATATGTAATAATAATGACGTGAAGTGCTGTATTGAATGTCTCTATTGATTCACTTGAGCAGCACTTGAGTGACCTTGATAGCAGCAACATCCACTGAATTAAAATCAGCTTCCTGTCAAGGTCACATGACTATAGCGTGCATTTTAAACACAGATCGATTCATGGTTGAGTGTTACACTGGGCAGTTTGCTACTAATGTTACCCAGATAAATGTATTTATTTTGCTAGATGGATAGCTAGATAAATACACTGAACAAAATTATAAACGCAACACTTTGTTTTTGCCCCCATTTTTCATGAGCTGAACTCAAAGATCTAAGACTTTTTCTATGTACACAAAATGCCTATTTCTCTCAAATATTGTTCACAAATCTGTCTAAATCTGTGTTAGTGAGCACTTCTCCTTTGCCGAGATAATCCATCCACCTCACAGGTGTGGCATATCAAGATGCTGATTAGACAGCATGATTATTGCACAGGTGTGCCTTAGGCTGGCCACAATAAAAGGCCACTCTAAAATGTGCAGTTTCACATACACATACATTCAAAATGCCATCAATAAAATGTACCTGTGTTCGTTGTCCATAACATATGCCTGCCCATACCATAACCCCACCGCTACCATGGGCCACTCGATCCACAGCATCTTGATATGCCACACCTGTGAGGTGGATGGATTATCTCAGCAAAGGAGTAGTGCTCACAAACACAGATTTAGACAGATTTGTGAACAATATTTGAGAGAAATAGGCCTTTTGTGTACATAGAAAAAGTCTTAGATCTTTGAGTTCAGCTCATGACAAATGGGGGCAAAAACTAAAGTGTTGCGTTTATAATTTTGTTCAGTGTAGATAGATAAATAGATGGATGGATGGATAGATAGATAGAGGTGGTGATAACCAAATATCTTCCTTCATTTACCAAAAGTTTACTATATAATTTAAATATTTAATATATTTAATTTTTATTTAATTTAAATAATGTTTCCGGAACACTCCCATCTGCCATTGGTTGGGCAAATAGATAGTCCCACCCCAAACACATGCCATTGGTTGAATCTTCAGATAGTGCCACATAGCAAGTGTTTGCACTATGCATATTAAGATAATTTAAAGATTAAAATACTCTTTAAATATAAATTAGACCTGTGAAATGTACCATTGTGAATTATTAAGCTGAAAAATAGGTTATAAATTAATTTAAAATAGCTGTTAGCTGCAATAATAAAAGGACATAATTTAAAATAGTAGTAAATAGTACAGAATAAATGATAAATAATAGTAAATATTATACATTTTATTTGTGGAACTCTGGATTTTTTTTTTTAATATCCTGAAATTCTGTTCAATGTATGAAATGTAGATTCATACTAAGTGCACATTCCAACTCATTTAGACCTTTCTGCATTCAAAACTCTCACTTTGCTTTGGGTTCGCCCTGCAGTTGAGATATGTGACAGTTAACAGCTTCATGCCGGTGTGTACAGCTGGTGCGGTTCACGTATATTTGCATGTGTGTAAACAGGTCTTGTGATCTGGTGGGGTGTAATCCAGCGAGCAGCATTCACACAGATGCTCGACTCAGTACAGGATCCTGAGAGGAAGATGAGCAGGATGAAGATGTTCCTGAGGGACTAGCTCCATGCAGCCCTCTCTCCATGCTTCTCCTGCCAATTAGCTCTCACTGGTGCAATGCGTGTGTTGTTAGTGTGTGTGTGCACTAAAACATCTGCCTGTGTGGTCGGTGTAACCACAGAGCCTTATTATAGCTGAATTCTTCTCACAATCTGTGTCTGTGATAAGAGCTTGTGATTTTATCACCGGCTGCTGGCTGACACACATGCTCATTGCAAAAGAGATTATGTCATCTTGCCTCGAAGCCCTGGAAATATCGGAGGGATTATTATGCAGCGTCGAAGACAAAATGTGTGTGTTTTTTCGTAAAGGTATGTGTGTATGCGCAGAGGGTGAGCAGGTGATCGTTTGGCAGCTCTATTCCAGGACTCTCACTGTTTGCCTGTGTGTTAGCTGAAATAATTATGAAAACACAGATCTCACGCTGTAATAGGGTTCAGTTAGAGGCTCTTGTGTGCTTAACTCACAGGAGAAATAGCTTTTGTTATGGCCGCACAGATAAACACAACCTGTTTAAGGGCTCTGTTATGTCCGCTCAATGTTTCTCAAGCCTAGCAGGACTATGAATTACTACATACTGGTTGTGATAAAGCTATAGCTGGGCAATACATCCCCCCCCCAAAAAAACACGGAAAATGTACTGATGATTTTCTTCCAGGGCATTATCCTTTAATTTCAAGGACATTTCCATTCATTTGAAAACACAATGCAATGCAGTACAAAATTCAAAATACAGGTCAAATCAAAGAAAAACTACTTCAAAATAATACATTTTTAGAATATATATATATACTGTATATATATATACACAGTATCTCACAGAAGAAATGACACTTTGCTACAATGTAAAGTAGTGAGTGTACAGCTTGTATAACAGTAGGAGTACAAAGACAAGTGTGTCTTGCCTTCAGTCAAGCACGGTGGTGCGCGTGTCATGGTCTGGGGCTGCATGAGTGCTGCCGGCACTGGGGAGCAGTGGGACAACAGTTCATTGAGGGAACCATGAATGCCAACATGTACTGTGACATACTGAAGCAGAGCATGATCCCCTCCCTTCGGAGACTGGGCCGCAGGGCAGTATTCCAACATGATAACGACCCCAAACACACCTCCAAGACGACCACTGCCTTGCTAAAGAAGCTGAGGGTAAAGGTGATGGATTGGCCAAGCATGGGCATCCTCAAACAGAAGGTGGAGGAGCGCAAGGTCTCTAACATCCACCAGCTCGGTGATGTCATCATGGAGGAGTGGAAGAGGACTCCAGCGGCAACCTGTGAAGCTCTGGTGAACTCCATGCCCAAGAGGGTTAAGGCAGTGCTGGAAAATAATGGTGGGCACACAAAATATTGACACTTTGGGCCCAATTTGGACATTTTCACTTAGGGGTGTACTCACTTTTGTGGCCAGCGGTTTAGACATTAATGGCTGTGTGTTGAGTTATTTTGAGGGGACAGCAAATTGACACTGTTATACAAGCTGTACACTCACTACTTTACATTGTAGCAAAGTATAATTTCTTCAGTTGTCACATGAAAAGATATAATAAAATATTTACAAAAATGTGAGGGGTGTACTCACTTCTGTGAGATACTGTATTCAATTAATCAGAAATAACATTGTTTACATTTACATTGTTACAAAAATTTCTTTCAAATAAATTGTTCTATTGAACTTTTTATTCATCAAAAAATCCTGTAAAAATTTTGTCAGTTTCTACAAAAATATTAAATAGCACAACTATTTTCAACATTGATAATAATAATAAAAAATCAAGCATTTTAGAATGATTTCTGAAGGATCATGTGACACTGAAGTCTGTAATCACTGCTGAAAATTCAGCTTTGCCATCACAGGAAAAATATTCACAAAAAAATATTTAGAATTGCATGATTAATAAGAAATAAGTGATGTAAGTTTCACAATATTACTATTTTACTGTATATTTGATCAAATAAATGTAGCCTTGATGACCCCAAACGTCTGAATGATAGTATCATGTTTTAAATTATGCAAATTCATTGTTGAATCTTATTTTGAAATGAACTGAATACCAATTCTTGATGACAAAATTAAACCAAACAAACAAAAAAAAAACTTTCTCCACTTCTGAAATGAAACATACGTTTTTCATGAACCCATCAATTCCTCATTCATAAAAACAAGTCCTCCTAAAGAAATATAATACAAATATTCATACTACAATAAAAAATGCATGCATTAAGTATATTTAATATTTTAATAAAATTAATATTTATGCAAAGTTGTTATGTGATGTAAATGTAAAAGTGTTTCATTGCTGTGCGTTTTATTAATTTATTTGCAATTATGTGGTTTTATTTATTTATTTAGAGTAATCATAGCTGTTCTCTGTTCATCCACCATTAGCAGTTGTGGCAAAGAATTAATTTCAAACCTTTCATACATTACAGCAAAACTGTGAAGAACTGTTGAATTGTACTTGTCCTGTCATTCAGTACTGTGCTGTCCAGCCCACGAACGTGATGGCATGGCCACCCCTTCCCCATCCTGATTTATAGATAATGAAAGGGAGATTTTAGCTCCTAAATCAACTGACCGTGAAGCAGAAGCAGAATTATTAACAATCAGAGAGATGCCAGCCCGAGAGCTCATATACTGTATACTAAGAGCTCATAAATGAGCGCATATATATGCAGGAGGCAGATCCATGACCAGGAGTCCCTCTTATTCATAGGTACGAGCTAACAGCTCCGATGGCCTTCTGAACTCCTATGGCTCCCATTAGCGATGAGGCTTGAGTTATACTTCAACAGGGTCTGTAAAAGACATGTATATCATAGGACATAATACCTGCCGTGTTATCTCCAGGCTGATTTATTTAAGGGAATAATGGAGAACATATAGGGAATTTTCACATCGTTTCTCTGTGTCACAGCTCCCCCAACTTTCACGGACACACCGCCGCAGTATGTGGAGGCCAAAGAGGGGGGCAGCATCACTCTGAGCTGCACAGCCTTCGGGAATCCCAAACCTTCAGTCAGCTGGCTCAGGGAGGGAGACCCCGTACAGGACAGCAGCAAGTATAAGGTGAGCAAACACATCTCTACTTTAGGAATATTAACTGTTTGTCCCCCAGATGTCTAGTTAAAAAAAAAAAAACGTTTCTTGTACCAAAAACAGCTGTTATTTGTTTTTCGCCATTTCTCTCAATCTTTGTTATGGCCTTCATCGGGGCAGTACATGTTGATTAATACTAAATATGTCATATGCTGTGTTGCCCTATTCCCTTAGAATAAATTATTTTGGGCTTGTTTTTTCAGTGATTTAAAACAAATGCTTATAAGTAAAATGTAAGGATATTTCCTTAAAAAAAAAAAAAAAAGAGGGGAAAAAAGAGAATTATTTCCAGAATGCAGTCGTGAGACATTTAAATTAAATGACATTTATTAATTAATGCAAGACATTTTATCTGTGGCTTTTTTCATCATATATGTTATGCAAATGTATGCTGCAATAAGATTAATGAAATTAAGCAATTTTATTTCAATACATATTCATTAGACTATTTGTGGCGTGGAAAGCCACTTAATTTGAGCCAGTTTTTGTTTTGTTTTTTACTCATTTTTCTAGTGAGATCTGGCAACACTGCTCTCTCTGTTTAAATTAATGTGCTCTCGGTTCGGAATGGCCATCTTTTGCAGCTTAGTTTTTTCAAAGTTTGGGGCCGTGAGATTTTTTAAATGTTTTTTTAGATAAGTCTCTTATACTCACTAAGGCTGCATTTATTGAATAAAAAAATACTGTAAAAACAGTCATATTATGAAATATTAGTGCAATTTTACATAACAGTTTTATATTTAAATGCATTTTACATGTAATTTATTACTGTGAATTTTCAGTAGCCTTCAGTGTCATATGATCATTCAGAAATCATTCTAATTTGCTGATTTGGTGCTCAAGAATTTTTTTTTCTTATTGTTGAAAAGAGTTTAATATTTTTGTGTAAACTATGATACATTTTTTGATAAATAGAAAGTTAAAAAACAGCATTTATTTGAAATAGAAATGTTTTGTAACTGTATAAACCTAAATTCACACTTTTTCGATTCCTTAAAAAAAAACCTTACTGACCGCAATCTTTTGAACGGTAGCGTATATTTTTGGTTTTGTCCCATTTAACAAATGCAGAAAAAACATATTCAATAAATGAAGATAAGCAGATGTTATAGTTTGTTTGTCTGACATCAGACCATGACCTTAGACTCATTTGACGAATTGTGATTACAGGGACCATCATTAGTGCATTTACTAATGCTATATTTTCCATCAAGCCATCATGAGATATTGCAGCCAATTTAGATCTTAAGGTCATGATTTCAAGCATTAGTAATGTGCCAGAGCCAAGGTTGGCCTCAAAAAAGCACACTGTCAGTCACTTACCTGATTGACTGAACAGGACAATGAAATTATACATGACAGATGGAGACTGTGTTCAGAATCCAGAGCTCTGACAGATGAAAAAATTATACATCTTTGTACTATTGACTCCGGGAGAAGAAAACATTGTGCTATTATCATCTCAGCTGGGACAGTTCTGTCTGTGTGTGCGATTGTGTCTATTGAAGATACAAACCAGCGCTTCAGTGGTCCAGCAACCCATTAGTGTCAATGTAGTCATTGGGTCACGTCTAACTGTTTAAGATCTCTCTCTCAGTGATTCCATATCAATATACTGTATACTATATATTAGAGATATATAGGTGTTAGAAGAGATGTTCATATGGCCGTGTGCTATGGGTTTGTGTAGAGGAGTAAATAGATAGTGTAAAAGCTTGTAGAAAGTAATTTTTAATTAAATGAGAAACACTTGAAATGGTTTTAAATTAGCTTTTTGGTATTTGCATTAAAGCATATTTGTTTTTGCTGTGGTATGTGAAATTGTAAAACTTTAGTATGTGACAGACACAGTGTTGTAGATCCTGAAGAGTTCCTGTGGTGTTTGATTGATATCCTTCTCTGCACAAATACAGGATTGGAGTTGTCACAGTGAGGGTTCAGGATATTTGATGACAGTGGAAATGGCAGGTCAAAGGCACTTTGTCATCTCTTTTCCTCTATCGTTACTTCTTCCTCCCTTCCTCTGTCCCATCTACCATTTTCACGGCCCCAAATCCAGCCCTCCATGAGGTTATCAGTGGCCCACCAGCACAATTCAGTTGCTACTTCTGTGTTTAAACTACAAACAAGTGACATGCAGAGAAAGTGCCACATGCAGCGCTCACTTGCAGTTTTAAAGATTTTTGTTTAGGTTTGATTTAATAATTTTTATTAATTTAAATAACCAGATTTAAAGTAGTTCCCTTCCAGAGTGAAAATTTCCTTAAAAAAATGTACTCACCCCCATGTCATTCATGTTCATGTCTTTCTTTCTTCAGTTGAAAAGAAATTAAGGTTTTTGAGGAAAACATTCCAGGATTTTCCTCCATATAGTGGACTTCAGTGGTGGCCAAGCCAAGGAATAAGGGAAACAATTGGCCATTTTTTAAGAAAAATACAAATTTATATACTTTTTAACCACAAATGCTCATCTTGCTTCATCTAGCTCGGCTTAATCACGCACGTGTGACGTATAGGCAGAAGTACCGACCCAGTGTTTACAAAGCAACGATGTCGGATGATTTTGAAGTTGGAGGGGAAAATGAGATGGAGTTTTTCGCCCTACCCTTCCTTTCTGAACCGATGTACACAGACAAAGAACTAATCACATGTGACCTTTCCAACGTGATTACATCGTAATGCATGAAGTTCGCATGCGCGTTGCAGAGCTAGTGCAGGATAAGCATTGTGGTTAAAAAGTACTTATATAAATTTGTATTTTTTTAGAAAATGACGAATCATTTCACTAGATAAGACCCTCAGCTGGGATCGTGTAGAGCCCTTTGAAGCTGCATTGAAACTGCAATTTGCAAATCTCTGACATTGACGAGGAAAAATATTTTCTAGTTTATCAGTTCAATTAATAGCTGAATTCTATACTATCATTTAAAAGTTTGGGGTCTTTAACATTTTTATATATATATTCATTCTGCAAGGATGCATTCATTTGCTAAATGTGACAAAAAGGTTGTATTTCAAATAAATTCTGTTCTTTTGAACTTTTCAGCTTTTTGAACTATTCATCAAAAATTCTGAAAAAAGTATCACAATTACCACAAAAATGCTCCACAACTCTTTGCAACATTAATAATAATTAGAAATGTTTCTTGAGCAGCAAATCAGCATATTAGAATGATTTCTGAAGGACACTTAAGATTGGAGTAATGATGCTGAAAATTCAGCTTTACCACAGGAATTCATTACATTTTTAAATATCTTAAAATAGAAAACATTTCATAAAATGACTGTTTTACAGTATTCAAATATGCAACTTTGGTGAGTACAAGAGATTTTTAAAAACATTACAAAATCTTACCAACCTCAAACTTTCAAACTTTAGTGTACAGTGACATTTTGAGATATTGGGGGCACTAGCGGGTTTGAGGGACTGCCTCTAAATTTGCCACCAGGGCCATTTAGACTGTCCCTAATAAGCTTGTCACAGTTCAGATGGTTTTCCATGCTTTTGTCTAAAAGTGTCTTTAAGCAAAGCAGTTTGAGTTTCCCTGCTGTATGTTTTAAACTACCTCTGTCAGATTGAAGAAATCAAGCAGCGGTGATCACACGGCCTGCAGGAAGAGCTAATTAATCCCCCTCAACCCTGTCATATTCCCTAGTCATTTAGCACTAGCCCTCTGTCCATCTTCGTTCTCGTAACTGTGCTCGTTTTAACTTTGTGTCGTTGAGGCGTCCCTTGGGCCCGTTATGTTCACAGTGCTGTGTAATTAGGAACCAAATAAACCATCTTAGTATTTCAATACTAGTGGAATTTCTCGACTTGAGTGGCATATTTTATATTTCATCAATTGAGCCGGCCGTGATATGAAACAGACTTTTAGATTCCCTTGTCAAAAACAGTGACTAAAAAAACACAAGCTCTTTTCTCACAAGCTATCCATTGATAGTCAAACGCTTCCATAAACCATCTGCTCGCTGAAGACTAAGCGAAGAGATTCTTACAGGAACGGATGGCTCAGTTCTCTGCCTGAAAAGAGTTTGATTTATAAGAGCCCATCGAGAGATCTCCATCTCCTCACACACAGCAGAGAAATGACAGCTTGTCAGCGACAAGCTTTGCTTAGTGATCGAACACTTTTGAAGTAAGGTGAGATAACATCAGGAGAGGAACAATGGTATTCGTTGCTTGTTAATTTGAATGATGGCAAGCTCTTTGTTCAGTCAAAATAGAGCGTTGTTTTAACTGATTATATCTCTAATGTTGTTTACAGAGGGAAGAAGACAAGTTCTGGTTACAATTGGTTAGCGTTTTTGCTGGATGTGTTTGAAGCATAATTCTTTGGTAGGTTAATACAAACTTACCTCTTTTAATTGTCTTTAAAGGAGAGGAATGCCATCCTAAATCGGTGTTTAACACCTATTTTTGTCATATGTACTTCCATAAAGTTCAACAGAGCTGACCCAGTTTTTCAGTGCACTTGGTTCCAGAAGTATTTTCCCATTCATTTTTCCTATAGAGATTTTCAAAAAAGTCTTTGTGAAAGAGTAATAAGCCATAAAACAGACAAACTAGTGAGTAGGCGAATAGAAGAATGTCCAAGATTTTGACTTTGATAGAAAATTGGACAAAAAGACAAATGTACAAGAATGCAACAGTGATGCTCAAGTACCATTTTTTGACAACAAACCAGAATAATGTTCCTTTGAAGTCATGAAGTACAGTTTACAACCTGCTTTACTTCCATAATGTGACATATTTGAGATTTAGCCATTTTTATTTACAAGTGACGCCTTAAAAAGAGATTCATATAAACAATATCAGGGTTATTTATGAATGGAAGGTGGGGTGGAGTCTTTGAATAATGCTAAATAATAGGTATCAATCATAGAAATAGTTTTTTATTTACTCTGAGTGGTGTGCTATGATTTATTAGACACGTGTGTTGTTGTTGGGTCTGCTATAGCCTGGCCGTGCATCTCCGTCTGTGTAATTAGCATAATTATGGAGTCTGGGATCCACAGCGGAGTCTCAGGCTGCTGCCGTTTGTTGAGTAAATTAGCCGCTTATCATCATGCTGCATTGTAGACTGAACTCAAGGCATGTATGTTAAGTTTGTAAAAGCGGTGGGGTGTGTATGTTCATGTCAAAGGGTCAAGGTTTGGCTGGTTAGCATTGTCCTGTTAACTTCTGCTGGATAAATGATGTAACTACAAAAAAAGCATCTTTCTCCATTGACGAGCATTCAAATGTAGCTGTACTGATAAAATACATTAATTGTAAGTTGCTTTTACCAATGTTATTTTATCATTATTTATGTACTGTTGTAGTATATATTATTTTTTTGCATTAACTTTATATATATATATATATATATATATATATATATATATTATTAAATCAAAATGAAGTCTTTATGCTTAAAAGCTTAAAAAATATCTGTAAAATGGGCCAAAAAAATTATTTAAAAATAATAATAAACTGAATGAACTTGAAAAGTACAAATTAAATACGGCAGTTAATAAAATAAACAAGTTTTATCTTTCAATTACGTTTATTTTTATGGCCCCATAGGCAGATATTTATTCTTGTTTAGAGCAATATTTAATATGTCACGTAAGTTTAAATATTTCTATTGGAAAACAAGACAAAAATACTAAACAAGAAAATATTTTGCACTGCCACGACTGCAGTAAAGCATGGGTTTTGCTCTGAAAGAGACCTTAATAAATACACATTAATACATACATTTGACCTAAATCTATGTGATATATACTGTATATATATATATATTTCCCATTTTCATTTTAATGTTATTCTTTTTTTTCTATATACTGTAGCTTAAATGTATTTTTATTTTAGTACTTCAATTTATACATATCTATTTCAGTTAGTTGCTAATTTTTGTTAAAGTTTTTGCATGTACTGTAATATTTCATTTAACTTATTTTATTTTAATTTATTAATTTATAATTTATTTTTCATAGTTTTAGTATTAGTTAACAGGCTCTTACCAGTGCACATGTTTTGGGATTTTTTAAAATCAAAAACTAAAGTCTAACATCCAAGAAATATTTGCCTCAAGGTGTGTGTAAGTCTTCTAAGGAGAAAGTCACACATACTTGATATCACATGAACTGTGATGATGATGCTTGCTAGTAGGTCTTGCTATTACACCGTCTGATGGAACGCTGAATAATTCATCAGAGAGCCCCCTCAGCGAAGCCTTTACCATGAATCTATGTCATCTGTCTCCACTTTTGCACTTTTTTCTCAAAGTACTCTTCACCTGCTCGGCTGGCAGCAGTAAAGTGACCCTCATGTATCGTTAACCGTCCAGTTCTGACAGGCCGGGGAGAAAAGATGCTCTGTCGAATCCCTTACCTGTCAGGTCTGTTCCCATGAGATTATGACTGGCAGCGAATTGCATTCAAAAGTGAGTAAAGGGTTTTTTCCCTTTCCTTGCTGACTTATAGTGAATATACTATTTATTTTAAATACATTTGACTATTTTTTTATTTTTAAATACATGTTATTAAAGTTTTTTTTTTTCAGTAAAATTTTTTTTTTTAAAGTGGTTTACTAATTCCCTCAGGATAACAATTTGTCTATATAATAATAATAATAATAATAATAATAATAATAATATTTTTGATAATTATTTAATTTAATTTTTCAGTAACTGTTGTTAGTTTCATTCATTTCGTTTTTCATTTATGACATTTGACATTTATTTCAGTTTACAAAAATGTTTTGTAATGAGTTGTTTCATGAAAATAACACTGGACATTGCTCATGACAAAAACTAGAATATGAGAAATTATTCTGAAAATGAGAATGAACTAGGGGTGGAACGGTTCAACTTACAGTTCGGTTTGTATGACGGTTTTAGAGTCACGGTTCAGTATGTGCTATGTTTAGGCAAAAAATATATTGTCAAATAAAAATAAAGAAAATAAGAATAATCTGTCTAACTACAACCAACAGCACAAATATATACAATAGAGTAAAGATACAAATAAAATAAACAGTGATTTTCAGTTTTTTTTTTTAGGTAGGTCTAACATTAGTTTTTAGGTACAGAAATTAAATAAAGTAATGAAATGTAAAACAGCATTGCATATTTGGCTGTATAAATTAAATATTAATCTTTATTAAAGTTACAAAAGCTATTCAATCAAGAGCAGTGAGTGATTTCTTTGTTGTTGCTGTTTGATTAATATTAAGAAAGTGCTGTCACTTTAAGAGAATGCACTGATCCAGTGCACTGATACAGTACGTTCAGCCGGTTATGTCTGTTATAGGATACTTACCAAGACTGGCATTTTGACATAATTTTTGTGTGAATTTGTCCATTTAAACACAATACTTCAGAGAGAGCTTAATATTTGTGCGCGTTCTGAGGTGCGGGTTTGCGCGCTTCTGATGAGCGCACGCACAAATCTTCTCACAGCGCGCGCGAGCTCGTGTCCTCTGGCTCTTAAATGTTTAAACTGGCAAAGCTTAAATGAGTTTAATTTAAACACAGATATCAACGTGTGCTGTTCAGGTCTCACCTGTTCGCGCGTGCTATCAGCACCCGGGTGATGACGGAATAAATGACTGCTCACATTCCAGCATACGGCAGTCGCATTGAACAAGAGTGAATGGTTTGTCCACGGTTTTTTTTTCATCGCTGTTGTTGTAATCATGTATTGGGAAGCCAGAATGTGCATCCATCAACAGAAACATACATTAGCTTAACCTGTTTGTTTTACGTGTTATTTATAGCAAACCATAT
>NW_015505523.1:1944913-1972713 GCF_001515645.1 Sinocyclocheilus grahami | reverse complement strand
TATATATATATATATTTCCCATTTTCATTTTAATGTTATTCTTTTTTTTCTATATACTGTAGCTTAAATGTATTTTTATTTTAGTACTTCAATTTATACATATCTATTTCAGTTAGTTGCTAATTTTTGTTAAAGTTTTTGCATGTACTGTAATATTTCATTTAACTTATTTTATTTTAATTTATTAATTTATAATTTATTTTTCATAGTTTTAGTATTAGTTAACAGGCTCTTACCAGTGCACATGTTTTGGGATTTTTTAAAATCAAAAACTAAAGTCTAACATCCAAGAAATATTTGCCTCAAGGTGTGTGTAAGTCTTCTAAGGAGAAAGTCACACATACTTGATATCACATGAACTGTGATGATGATGCTTGCTAGTAGGTCTTGCTATTACACCGTCTGATGGAACGCTGAATAATTCATCAGAGAGCCCCCTCAGCGAAGCCTTTACCATGAATCTATGTCATCTGTCTCCACTTTTGCACTTTTTTCTCAAAGTACTCTTCACCTGCTCGGCTGGCAGCAGTAAAGTGACCCTCATGTATCGTTAACCGTCCAGTTCTGACAGGCCGGGGAGAAAAGATGCTCTGTCGAATCCCTTACCTGTCAGGTCTGTTCCCATGAGATTATGACTGGCAGCGAATTGCATTCAAAAGTGAGTAAAGGGTTTTTTCCCTTTCCTTGCTGACTTATAGTGAATATACTATTTATTTTAAATACATTTGACTATTTTTTTATTTTTAAATACATGTTATTAAAGTTTTTTTTTTTCAGTAAAATTTTTTTTTTTAAAGTGGTTTACTAATTCCCTCAGGATAACAATTTGTCTATATAATAATAATAATAATAATAATAATAATAATAATATTTTTGATAATTATTTAATTTAATTTTTCAGTAACTGTTGTTAGTTTCATTCATTTCGTTTTTCATTTATGACATTTGACATTTATTTCAGTTTACAAAAATGTTTTGTAATGAGTTGTTTCATGAAAATAACACTGGACATTGCTCATGACAAAAACTAGAATATGAGAAATTATTCTGAAAATGAGAATGAACTAGGGGTGGAACGGTTCAACTTACAGTTCGGTTTGTATGACGGTTTTAGAGTCACGGTTCGGTATGTGCTATGTTTAGGCAAAAAATATATTGTCAAATAAAAATAAAGAAAATAAGAATAATCTGTCTAACTACAACCAACAGCACAAATATATACAATAGAGTAAAGATACAAATAAAATAAACAGTGATTTTCAGTTTTTTTTTTTAGGTAGGTCTAACATTAGTTTTTAGGTACAGAAATTAAATAAAGTAATGAAATGTAAAACAGCATTGCATATTTGGCTGTATAAATTAAATATTAATCTTTATTAAAGTTACAAAAGCTATTCAATCAAGAGCAGTGAGTGATTTCTTTGTTGTTGCTGTTTGATTAATATTAAGAAAGTGCTGTCACTTTAAGAGAATGCACTGATCCAGTGCACTGATACAGTACGTTCAGCCGGTTATGTCTGTTATAGGATACTTACCAAGACTGGCATTTTGACATAATTTTTGTGTGAATTTGTCCATTTAAACACAATACTTCAGAGAGAGCTTAATATTTGTGCGCGTTCTGAGGTGCGGGTTTGCGCGCTTCTGATGAGCGCACGCACAAATCTTCTCACAGCGCGCGCGAGCTCGTGTCCTCTGGCTCTTAAATGTTTAAACTGGCAAAGCTTAAATGAGTTTAATTTAAACACAGATATCAACGTGTGCTGTTCAGGTCTCACCTGTTCGCGCGTGCTATCAGCACCCGGGTGATGACGGAATAAATGACTGCTCATATTCCAGCATACGGCAGTCGCATTGAACAAGAGTGAATGGTTTGTCCACGGTTTTTTTTTCATCGCTGTTGTTGTAATCATGTATTGGGAAGCCAGAATGTGCATCCATCAACAGAAACATACATTAGCTTAACCTGTTTGTTTTACGTGTTATTTATAGCAAACCATATCACAGATGCGTTGTCAGATTCAAGTTGAATGGCGGTCCTAGCGCGTGCCGAACCATGTGTGGAGAACCGTTACGTTTTTTTTCCGCGAACCGTTCCACCCCACAATGAACTATATTTCTCCCAAAACAGTTGGCATCCACTTTTGACATTTTCACCCTTAAGCCTCTTGACTTGTCTCAATGGTAATGCTAGAAAATTATTATTTAAAAAAAAATCAATTTTAAAATCTAACCTATATTTCACTAACAATTAAAGTTTAGAAAAGCCTGCATTATTTCATTGCCCAGTGATATCAGCTGAGAAGAAAGTTATTTCTGCATTATTTCATTGCCCAGTGATATCAGCTGAGAAGAAAGTTATTTCAAAGGTGGAGCAAGTTATTACATTTTGATGAAAAATTACAAAAACAAACATTGTTTTTTTCCCTTTGCAATAACATGTACTGATGAATCATACATAGTAAGTTTCAGCATCCCACCCCTTACCTGCCCCTCTGCCACCAAACACACACTCTTGTACTGAGTAAATCAATTATTCAGCTCACTCTCTGAGAGCATGTGCACTATTCAAGGCCAAAAAACAAGTAGAGACACTCTCCTCTCAAAAGTGCGGCCTTGTCTCGAAAGGGTGATTGTGAAACCGAGCCAGCAATCTAACCATCACAGCTTGAAAGAGCTTCAGAGTTCATACAGGAACCTATTAATGAATTATGACTGGCATGTTTTATATGACTTCAGAATTAAGACAAAACACGGAGCAGGCTGGCCTAGTATTTTACTAAAAACAAAAGCCTGTACAAAAGAAAACGTCAAAATAATAAATGGGTGGGGATAATTTGTTGCACAAAAGGCTTAGCTCATGAATATTAATTAGTTTATCCACAAATAATTTTAAATGACTTAAACATTTTTAAATAAATGTATAATTTGTGTAAAGTAAATAAAACTAATAAATAAATAAGAAATGTAGATGCTTCCTCTGTATTAGATACATCCCAGCTATTTAAAGGGGTCATATGATGCGATTTCAAGTTTCCTTTCTCTTTGGAGTGTTACAAGCTGTTCGTGAATAGATAAGATCCCTAAAGTTGCAAAGACTAAAGTCTCAAACCTAAAGAGATATTCTTTATAAAAGTTAAGACTCGTCCACGCCCTCCTAAAACGCCCCGTTCAAACACGCCCCCACATGTCTATGTCACGATGTGGGAAGATTTGCATAACACCGCCCAAATGTTCACGCAAAGAAAGAAGGCATAACTTTATTGTTGCTGCCGCCGCCATGTTGTGAAGACGCTGTGTGTTTCGTTGCAAAGCGAAAATACTTTTTGACCTTCCAAAAGAGGACATGACTAGAAATCAGTGGTTATGTTGTATTTACAACACTGTTCAACCCAAATATTCAGATGTGTGCAGCGCATTTTATGGAGGACTGTTTCCTGATCCTGGTAGAGTAGCCTACAATGCCGGCTGTTCTGACTCACAGACTGTAAGTACGTTTTCATAGTTAAAGAATTTGCCACTGACGATTCAAACGTGAGTTTTAAGCAGTGTAGAGTAGCGCTTGTTGTTTGTTGTTTCTCCGATCACAAATGCAGACATGGTTTTATGTGTGCGCGGCACAAAGAAACGCAACGCGTAAAAAGACAGTATAAGTCATTATAATCCGTAATTATGTCCCCACTGGATGCAACAAATGCCTCGTTTATAATGGATTTTATTGGTTTTGTCTTGTCGCGCTGGGACACGGCATCATAGTATGGTAAGGGTGTAACATTTCCGTCACACGCTTGAGGTATTCGGCCAATCACAACGCACTGGATATCTGGCCAATCAGAGCACACCTCGCTTTTCAGACCAATGAGCTTTGTAAAAATCGACGCGTTTCAGAAAGGCGGGGCATAGAGGAGAAACAAAAATGTACAGTATGTAGTATGTTTTTTTTAACCTTAAACCGCATAAACGCATTTCATTACACCAAATACACAAAATAATGTTCTTTTTAGCAACATCATATGACCCCTTTAATAAAGTTGTGGGGACAAAATTGACCATTGCTAAAACTGGCTGGGAAATCCCCATTATAAATGATGCTTTTGTATCCTGATTTCTAAAATGTTTAATAAAAATACCAAACCCTCCTCGGTCCACATGGCACAGCCCATCTATCTAAGAAAAATCCAGAGCATATTAGATAAATGCAAAAACTGCTCTACAATTGGTAAAATGGAAATAACTCTTGTGTGGGCTCAGAAAGAGAGATGCACATTGATCTTTAAGTCTCTGTTGGAGTGGCCTGGTTTGTTTGATCTCTCCTACGCAGTCTCTGCCTTTCTGTCTCCGGTTCACAACGTTTTCACTGCAAAGTGCTTTTGTTTGCACTGTGTTTGAGACTATTTGTTTTGTCAAATTGTTTTATTTGTTATGAGTTTTTTTGTAAGAGTGGCCCCTGTCATGATACATGGGTTGAATGTAAAGAAACAAAGCTGTTGGTTTGGCAGTGGGATGCTGAGCATGGTTCCCCCAGCACATAATTTCTACTGATCTATGTGTTCATATAAGAAAAAAGTTAAATCTGTCACAGAGATAAGAAATAAGAAGTTGCTCAAGACTTAAGGCGCTACTGTTCACTTGAAGCAAACAGACTTAAAAAAAAACAAAAAAACACCTGAGATGTTTAATAAGCAAAACGGGGATTTATATTGACTTATGAGAGAATGTGAAAACATAATTTATATTCATATATTCAAGTTTCAGAGAAACTTAAAAACTTCTTCCTGCAAAAAGAAATTTTCTTAATCAGTATTTTTGTCGTTTTCCAGTATACACAATGAATAAAAAAATAAATAAATAAATCCTGAAAACCCCAAAATGTGTTGTATGTAATGTTTGGACTGTACTAAAGCATAAAACTACCATAAGGTTTGCAGACATTTAGGAAACATGCTAAGTTGGCATAGTTGTATCTCTGAAAAACAATGTTACAGCCAGTCATTTTACTTTGAAATGAGCGTTCTGTGTCAGAATGTCTGTTTTTGTTTTGATCTGTGTGATTCCACCCACTGCCAATTTACCCAACAGTATTTCGACACCCGGGTTGCCCGGTGGTGGAAAACACAGCGTATTACAGCCATGGAAGCCAGCAAACCAATTGGGTCAGAGATTGCAGATTCTACCCAACCTAAAAAGCCTCGACAACCATCTAAAAAGCTCTATGACCAGAGGCATATTAAAACATGGATAAATCAACTTACAGTGTAAGGCTTGTCGCCCTCCATTTTCAGTTGTACTCGTTCCTGTTGTGTGTCCTTAATCTGGCAACTCGCATAAGCGTGGAGTCAGAGGAGGAAAAACGCTTTCCGATATTTTGAATTTGGACTGCAGTTCCCATTTCAACCGCTAGCTGAAAATATTACATTCTGCACCTTTAAGGGATAGTTCACCCAAAAATTAAAATGACCCCATGATTCACTCACCCATGGTGGCCAAAATTATTTTACAAATATTTTGCTGTAGTGTGTCAGTAGGAAATATCAGTTAACATTTCCAAACATTCATTTTGCCATTAATTGTAATAATCCAGTGAGATTTTTGTTTGCACAAGGAGTCTGACAACAGCCAGTGCTCCACACAGAGATCTGATCTCATCGTCATCCAATCTGTCTGGTGACATGAAGAAACAGAACAAACTGAGACAGACTAAATCCAGAAGAACTGTGGCAACATCTACAAGATGCTTCAAGAAAGCTACAGTACTGTTAAAAGTTTTAGGCACATCATAGAATGCTGTCAAAAATAATGCCATAAATAGATTTTCTTTATCAATTAACATTTGGTGTGACCATCCTTTGTGTTTAAAGCAGCTTTTGCCCTAGGTCCACTTGCACATAGTTTTTCAGGTAGCTTTACAGGTAGGTTTCTTGAAGCATCTTTGAGATGTAGCCACAGTTCTTCTGGAGTTAGTCTGTCTCAGTTTGTTCTGTTTCTTCATGTCATTCCAGACAGACTGGATGATGATTTTTTGAGAAATTATAGAATATAAAATATTTCAATTTTTTTGTTTTACTGTTTTTGCTGTACTTTGGAGCAAATAAATGCAGGCTTGGTAAGCAGAAGAGACATCTTTAAAAACATAAAAAATCTTACTACTATATACTGCTTTTTTAAAGTTCTGTCATTATTTACTCACCCTCATGTCGTTCAAAACCCGTAAGACCTTTGTTCATCTTCGGAACACAAATTAAGATATTTTTTTATGAAATCCGAGAGCTCTCTGACACTGAAATGTTCCCAGGCCCAGAAATGTAGCAAGGACATCGATAAAATAGTCCATGTGACATCAGTGATTCAACCGTAATTTTACGCAGCTACGTGAATACTTTTTGTGCGCAAAGAGAACAAAAATAATGACTTTATTCAACAGTTTTACAGACTCCTCTAAATCACATCATTATCGAGAGTACCACAACACATGCGCATTTCTGTTCTACATCTGCAGCATCACGGGCATGCATTATTTACATGCTTAACTGCTCTCAATAATGGCGGAAGACGTGATTTCGTGACATCAGTGATTCAACCGTAATTTTACGCAGCTACGTGAATACTTTTTGTGCGCAAAGAGAACAAAAATAATGACTTTATTCAACAGTTTTACAGACTCCTCTAAATCACATCATTATCGAGAGTACCACAACACATGCGCATTTCTGTTCTACGTCTGCAGCATCACGCGCATGCATTATTTACATGCTTAACTGCTCTCAATAATGGCGGAAGACGTGATTTGGAGGAGAAGAATTGATGAAAAAAGTTATTTTTGTTTTCTTTGCACACAAAAAGTATTCTCGCAGTTTCGTAAAATTACAGTTGAACCACTGATATCACATGGACTGTTTTACCAATGTCCTCCTTACTACGTTTGTGGGCCTCTCGGATTTCATCAAAAATATCTTAATTTGTGTTTCGAAGAGGAACGAAGATCTTACGGGTTTGTAATGACTTGAGGGAGAGTAATTCATGACAGAGTTTAGATTTTTGGATGAACTAGCACTTTAATGAGATTATTTAGAATTTGGATCTCAGTAGGTGATGCTGTGACATCTCTCCACAGGTGAGTGATGGCAGCCTGACGATTGTTTCCATCAGCCGTGAGGACAGGGGAGCGTACACATGCCGAGCGTACAGCGAGCAGGGAGAGGTCATCCATACCACACGCCTACTCGTCCAAGGTAACACAATAACTACCCTAAACTGTTTCTACAGGACTTTATTGTTTGCTATTAACTGAATGACATCACTGTCATGTTGTTGAAGTACTGTGTGTTGTGTTTGAACAGTCCTCTGTGTGTTTGTGTCTATGTATGTGTGTACAGTCATGCTTGCAAAGCATGCTGTAGAGCTACAGAGATAATTGGATTCCATATGTTGGCTGTCTGGTACAGTATAAAGCAGTAATGGGTTCACTGTCAGAGAGATTTTTCACCATAGTGCTGCCAAAGAAGCTTTTTCCTGTTGGGATACCTAATCTGTTCTGCGTCTGCTGCTTTTAGCATGCCATGTTAGCATGTAACCCAATAACGTAATGGATGTATAACTTATATTGTCTATTTGTTAACATTTTTTTGTGTGTTAATTAAAAAAAATGTAACCAAAGCTCAGCTCCGTGGCTGTGGCCTACCCATAATCATAAATATACTTTACTTGGAGAGATTTTTCTACAAATATAAGAGCTGTCAAAAGATTACAATTAGATTTCAGTGCAATAGTGTTCTTTATTCACCTTTTTCACACTTCTAGACAACAATAAAGCACTCCTTCCTATTTTTGTCCCATCAAATCAGTATCAAACTCAGTGCAGTCATAAAATGGCATTCCTTTTTTTCTAAAACCGCTTCTTTTGAATTTCTTTTTCACCCACTGTATTAAATGGTTTAAAAGTGAATCATTGTAATAGTAGCCATTTAATTCTAACTATAATGCTAAACTATATCCTGTATAATAACACAATCAACACTGATTTGGTGTTGATGAAGGGTATGGAAGCCTGTTTCTGCCACAGTTAAATTAAAAATTATAATAATTTCTATAATTCATGATAATGAGAAACGTTCTCATAATAATGACTTGACATTTCACAATAATGAGAAACTTTTTTATAATAATGAGAAACTTTTTCACAATAAAGAGAAACTTTCTTGTTATAATGACTTAACTCATAGTAATAATAATAAACATTAATCATGAGAAAGTTCCCATTATTATGAGATGTTAAACATTAATTATAAGTTTCCAATTATTATTATGATACTATGCCTTAATCATGAGAAAGTTTATCATTATTTTGTGATTTCATGATAAAGATTCTTATTATTTAGAGATACACTGCATTATATAAATGAGACTTCTATGAGCGTAACACCTTTGGTCACTTCACGTTGATCATGTGGTATGTTCCCGTTTGAGTAGGTGGTTCTTTACCAGAATAAGAATTGTGGACCAGACCGAGAATGACCGGAAACTCTAGGGACAATAAATGAGTGAAAGAATTTCCATTTTTAATGAAAGACCTTCACTTAACAAAAAGAAAAAGTTTTCTGTTAGCTTAAATAAAAATCAACTGCAGAGACATAAAAGAGCCAAGTTGCATAAACACGGTTTTGTAGACACGTTGACTGTCTAGCGAGTTTGTTTTTGTACTGTAATGTGTGTGTGCTGTCGAGCAGGACGGAGAGCATCTGTAGAGTCCGTGCCTGCACGGGGAGCTCTCTGCAGGCTTTCTCCACAGAAGAGCCCTCTCTTTACACTGGCACTGCCAACTGAAGCGATGCCCACAGTGGGCGGTAGAGTGAGATCTGTGGGTAGGCTGCTGGGTAGAATTCTTATCATCTTGGCCAATGATATTCAGATGAGACGGCTGATCCAAATATGTATGGTACAGCTGAGTGGTACCTTAAACCTATATTAACTCATTCAGTATGATATCATTCGGTATTCAGTATGTACACCACTGTAAATGAGGTATTGATCTGTTGAAAAGACTTTTATTAAATCTTTTCTCCGATATTGTTGTTTTTAACCTTGAAGAGGACCGAGATTGCTATATGCCGCAATAGAATGTGACACATCCTGATATGTAATGCTGATTTATTATGTGTCTCTTTTCTATTTCAGGACCCCCGTTTATTGTCTCACCGCCAGAGAACATAACCGTAAACATATCCCAGGATGCATTCTTCACTTGTCAGGCTGAGGCGTATCCTGGCAACCTAACGTACACCTGGTTCTGGGAGGAAGATAACGTCTTCTTCAAGAAGTAAAGTTATGATCGGGTTCATTACTGTACCATACCCCCACTGTCCTGTGTCCATGTGGAGTTTGTCACAGTCCATGTAGTTTCGTCATCATCATTGAGGCATCAGTGAGTTTTAGGGACTATGGCCATTGTGATACTGTTTTAGGCTTTGGTTAAACATCTTTTAAACCTATGTGTTGTGACATTTTCGTAGAAAACTGAAGGTGCACAAAGTGCAACTAAATATGCCACCACTACTGATATTCTGTACACATCCGTTCAATAGTTTGGCATCAGTTAGATTTTAAATTTTTTATAGATATTTTGTTAGATATTTTATAGATAATATAATAATACAAAAAAGGTAAATGTTGTTCTTTTGAAAGAATCCTGAAAAAAATTGTATCACGGTTTACACAGAAATGTTAAGCAGCATTGTTTGCATCTTGTAATTCTAACTTTTTGAAATTCTGCGTTTATATCTCACAATTAATTTTTTTTGTTTCCACCACAGAATAAAAAAATAAAAAAGGTGTTGGTGAGAATTGTGAGATATAAACCCAGAACTGCAATAAAAAACATAAGAGATAAAAAAAGTCATTTTTTTATATATATTTTTAAATTCCGTGACAGAAATAAGATTCCTTAGAAAACAGCTCTTTTAAATTCTAAAACCAGGGCTGAATGTATTTGATCAAAAATCTTACTGACCCCAAATATTTGAATGGTAATGTTCATCTATTGATAAACAGATGCATTTTCATTTAAATGTATTTTTAATGAGTTGTCAGTCAAAAAAAGATTCAATAGTGCCAAGCGCCGATCCCCTACAATTGCAAATAGAATTGCCAAAAAAACGCTGAAATTTTACCTGGGGAATTTGGTTTTGTGAAGTTTTAACTTTAAAAAAAGTGTTTCAATGAAAGTTGTGTTCAATGTGTTTATCACTTGTGTTTACATTGTGTGCATGTGTCAGTGTCATTACACTTGTTTGGAGGTTCACACACCTCAGATACTGTCTCATTTGTGTCTCGTTTGCCCTGTGTGAACGTTCTGATGAACTGAAATACTTTGATGCCTTATAAGTGACTAAATGGGAATGTTAGAAAGCAACTCCTCACCTGAAGACCAATTGATTTCATTTGACTTTAGCAATAGCATGATAGTCTAGTAAGCATAAAAACACAGAGCACACAAAAATATGACATAAAACAGTGTGTCCTTTATAGTAACCTTGAATAGGAAAGGGCACAAAATGTGTGCCCACCATCATCACGATAAATGACAAACGCCGCTTAACTATAGACCCTCTCAGGTTCACGCTTCTCCTTCTCTCCCCCATGAAAAGAATATCTAGCGACATGGTGCTTGTGTCATCATACGCTCCACTAGCACTGATTAGAAGTAGTAGTGCCCTAAGCCATCCAAGACGCCCTCATGCGTGGCCTGTACACTGTGTAGAAAAAGGATATTATTATTTTTTTCTTTCTAATAGAGGCTCTGTGCAGCAGGACAGATGGAAGCACAGGGTAGAATAGAGGCCACGCAGGCATTTTGTCCACTGGAGCGGTTTTTTTTCTCTGATCTCTGCCTCGGACACTCCATCTGTTCTTGTTGAAAGAGTAGACTGTAATTCAGAAGGCTTTGAATAGTGCTTTATTCTCTGGCTTTAAATTAGTTTACGTAGGGCATACATATTTATAGGGATAGCTTTGAAAAAAAAATGTCAGTATTTACAAACTTTCATGTTGTTTCAGTAAGTGGAATATTAAAAGATTTTGTTCACTACCATTCAAAGGTTTGTGGTTGGTAAGATTATTTTTAATGTATTACTGTAGATGTCTCTTATGCTCACCAAGGTTGTGTTTTATTTTATGTAAAATAACAAACATTGGAAAGTTGGAAATGTCAACAGAACAGCATTTAATTGAAATTTTATAAAATTATAAATCTCTTTACTGTAATTTTTCATCAATTTAATGTGTCCTTGCTGAATAAAAGTATTAATTTCTTTAAAAAAAAATCTTACTGACCTCAAACTTTTGAACGGTAGTGTATGTTGTAGTGTAGACTGTTGGAATCATCAATACTATTGATGCTAAATCTTTGTCAATCTTTCTTTCTCTCTCTCCAGTGATCTAAAGCGCAGAGTGAGTATTCTGATCGACGGTTCGCTCATCATCTCCCAGGTGAAACCTGAGGATGCTGGGAAATACACCTGCAGCCCGAGTAACAGCCTTGGGCGCCCACCTTCTGCATCAGCGTACCTGACAGTGCATTGTGAGTCAGTCTGCTGATACACAACTAGAGACACTAAATCTTTGTCTTTCATCTGAAAACATTTGTCCTTTTCTGATGCCCCTAAAAATTCTCACTGCATTGTACAGTGCAGATGCTGAACTACAACTGCAGTATGCGAGAAACCACCAGAATAGAATCCTTTTGGTATTTTTACTTCTTTTCCAAGTATCCTGCTGATCATACAGTGGAGCTGAAAAATCCGAAAAGCATACTGATGATCATGTTATCCAGCATGATTTAAGATGGATCCAAAACATCTTGTGCTTATAAAACTAAGAACATCTGACCTTTTATGCACGCAGTCAGTGTCACAAATGTGCTTATATTTGATTAGTGACCTGGTAAGCATAATGAAGTAATCTTCCAAATTGTTATAAATAAATAATTGAATCAATAAACCAATAAATAAATTGTTAAATTAAAGAATAAAGTAATCATTATGTCATACATTTTCCACCAATTTGTTGTGAATTAATGAATAAATGTAAAAAATAAATCAAATAAATTGATGAAAAAATAAATAAATAATTTAATTAAATTAAACAATAAATTAATGATAATATAAATTTTCTTCCAGTTTGTTATAAATTAAATAAATGCATACATTTACATACATTACAAATTAGACTTTTTATTCCCAGATTTTCAGTCTGGTCTCAGATGTTTAAACACCAATGCAAATACAGTGATATACAGTAAGACTTCCTGATATACACTGCTGTTCAAAAGTTTGGGATCGGTAAGATTTTTAATGTTTTTTAAAGAAGTTTCTTATGCTCACCAAGGCTGTTTTTTTCTGTATTTTAATCAAATAAATACAGCCTTGATGAACTTAAGAGACTCCATTAAAAAAACATTAAAAATCTTTCTGATCCCAAACTTTTGAATGGCAGTGTAGGTGATTTCCTGAACTTACACTGAATGGCCTGTATTACTTTTGATACAATGACAACCTTTCACTGTAACAAATTATTTTTAAATAAAGCAGTAATTCCCAATTGCCTATTATATTACGTAATATCATACAGTACATGACATAATAGAGGAGGAATTCTCCTTCATCCTGAATCTGTGACATTGGTCTCCCTGGATTGAGTGTGAAAATTAAGTAACAACCTTCACCAGCAGATTCTGCCTTTTCATCACTTTTTCACATTGAGATCATGCATGCAGAATAACGGTGGCATAACAGTGCTCTTTTGTAATTGATGAAAGGTTTACTTTAGTCTCCCGGCATATTCCGTCTCAATACATGGGCACGAGGGCGTATTAGCTTCAACTACCGCTGTTGGGCAGGCTGACGCTTTCTATTTGCAGCTGAGAGATTGGAATGGCCTTCTGTCCCCGGAGTCTGGAGCTGAATTGAAACAGTGACCTTGAGTCAGTAAGCTAGCAGATCACTCAGTCATGGCTCACATCCTCCACGCCAATAGACTGATGCAAAGAACATGGGTTTTCTATACGTTGTTAAAAAAAACACCAGCAAAACCCAAACATGTTGCATTTGCAGTAAATGGTGACAGGAATGAATGCTGCAGAAGTGGCTGTGGTATCCAAGGCAACAGACATCTCAGATTCCCTCGCTCGGAGGAAGCCTGTGTCAGACCAGCTTGGCTCGGGTTGAATTGGCGGAAAGGGATTACATCATAGCAGAATTCCCAGACTGCAGGAATTTTCACCTGTCCTCTGAAACAGTCTCACGTAGTCTGGCCGCCCATGTGTGTAGCGAGTAGAGGCGCAGAGAAAGTGTATTTGACAGTAAGTGAGAAAAAAGGAGGGGGGATGTAAAAGGATGACATCATCCTGTGTAGAAACCCTCTTCTCTGCAGTGACATCACCTGCAGACACTCAGGCTGGAAGCGTGGGCGATGGCGGCCCCGTTGGATGGCTGATGGCATTGCAGGTCTGCTCCGTGCATCAAGATTGCCTAATTTTTCTTCTTCCTTTTCGTTAGCAGTCCTGTGCTTCGTCCTCACGACTGACTTTTCTTCTGTTCTTTTCTCCACTCTGGTCCACTCCCCCCATCGTCCCGTCCCTCAGCTCCACTTGTGCTAAAAATAGACCCTGGCACTTTGCTAAGCGTTAAGATGGAGCAGTGTATTTCTTCAAAGTGTTCGTTTCAGAGCGCCGCTCCCTCTCGTTCTCCAGCATGCTGCGGTTGGCTGGTGTCTTCACTAATGAGAGACTGTGATTTATGAGTCACACGCAACTGAATCTCTTTTACAGCATTATTGATAGTCTTCGCTTTAGATGTTGTTTATGCAATATAAAGAATGGAAAAGTTATCAGAAATAATACTGTTATTTATGCTTTGTGGCACAAAGGAATTAAAGGGATAGTTCACACTAAATTAGTTACTCACCCTCATGTCGTCCCAAACCTGTAAGAACTTTGTTCATCTTCAGAACACAAATTAAGATATTTTTGATGAAATCTGAGAGCTTTCTGACCCTGCATAGACAGCAGCACAACTGATACGTTCAAGGCCCAGAAAGGTAGTAAGGATATCGTTAAAATAGTCCAAGCTCCCAGAATACTTTTTGTGCACAAAGATAACAAAAATAACGACTTTATTCAACAATTTCTTCGCTGCACGTTCATGACAGTACCACAACGCATGCTTGTGCATTCCTCTGCTTGTAATCAAGGTGCAGCGCATGCATCGTGGTACTCTTGTGAATGCGCTGAACAGACTGACACAGAGGAGAAGAAATTGTTGAATAAAGTCATTATTTTGTTTTCATTGCACACAGAAAGTATTCCTGTTCCTTCTTAATATTATGGTTGAACCACTTATGTCACATGGACTACTTTAATTATGTCCTTACTACCTTTCTGGGCCTTGAAAGTGTCAGTTACATTGCACTCTAAGCAGGGTCAGAAAGCTCTCTGATTTCATCAGAATATCTTAATTTGTGTTCTGAAGATGAACGAAGGTCTTATGGGTTTGGAACGACATGAGGGTGAGTAATTAATGACAGAATTTTCATTTTTGGGTGAACTATACCTTTAATAGTAGCATTTCAAAACCTTTGGTTGGTTTTAGAAGATACCATATATGTTTCCTTCATTTCCTGTGATATTGCACAATTCTGTACATGCATTTGATTGACCAAATAATGTGTTTGTTATGCATGGTGTGTTTATTTGTTATATTTATGTATTAATTTCTCATTCAAAAGTTTGGGGTTGGTTATTAGCTTATGCTCACCAAGACTGCATTTATTTGATCAAAAGTACAGTTAAAAGTAATATTATGAAATATTATTAACATTTAAAATAACGATATAACTGTCTATTTTCATGTATTTTAAAATGTAATTTATTCCTTTGATGGCAAAGCTGAATACTCACATGATGAATGAATATGCTGATTTGGTGATCAAGAAACAATTGTGCTGCATAATATTTTAGTGGAAACTGTGATACTGTTTTTAAAAAAATATTTTGATGGAAAAAAAGTAAATTCAAAACAACAGCATTCATTTGAAAGATTTTCAAATAGAATAAAAAAAACAATTCTTTTTTGATTATTTCAATGCATCCTTGTTGAATAAAAATATTTTTTTCCCCCCCCAAAAAAATCTTACAGACCCCAAACTTTTAAATGATGAGTCAAATTAAGACTCTAGTTCTACAGTAAAATAAATATTGTAGTCAAAAAATATGTGCATAGTTATCTCTAAAACTTGAAATTGTTTTATATCATCAGACATGGTGTTTCCTTAGCTCTCGCAATTAAAATCAGCCCACAACACCTTACCATTGTCTTTTTAACTGCCTATGTTGTGGAGAGTTTTGCATGGGCAAACACAACTCACATTTTCTGTAGAAAGTATAAAAATGTAGTTTGAAAATGTAGTTGTGTTTCCAAGGCACTTACTGTGCTGTACTACGATTAGCTGAGTAATAGTCTCAATGTGAGCTTGTTCAGACCTTTTTGTCTGATTTCAGACTCTCACTTCTGTGATGTGAGAGCAAAAAGTTCTTTATTAGTGTACTTCTCCATCAGTAGTTGACTCATTCAGAGGATTTGTACTAAATGTTCCAGACTAATGACTCGGAGAGACATCCGGAACAAACTCCTCTCATCTGTCTGACAGTTTAACAATGCACAAAACCGTACATGTCTAATATATTAAATATCTATACATCTCAACATTTATGCTGTATTTTTATTTTCTACTATTATTGTGTCCCATAGACCCTGCCCGTGTGGTAAACATGCCGCCCCTTATTTATGTGGCCATCGGACTGCCGGGGTACATCCGCTGCCCGGTGGATGCCAACCCGCCTGTCACTTCAGTGAAGTGGAAAAAAGACGGCCTGCCTCTGCGGATAGAGAAGGTGAGTCCAGCTGGACAATGATCTCAGTGTTTTCACAGATGCTGTTTCATTCACAGTTCACACTGATCTCATAGTCTCACACAGACAAAGATCACTGGCTCCTCTTCAACTATAAAACCAATTTATGAAGAATCATGTGACTAAAATATATTAAAATAGAAAAGTAATTAATTAAATTATAATAGTATTTTTAAATAAAAAATTAGTTTTTGTGGGCAAAAGACTAAAAAACAAACATCTTACCACAAACTTTTAAATGGTAGTGTACAAAATCATTCGTTCAATTCGTTCAGTAGAGAATCAAACGTTGTCATGCACTACTGTTTGAGATACAGGAAACGATTTCCCTGATTGTATGTGTGCTGCGGTTTCTCTCTGTTGCAGTACCCTGGCTGGAGCCAAATGGAAGATGGGAGCATTCGAGTGTCTGAGGTGACAGAGGACTCTCTCGGCACCTACACCTGCGTGCCTTACAACAGCCTCGGTACAATGGGACAGTCCCCTCCCGCCCCTCTGGTGCTAAAGGTAAAGAATGAAACTTGTAGGTTTTATTCATTCTTCCTTTTCCTTATTTACCTTTTTGATAATATCTTCTATTTGCATCAATATAACATGGTGTTTGGCATTGGATAGGACCCACCCAAATTTCTGGTGGTTCCTGGAGGGGAGTACAGGCAGGAGGCTGGTCGAGAGCTGGTCATCCCCTGTGAGGCAGAAGGAGATCCATTCCCCAACATTACATGGAGAAAGGTAACCTGCATCCTTAAGAATCCTTAAGTAGGAATTCTGTATCATTGTCAACCCAACTGAAGTGTTTGCTAGAACTGTTTTCTTTTATTGGAGAAGGTAGGGAAGCCCAGCAGAAGCAAGCACAACGTCCAACCGAGAGGCAGCTTACAGTTCAAATCTCTCAGCAAGGAGGACCACGGGGAGTGGGAGTGTGTCGCCTCCAATGTCGCCACGAGTATCACTGCCAGCACGCACCTCCTAGTAATCGGTAGGAGGCGTTGAGACAAATGGCGCTACTTCATGATGCACAAACACGACTTGCGATAAAATGTTTTTTCCATACAGTGATGAATTTTGATAATATTAGATTAAAGAGTGTTATTTTCGTTAAAAGTGCACAAAAATGTTAGATTATATTTTGCAGGACAACAGTGGTCTTTGTCTCTGGGTTCTAGGAGTAACCCTAACATATCAGGGAATTTTTTTAAAGTTATGGAAATTACTATATTGAGTATATATTTTTCTAGTTCTACTCTGATGTAAAATACTTTTTGGCTAATTATTATTTCTGTGCTCCAGTGTTATTTTAGTATATTAGTATATATTTCTTAGTTTTTTTAATACTATTATAAATATTTTGAATTACCTGTTATTTTTTATATTTTCAGTTAATTTTTAGCATGAGTTTTAGTAATTTGGTTATGTACTTATGTAATTTTTATTCGTTTTTTAATTTTTTCTATTTAATTTCAAATGTTTTTTTTGTTTTTCGGTGACCGGGAGGTGACATGTTCGGTTCACTTAGTTTTGTCATGGCCACGACATAATAACTCGTGGGAACGTGATAATTTTGTCGAGGTAACGACATCCATATGTTGTGTCCATAGCCTCGAGATGCTATGTTGAGGGAACGACATCCATTTCTCGTGGCCACGACTTCTTATGTTGAGGGAACGACATATTTTTCTCCTGGCCACGAGTTTAATGCGTAAACAAACCTGCGTGACCATAGCAACTCGGGTTTATCAAAAATGGATAAAACATTTTTATTAACATTAAACATTTAATTTAATATTTGTATATTTATATTATTGTTATTATTACATTAACTTATTAGGGCTATATTTTTATATTTATTGTTATACTGTATATGCTTATTTCCCCTTTCAATTTGTGTATCGCTTTACCTAGTTAACGTTTTGTATAATTATGCTAGTATTTGCTAGCCTACCATATATTTTGCAAATAAATGCCTGACAGTTATGCCAATAAAGTTTTAACTTTATGATTGTATTTATGCCCATGTGTAATGATAAATGAGCGTGTTCTGTTTTCATTTACAAATTAAACAACGTGAATGATTAATTCCTCAACGAAACACTATAGTATTTATTATGGCCTGTTAATTAGCCGAAATAAAATTAAATATATGTTAAATTTAAACTGCATTCCAGCAAAAATTCCAGTCAGCATAATCAAAGCTTTATTGGCATGTCGAGCATTTACAGTAGGCTATTATTTACAAAAGTATTCAGAACGTTAAGTAAAGAGATCGAAATGAATGGAAAAATGAATATAAATGAACATAAAAATATAACTAATAATAATAATAATAATATACAAATATTATGGGGGAAAGACGATCAGTTAATAGAATTAAAAGACTGTAGGATGGATAAAAAAAAATTCTTGTAGGCCTATTTTATATTATGCAATTTATGTAACATTTATTCATGATAAAATTCATTTGAATGCTGACTATCACACGTAATACAGTCCGGTAGCCAAGGCCTATGGTTAATACAATAATTTAATAATGTAATAATTTCTATAATAAATAATATAATAATTTCTTAATTAATAATTTCCCTCAGCATAGCATCTCGAGGCCACGACATAATATCATGCTCCCTCGAGTTAATAAGACTTTCCCATAAAAATTAATATCTCGAGGCCACGACATATTATCACGTTCCCACAAGTTATTATGTCGTGGCCATGACAAAACTAAGTGAACCGAACATGTCACCTCACGGTCACCATACTAAATTGTCTAAATCAAAAACATTTAAAAAAATCTTTATCCAGTATATCAAACAAAAAGGAAAAATCATCGGTTGAAAACTGTGGGTACCATGTAGACTTTATAATGATATCTGTCAGTTAATGTTTTACCCTATTCACAGACTAGGTATTTCTCATTTATGATTAAAGAGTATTTCTCATTTATGATCAAAGCATTGTGAAAAAATTAAGAAAATTAAGCAGGTTTTCTGAGAAAAAGTTAGTTGTGATCTCCCTAATCATCTAATCAAGTACTGTATATTAATGAAGCTCATTCTAGGGTACTGATTTGACTGGTGTCTTCATTTCATGTTGTCACTTTAATACCACATACTTGCCAAAAGTATCAATTTTTGTGTATAGATTACTTGCTTTAATACTTTGAAATATATTCATATTCATAAGATTATCACTTACACTCTAATCTTATAGGATATAGCTTATAAATTCAATAGAGGAAAGTAGCGCAAATGCTATAACGTTCTGTCTCTTTCTATTAGTGGCTAGTGCAGCTGTAAACAAACACTGCCAGCTTAGTCCTTATATTGCTGCCCGCTTGTATTGGCATGCACACCATGCTATTGGGCTGTTTGTATTTGTTTGACTGCAGTGAAACTGCAGAATAACTGACCTTAGTTAAAGAAACTTTCTGATTAGCAGCCAAGCAGCAGCTGCTAGGCTAAACTGTTAGCTATTCAATGAGTTCCTCTCAAAAAGCTTTCTGTACAAAAGGCCTTTGGTAGGTTGGGTCTCTGAGAGGATATTATATGCTGTGAGCGAACTTCTAGAAATGGTTCAGTGTCTTAGTATAGAGGGATTTTTCTCAAAAGCATCCCCACAGGCTAACAGTAAGCTGTTGAATAAGAGATAAAGGATAAATGATGCACACAGAGTCTGTTTGTTTGTGTTAGCGCAAGTGTTTGTGTTAAGACAAGTGAGCTAATCGCTCTGACCGAGGGCTTTTTACAGACATTTTAGGGAAATAAAATATGTGTGGCCTTAGCTTTTGTGTACAAGTGTGTGTTTATATTGAGTGTGACACGAGTTGTCCTCCTCCCACAGGCACAAGCCCACACGCCCCCGCCAAAGTCCACGTTTCGGTCTCGACGACCTCGGCCAACATCTCGTGGGAACCCTGTTACGACGGAGGCTTTGAGCAGACATTCTCAGTCTGGTATGGCCATGTGTGAGTCATCCCAGCATGCTTTGCTTTCTGCTTCTTTTCCTAACTGTTGACCTGAGCTCTGCCGCTGCTGTGAGGCTGCTACGTCTGCGGGCAATGGGTGGGATGGGGCAAAACCTTTCCCCATAGGGGTGAGATGACCAGCAGGGCCCTCCAATCTTGAGTCGGACACACTGTTAATATTAATGTCAGTGCAGCTATATAGTTATGGGCATGATATCATGGTCAGGACTCTATATATGGCATATAATTAATAAAATACAGTCTAGTTTGATGTAAGTCTTGTTCATAACTTCCAAACAACTTCATACCGGAATGTCTTGAGCAAAGATAATCATTCTGTGATTAATCCAGACCCACTGAGTTTTTTTTGTTCTTTGAGTAGTTAGCTAGCATGTTGGCCATGATAATTTTGCTCATAACGATAGGAATGGAATGATCAGGCAGCAAAATCCCTCCACGGAGTCGTTATGAGTCGAGCTGCATGCAGAGTTTTGCTGTTGTGTGCAGTTCGACTGCTTTTTAAACACTTAAAATAATGACATTTATGAGATTTAGAAGAAAGAAGTCTGCTGTTGAGTCTGGCGTGCCATCGGTTGTAATATTTGTTATGGAAAACACATGTATGTTAGGGTAAGTTTTTTTTATTATTATTATTGTTATAGTTTAATGTCAAGAACCCCTTTACTAAAATATAAAGGCAGCTCTATATTTTTATTTATACATTCATGCACACAGACCTGTTCATACTGTGAGAAAAATTATAGTGTTGTTCACCCCAAAATTAGTTGTCATCATTTAATTTTTTTTATTTTAAAACATTCTATTTAGCTTTCATTTATTTTTAATTTTTAATTTAAGTTTGAGTCATTTTAGTACTTATTTCAGTTAGCTGCCAAGGGAACATAAGTTATTTTTTAAAAAGAAATGTAAGTTTTTCTGGTAGAATTTATTTTATTTCAACTTGATTTAAATGATCAAAAACTATTTTTAATCATTTTAGTTTTTGCTAACATATGTTAACATACATTAACACTGTGGCATTTACTCACCCTCATGTCCTTCCAAACCTGTATGACTTATTTTCTTCGGTGTAACAGAACAGAAGCATATTTTCTTTCTTCTGTGGATATTTTAAAAATCTCAGTTTTTATGCATATAATGGAGTGACATGAGTGCAAGTAAATGAGGACAAAATTTTCATGGAAGCACGTTGTAGATATTAATCCTGATAATATAGAAAACATCAAATGACATTTCTAAAGAATGTTTAGAAGTACAGTAGAACTCAGATGTGAACCTGTAGTTTGTACTGTACATACAGTACAGTATTGTGCAGTGCAGTATGACGCCCTGAGAGATTCTGATGATTCTTATGCATGAAAAGTATGTATTAATGTAAAGACTTTGTCTTGTGCCTCCTCACAGTTCAGTGCTAAACAGATTTTGATATTTTAACCGTATGCAGAAAACCAACTATTGCAAGTAAGTATTTACTGTATCATAATTTTAAAAGTTTTCATTACTTGCTTCGGTAAGGTGACATCCAGGGTTTAAAGAAGTGCTCCTGAGGTACTTTTGTTAGTGACTTGATCCATAACGGCAAACTCTTGCTTCTGGCTTAATCAGCAGCACATCCGTCTCCTCTGCCTCTCTTCATCTCTCTGCTGCCCATGCCAGCGCTTCTGCATCCCTGTGATTCTGCTCCCTGTGTGGCACTGTCCTCTACGATATTCACCCGGAATATCAGCATTCTATAGCTTTCTGTGCTCCTGACCCTATAGAATGGCACATGCTTCGCAATAGCCTTTGTATGTTTGCTTTGGTGGGTACGACAAGAACATTTCAATTGTATATCTTTAAAGCTGTGTCTTTGCTAGCGATACTTGGAACTTACTCATTTTAGAACATATTTCTGCAATGTCACACCAGGTAACAGATGGCAGCAGTGTTTTATGGGAATGTAGCATGAACAGGTTTAGCCCGTTGCGAGCCCTGGAGACAGATTTCACTCCTTTTTGAGCTATTAATAGTCATGAAATTTAGTTTAGAGTTTAGAGACACACATGGCTGTTATATGGAGAAAAATAGAAGAAAGTGTAAGGATTATATGACCTGGGAAAGGAATGTTTATATATAGGACTGTATACAGTACATACACTACCCTTCAAATATTTTCCGGTTGGTAAGGTTTTTTTCTTTTATTTTGTTTTTAAAAGAGAAGTCTCTTATGCTCACCAAGAATGCATTTATTTTATGAAATATAAAGTATAAAAGAAAAAAAGTGAAATGTAAAAATAACTGTTTATTTTTAATACATTTCAAAATAAAATGCACTCCTGTGATGTCAAAGCTGAATTTTCATCAGCCATTACTTTATGCTTCAGTGTCACATGATCCTTCAGAAATAATTTTAATACGCTGATTATGTACTTAATAAACAATGTTGAAAGCGGTTGTGCTGCATAATATTTCTGTGGCTTAATATTTCAGGATTCTTTGATGAATAGAAAGTTCAAAAGAACAGCATTTATTTGAAACAGAAATATTTTGTAACAATATAAGTCTTTACTCTCACTTTTAATGCAGCTTTTCCTGAATAAAATTATTAATTTAATAAAAAAAATACCGACCACAATCTTTTGAACTGTAGTGTTTAAATATATGTACTGTATGTTAAATCAGCATTATGCGCCTACATTGCGGCTGCAGTAAGGTACCTAATTATTATCTTTCTTAGTGCTTGTTTAAGTATTTTTGCAACTTGCAACTTTAACTGAACTGAGGAATCACGGCACATATTATTATATTAATATATATATTTTTTTGTTGTTGTTTTACATATTCTTCATGCTAAGGGTGAATAAAAAATAACATAAAAAATGTTGCTTCAGATTGAATATGTTGCTTCAGACTAAAAAACTGACATGAATTCTTACCCGGCTGTTAACTCATCAAGAAATGAGATGTATCGTATTTATTTCCAAGTATGTGGCGCAGATCGGAATTAGTTTCAATGTTATTTTTGCTGTTCACATTGTCATCCAAGACAGATCTGTGTCTCATATAAGGGAACCGTGTCTGTATGTCACACTCAGCATTTCTTCACAGTCTATACTGTCTACTAACTTGAGCCCTTCCACTAACACAGCAGTCCCCACATGCAAAAGCTAAAGAAGAATAGAAGCCCCATGGAGGATGAAAGCATGTTAATCCTCACCCAAGGGCCAGACCTTCCTCACTGTTCTGCTTCCGACTTCTTCTTAGATCATCATTATCCGCTGGCCTGATGTGTCCTGTGCCAAGAGCTGACTAAAGGTGTCATTTGAAACATTGGACAGTGTGACTCATGCTTTAAAGGTTGTGTATGAATGGCCTTTAAAGGTGACCCACGTGAGCTCAACAGCTCCCGTCAGCCTCATTGACGCAGATAGTTGGCGTATTCCTGCTACTTCCTGTGCATTGCAGGAGAGGTGGCGAGCGACCGCTGAGATGCTGTGAATAACACACATCTCAAGAGCCTGTGAACTCTCAAGCTATAAGGGCATGAAGGAAGTGATCAATTAGACTTCAATGGAATATTATGACTCACCAATAGGAACGGGGTGAATGACGTATACACCTGATTCCTTACTATTTTCTTTTTGAAAGTCTTGTGCAGTATAGGCATATTCCTAACACAGTGTAATTTCAATATCTCAAAGGATGCCTTGTGTTTAGCACAGCAATCTGTGAGAGAGATGACATTTTGAACGTTTTGGTTCTTGCATTAAGATGATATAACTATACTATATATATATATTATTACATAAAATATTTAAACATTTGTTTTAAGAAAATTAATTTTATATATTTTATATTTATGGAAGCCTGTTTCCGCCACTGAATAAAAAATAAATAATGTAATTGCGACTTTTTATCTCACAATTCAGACTTTTTTCTCGCAATTACAAGTTTATGTCTCGCAAATTCATTTATTCTCAGAATGACGTGATACAAACACACATTTCTGAGAGTCAGAATTATGAGATATTAACTTGCAATTTTTAAGGTATTGCGGGATATAATTCTGACTTTTTTCTCACTAATGTGACATATCTCGCAATTCTGACTTTTTTCTCACAAATGCAGTTTGAATCTCGCCATTCTGACTTCAGAATTGCATGATATAAGCTCACAACTTTGAGTTATAAAGTCAGAATAGTGAGATAAAAAGTCACAATTCTGAGAACATATCACTCTTTTTTCACCTCAGAATTGGACTTTATAACTTATAACTGCAGGTCTATATCACGTAATTCTGAGAAAAAGTCAGAATTACGAATTTATAGTATGCAACTCTGAGAAAAAAAATCTGAATTGCGAGATGTAAACTCGTAATTGTGAGGAAAAAAAAACAGAATTGTGAGATAAAAAGTCGCAATTACCATTTTTTTTAATTCAGTGGCAGGAACGGGCTTCCATACATTTCTAATGTTATAAATTAACAAATATATATATTTATATATATATTTATTTATTATATTAGTTTGTATATTATACGTATTATTTATTTCGTTCTTGTTTAGGTATTCAGCGTTTTTAACATATATTCTTATTTTTATGATGGATTTTCATATTTTAAGACTGATAGTTTGAGTAGTAAGATAGATAGTTAAAAACAAAAACACCCATGTCAGTTTCAGTTTTGTCACAGATTCACACTTTATAGTTTATGGTGAACAAAGACACCATGTATGCTTTGTCCGTCCTTGGAGAGGCGGTTTATTTTAAATAAAATATAAATATATAATAAATGGAGGAAATAAAGTGTCATGAGGATGATAATACTGTACTGAAGGGGGGCATGCATGGTGTCCTTGTGTTGCTTGCGTACAATGAAGGTCGAAGAAATTCAGCTTGAATTTAGTCGGGACGTCCGGTGGGAGTCATTTCATGCATGCCAAGGGCAGCAGTTTATCAGAATGAAGCATGCTGGCTGTAGGTGCAGCTACACAAAGTTTTGAGCATGCAAAACTACTTGGATATGTGCAACAGAACATGATGTGACAGTCCAGGGCTTCTGTAGTTAAACGTCTGTAAAAGATCTGTAGTCTGTAAAAAATCACTACTCCACTTATCCACAACATTGTAGCCTTTCTGGTGGTTTCTATAAGGAGATGTATTGTCCATAAGACTCATTTCAAGCCATAGGTCTTTCTCAAGAGATCCAGGGGAAAGAGCTGTAGGCCGTACAAGGCACACTGAAGATCTATGAGGATATTTTTGTAAAGATCAGCGGTTGAAAACGCATTCTTCAGAATTTCCTCTGGGAAACCGTGAGACAGTTTTTGTGTTATTGTATATCACTGAGCACTCACACTGAGCCAAACAAGCTGTCTTTTTACGTCTAGCTGCAGGCAGTGCTCTCATCAGTATTGTGAGCGACATGGCAATCATTATCGGAGCATACGCACATGTATGCTTGTGCTGTGCTGAACTCTCTCCATCTGTGCATGTGACTCCTCCTGCAGGGTGAAGAGGGAGCAGTTAGGACCGCATGACTGGCTGTCCATGCCTGTGCCCAGCGGGCAACACTGGCTCCTTGTGCAAGGCCTGGAGCCCGAGACGGCCTACCAATTCAGCGTCCTGGCCCAGAACAAGCTGGGGACGGGCCCGTTCAGCGAGGTCGTCACTGTGAACACACTAGGTTGGCCACCTGCACTACAACTTACAAAGACAAGATCTTCTCTGCTTGACAGAAATGCATTTTATAGTAAGGATGGGAATGGCAGAATTTAAGGATAACAGTATTTTGATTCCTGTTATAATGGTTTTTTAGTACTTTTGAATAAGCTCCAAATACATGATCGTAACTATATTAGACTATATTATATATTTTATTTACAGAAATATTGAAATTATGGCTGATAGTGATAAGCTGATCATTTTAATTGTATTGTCTTCTAAATGGATATTAGTATTACAAATACTATGAAATAGTATTAAAATACTATTTTGTCTAAATAAATTGGAAAGAACACACTAAAAACTGAAACCTAGTCATTTTAAATGCTACAAGTGAATTTAGGCATCATAAATGTATATGTAAATATTTATAATGTATATGTTTATTTTGAATTTTTTTTAATTTAAAATGTACATTTAACATTCAAATTATTAGTGTTTTTAGGATTTTCTTGAACTGAGCATTAGATACCAATAAATAATCAAGTATCCAAAATTGGAATATAGTGATTAAAAGAAATTGTAATATAATAATAATAATAATAATAATAAATTATATGATACTGTAATACTAGCGAATGTATCACTTATATATCACTACAGGTCAGATGTTTGGGGTCAGCAAACATCTGAACTGTAGTTTCAGATGTTTTTTTGTTTTTGTTCAATTTATACTATACCATTTATACTATAGAAATTAATACTTTTATTCAACAAAGATGAATCAAGTTAACCAAAAGTGAACATAGAGCAGTACTTTTTTAGTATAACTGAGATACAGTTATAGTTTTTATTAAAATTGTAATAATTTTATTAATTTCAATTTTAGGTCAAGTTTTAATAATTTTGTTGCGTTTTTGTTGTTGTTGTAATTTTTTTTATTTATTCTTTTATTCATACTATACTATTTATGCCATAAAATTAATACTTTTATTCAGCAAAGATGAATCAAGTTAGCCAAAAGTGTCCCTAAAGCAGTATTATTTTAGTATAGCTGAGATACTATTATCGTTTTTATTATAGTTATAGTTATAGTTAATTTAGTAATAGTTAATTCTGTTGTGTGTTATTTGTCATTTTTTAGTATTTTTTTCTATGTGTATGTATATAACTTTTTTAGTTTTAGTAATTTTAGTACATTCAGTTTTTTATATATTTTATTATTTAATTTATTCAGTTAACATTTATTTTTATTATATAAATGAAAATATTTTTAGGGTTTTAATTTCTGTTTCAATTTTAGTTAACTATAATAACCCTGCTGTAAAGACATTTATAATGTCAAAAAATATATGTCAAATAAATGCTGCTCTTTTTGATCTTAAAAAAAAAATTAACTATTTCAGTGACTGTATAATTAGTCTAGTTGTGTACAAATGTTTCAATGTCTCAAACCACAGAAAATTCAAATCAAAAAATAAATATTGTCCAAAGAAAGTATGTTAAATTTTGGAAGAAGACTTTGGACTTTGTGGAAGAATTCTCTTACGCTCACCAAGACTGCATTTATTTATAACAGTAATATTATGAAATAGTATTACAATTTAAATTAACTGCTCTATTTTAATATATTTCTGTGATGGCAAAGCTATAGCTGAAGACTGCAGACATTACTTCAGCATCACATGATCCTTCAGAAATCATACTAATATGCTGATTTCTTATTATTATCAATGTTGAAAACAGTTGTGCTGCCTAATAATTTTGTTTGTTTGTTTGTTTGTTTATTAGTTTTATGGCACATTTAAAAACAACTCATGCTGACCAAAGTGCTTTCCAGTCAATCAACATATAAAACAGAATAACCAAAACTAAGACAGCAAGAACATAAGAGACATAACAATGACATAAACAAAACCTCCAGTGATTGACAGTCGCCTCTGAATGATTGAATTTACTAAATAGATAGTTTATACGCTGCAGTCAGAATTCAATCACTACTTGAAGTCAAAATAAACACGAGGGTGACATTCACAAAGCTAAAATCAGACCATTTTGTTTTTGCTTCAAATTTCGAAATTATACAATCGAATTTCAATCTAAATAACATGTATTTAGCATCTTTGTTTGGATCGTGATTTAAATGGAAAAAGCACAGCCAAAGCCTTAGTGTGTTTATATGAAGAGATTTATTTTATTTGTATTATTTAATTATTT